>NW_021939882.1:4696220-5201421 GCF_001715985.3 Manacus vitellinus
GCTTCTCAGCCATCTTAAAACCGCTGGAGCTGGAGCTGTGCAGTCCCTGTTCCCACTCCTTTTACAGTATGAGCTGGCTGGCCAGGGAGCCCAGCCGGCTCCTCCATCCGTCCAACTCCTTTCCTTCTTTGGATGTCCCCTGTGCTGGCTGCCCAGGCACTGCCTCCCTCCCACGGGACCAGTGCCCCTGGTGAGGGGTGATGGCCGGGGCGAGGGGCTGCCCGGGGCTGGGGCCAGCAGTCACAGGGTGAGATTTTTGCAGAGGTTTCTCCAGGACAGCACTGGGTGTCTGCCAAGATGGATGCCAGCCGGCTCCCGGGCACCGTTAGCACTTTGTGAGCCCTTTATACCTGCAAATCCCTTGGCGGGCGTTAGGAAAATCCTTCTGCGGGAAAGGTGGGAGAGGGTCACAGTCAGTAGCTGGAGAAGGGTGAGGAGAGTGGACGAGGGGTGAAGGAGCCTGGTGCAAAATATCCCATCAAGTATGGGCACAGGACTCCTTCCAGTAGGACAGCAGCAAAACCTCACCCGGCACGTGTCACCATCCCAAATGAGCTGTGGTCCTGGAGTGGGGAAAAAGCAGTAGGAATTCCCCCAGCCCAGAAAGCTGAAGGCAGGGAGGGCAGAACTGCAGGCAGGGAGGGCAGAACTGCAGGCAGGGAGGGCAGAACTGCGGGCAGGGAGGGCAGAGCTGTAGGCGCGGAGGACAGAGCTGTAGGCAGGAAGGACAGAGCTGTAGGCAGGCAGGCTCTGCTTCCCACTGAGCTCTTCCCCCATCTGCCACCCCTCACATCTGGCCTTGGGGGTCCCAGGGGTGTTGCTGGCAACCGTGGGAGAGTTGTTGGAGCATGCGCTGTCCAGACGGATGGACAGCCACAGCCACAGCCACAGCCACGGCTGTCTGTCTGTCAGGACAGCAACAGCACGTGCTCCCAGCTCTGCATCCCCAGTGCTCTGTGGCCTGTTACCCAAATACCAGCTACTGCCCAAGGGTTTATGCCCCTCGTGAACCTGGGGAAAGCAGGGGAAAGGCCTCTGGGGCTGAGGGGGGAGGCAGAAGGAGGGTGTCCCTGTGGCCCCTCTCTGCTGCTTCAGCAGATGTCAGCCCAGGGAGGAGGAGGAGGAGGTCATCCAGAGATCACATTTGGAGATTTTTTTGGTCTCTGTAAGTCTTTGTGCATAGGATGGTGCCTGAAAAGAGAATGAGGGGAGAAGGGGGAGCAGGCCCCAAAGGCACAGGGAGGTTTTAGACATGCTCCCCCCCCCATGCTGCTGCATGTCCCCATGGGCCACTGGCAGAAACAGCCTCACTGCAGCCCCCATGGACACTCCATGGGGGTCAAGGACCTGTTAGTTGGAGGATGGCTTTTTCAGCTGCCCTGCAGTGACCCCCATGTCTTGTCCTGCCTGTCCCCTATGGGGACACCAACCTGGGGTCTGAGACCCCTTATGCCTGCGGACACTGAGCTGCTTCTGAAGCTGCCCAGCTCAGCTTCCAGCCAGTGGCTGAGATGCTCAGAGCAGGCACAGTCACCTCTGCCCCTGCCTGGGGGATGCTCAGGGTGTCTGTGTTGCACCCTCTCTGTACCAGCAGTGGGTGTGTGTGGTGGGTGGGTGTGCGAGGGTGGGTGTGCAGCAGGAGTGCCAGCAGATTCCCAGTCCCCACCTGAGCATTGGGTGGCACAGGCACAATGGGCATCACGTTGCTGCTCCCACCACTTGATCCCATTCTCCCCAAGGAGTGTTTGCTGCCAGCCCAGCTGCTGGCGGGATGAGGCAGCTCCCCACAACTTGTGAGACCCTTGAGTGGTCCCAGTACCAGGGTGTGTGGGGTGCAGGACTACTGCTCCTGTGGGTGCCATGGGTCCATCCGCTCTCCAGCAGGGATGATTAATGCCTTAACCCCTCCTCTCCTGCTGCTTCCCAGCCTCCCACTTGGACAGCAGGGTGGCTGGAGGGGAAATGCCAGTGGACTGTGGAGCTGGAGGGCTGTGTCCTTTGGCCGTTGTTGTGGTGGTGGGGCAGGGTGTCCAGCAGTGCTGGCAGCAGGGCGCCCTGGCCACCCAGGGAGCAGGTGTCCCAGCGTGAACCCGCCAGCCGAGAGCCCCGGCAGCAGGAGGCAGGATGCCTGGAGTTCCCATCCCGCTTGGCCCTGTCTCAATGGGACTGAGCGCCAGGAGTGGGGGGATGGCTTCTGTGAGCAGCCAGCAGCGCCACAGCCCAGGCTGGCTGGCCTGGAGTGCATCCCTCCGTTTTACCCATTTTTCTCAGATGTGGTGATGGAGGCAGCAAGCACACAGCCCAGAGCTTGATGGCACCCAAGGTAGCATGGCTCCCTGCCCCTCCTGCCTCTCACACAGGCCCTGCTGCAATATCCCCACTGGAGAGCAGCAGGAAAGGTCCTGGGAGCCTTCTGTGCCTGGGCAGGAGGCTTTGCAGGCCTACCAGTTCATGCCAGCCCTCATCTCCCAGAACGGCTCTGACAGCTTCACCCCGCTTGCTCCTGCCTGTGCCTTGGCCCCATGGCAACCACCTTCACACCAGGGCCCTGAGCTGAGCCTGGCAGGATTTTGTGCATTCCCAGGCATCCCACTCCATCCTCTCCTGCCTGCCCTGCTCTGCCCTGAGCATCAACTTCTTCCCCAGCACCTCATTTCCCATCTGTGAACAGGGTCTCTCAGAAGAACCTTGGCAAAGTGTCGCAGAGGCTGCAGGTCCCCAGCAAATTTTGGGGTATGTCTCCTTCCCTCCAGGATGTGCAACAGAGGGATAAATCCTGGTGTTACCCCAAGTGCTTGGCAGAAATGGTCCCTTGCCTGTAGTGCCAGTAAGTGCAGCCAGATCAAGCACTGGCTGGTTTGGGTGAGGAAGCATCCCTGCATTTTGACAGCAGGGAAGCCATAGGAAAGCCACTCATCCTTTGTCAGGAGGCCTGGGTGCTGCTGCTCCTCTCACCAGGAGCAGGGGGAATCCCATCCCACCCAGGCAGGACCTGCTCATGGCAGTGCATCTCTACACCCCTCTGGGATGCAGAGTGGGGGATTTGCACTCACGGCATTTCACCAGCAAACCAGCCCCATTTGTCAGGAGCCGCACAGAGAGAAGGCTCGTGGTTTTTCTATGCTTTGCACGCTTTTTGGGCCATTATGAGCCTCTGGATGTGTCCAGGCAGTGCCCGGCCATGGGCAAGGGGAGCATCAGTGCATCCCCTCGGCTCCTCTCACACCGAATCCAGCAGCTGCAGGATAATAAATGAGGAGTCTATATTTAGACGCAGCGTCTGGAGAAGCGTCACGGTGTTGCCAGCGGGTTTTACCATTCACCACAGGCAGGTTTTCCCGCTCCTCCCGCTTGATGCCACCTTTGCAGAAAAGCTCATCAAAGACATCCAGCATCAGCTGGAAAAGCATCCGAAACAGAAGAACCAATAACTACACAAGATCTCGGCACCTGCCGAGGGATGACAGAGCGGAGCATCCCAGGAAGCCTTGGAAGGAGCTGGCTTGGGCCCTGCTGCGTTTGGCAAAGGCCTTATTTTGTTGCACAAAAGTTTGTAGTAAAGAAACAGGAATGAAGCCATCCCTTGTGCCCCTCCTGGTACTGCTGTGGGTGCATCCTGGACGGCGTCTCTTTTCCATGTGCTGGACTGGCTGATTCCCGTCCATTTCCCAATGAGTGGAACAAAGGCTGCTCTGCAGCACTTCCCCCTCTCTACATTCCCACCTGAGCTCCCTGGGTTGGACACCAGCCGTGGCAGAAGCCCCACAGCCCTGGTGCAGGCGGGCAGCTGGCTTCATCCCACTTCATCCTGCCTGTCAGCACAGCTGCAGGTCTCATCCCACAGAGCTGCTGATCCATCTGGTGCCTAAACTTCCATGGCATCCCGGCTGCCCTGGCTGTGCCACTGCAGCTGCTGGGAGCAGCCGGGGGTGGTGAGGGAACATTTCCCTGATGGAGCCAGGGCTGCCGGGCGTCCGCTGACTCAATTGGTGGCATACGAAGTTCCCTGTAATCCATGTTGAAATTTAAGGAGAGGCCAGAGTGTTGTGCAAAGGCTGAAGAGCCCTGTGCAAAGCCAAGCTGCAGGTTTCCTGGCATTCCAGAGTGTGAGGTTGGTGCTGGCTTGGGAGTGCTGAGATTTGCATGAAGATTCCCGGTGCTTGGATCTGGGTTTTTTCCCTTGTTTTGCAATGTCAGAGGCTGTTTGGAGCAGATGCTGGCTCCTCCCCTCCTAGCCTGCGGAGAGTTTCTCCAGGCAAAGCCAAACACTGGCCATTGCCATGAGGTGAGAGTGTGGCAGAGCCAGCTGGTGATAGACATGGTGACCAGCTCTGGCAGAGCCCTCCTTTGAGGCTCACAACACTGTGACTTTTTTCCTGCATCCTTCCAAATTTTGATTGCAGCAGGTCACAGGAAGTCTTTTGCTTGGGTTCTTGCACTCCCCCAAGGATACAGACAGGGTGGGAAATGCCAGTGTGGCCACAGTGCTGGGCAAAACTCACCGGCAGTGGGGCAAACAGCCCCTTCCCCGCTGCTGCACTGTGGGTCTTCCCTTCTTACAGCCGAGCGTGATGGAAGCTGTGGCTGCCCCATCCCTGGAAGTGTTTAAGACCAGATTGGATGAGCTCTGAGCAACCTGGTTTAGTGGAAGATGTCCCTGCCCATGGCAGGAGGGTTGGAATGAGATGATCTTTAGGGTCCCTTCCAACCCAAAGCATTCTAGGATTCTATGGTGGGTATCATGTGGGCACGAGCTGCACATGGACAACATTCCCCCTGACTGCCTGTGGCGCCAGGACACTTGAGGACACCTCAAGGACTGTGAAAAGCTCGTTCACAGTTGAGCTGGGGGATAACAGCACATCATGCTGGAGGATGGCGAGCCCTGCCTGCCCCCACCCCCTGGGGCACCCTGGGGAAGGAGAGCCCCTTGCTCACAGCAGCTGTGGTGTGTTCAGCATGGGGACGGAGCCCAGGCAGCTGCCTGCAGGGGACTGGCAGCTGTTTCGGGAGGAGGAGGAGGAGGAAGGCACCTGACTAGCAGGCAGCAGTCCAACTAGTTGAAACAGCTCCCGTTGTGGTTTGCATAAGCAAGCACGGCTCAGCCGGGTCTGGGTACACACGGCTCCACCTGCTCACCCAGGGCTGGGAACGGCACTCGATGGAGGCACCGAGGTGGCTGCTTGCTGTGGTGACGTGCCCACTGTGTCCTCTGTGCCCTCCACGCTGCCAGGCGCTGGGAGGTGTGGGGGTGGCTGTTTGCAGCCAACAGTGGTGGGAGGGTGCTTGCTCGGGCTGTGTGTCCCAGCAGGATCCCCGCCAGTCCCCCGACGGTGCCGTGCCGAGCGCAGCCATGGGCCCTGGTGCCCTGCCTCCTGCCAGACCCCTCCAAGGTGACATTGGAGCCTCTGCCCAAGGACACCTGGCCATGATCCCACATGGCAGCGTCTGACACAGGGAGCAGAGGCAGCCGAGACGGATGGCCTCTGTGGAGGGGAGATGGATGGATAAAAGCAAGGCACAGAAGGTGGTGGTGGGGCTGCTGACTGGAGCTGCTCACGTGACTGGGGAGCTGCTGCCAGGCATTGGGGCCATGCAGTGTATGAAGGTGGCACACCAAGCAGGAGCCTTAACTCCCACCAGCCTTGCACAGGGATTGGGGCCGTCTGGGACATGGCACTGCCAGGACAGAGATGGCTTCCTGCACACCAGAGGGGACCCCCAGCTCTGATGCTCCCAACCTGGAGGCAGCCAGTTCCTGGGCAGGTTGTCAGATCCAGATTTCGAGTCTGGATTTCAGGCCAGCCTGCCCTGGCTTTATCTGATCCCTGGTTTAGCTAGGGTCAAAAATAGGGGGGACAAGGCTTGGGAGCAGGCAAGCTCAGGGCAGGGTCACGAGGGAGCAGGCACAGCACATGGAGTGGGTAAAAGAGTCTGATTTAAATTAAGAAGTAATGCTTGTAGGCTTCACCCCAACTGGTTTGGGAGGAGGAGGAGAGGGGCCCCAGCCCTCAGATGCTGCAGCAGGGAGCGGCCAGACCCCTCCTCTCCTGCCCTGTTGGAGCCTGTCTGTGGGGGTTTTGAGGAAGGCAAAGGTGTGGTCCCCAGCAGGTGGGAATTTGAAACAGCACAAAGCTTTGTGTATGTGGGTTTGCATGTGCTCCTGAAGGAGCCTTTTGCCCTTGTAGCAATTTTTCTATCTGGAGATCTTGGAGCAGTTTCTTTCCAGAGTGAGTCAGTTGTTTGCAGAGCAGGAAGACCGGGCAAAGTGGGTTGGCAGCACCAGCTCCAGGCTGCGGCTCCCAGAAATGCTTCCTGCCGAGCCAAAAAGCAGGGACAGAGCCCTGGGCCCCTGAGGGCAGGTGGCCTGGCTGGGACGTCCCTGAATGCTCCGGTGTGGACCCGGACACAGCAAAGCCTTTTGCTGGCTGGTGCAGCACCAGGAAATCCCCAGGCCAAACAGGTTGTACTGGTGAAAGCCCAGCGGGCGCAGGAGCACCAGCCTGGCTGGCCCAGAGGTGCTGCTCAGGGATCACACCTCCACCATCCATCCAACTGTGAGAGTGTACACAGCCTGTGGTCACAGACCTGCTGGGACCTGCTCTTGTCTCACCTTCCCTTGGCTCGGTTTTCCCACACAATTGGAATGGTATCAATACTGCCAATCAGCTCATATTAGTGGCATCCTAGCACTGATGATGCCTACCTGGAAAATACCCACCTGTCAGCATTCCCCTTCCTCATCGGCTTTCTGGGCAGAGTCGAGTTGGAGCAGAGGCATGGGGTGACCACACCAGGTGGTGACAGGTCTCCTCTGACCAGGACACCTCCAGGCACTGTGCAGAAAATGGGCAATAATTTAATTGGGTGAAGCAGGAGCAAGGAGAAGAGGGAGCCCCCAGTTCAGGGGACAGGGCTGGGGGACCCACTTCTTGGTCCCTTCTCAGGGGGCCCTGGTGATGGAGAGCAGTGAGGTGCAGGCAGTATGGCCATGCCATGGGGTGCCAGGCCTTGTGCAGGGCAGCAAGCAGCAGCTGGAGCGGGCAGTGCCGCCTGTTCCCTGCAGCAGTGGATGGATGCAGAGAGGGGCAGCCGGCAGTGCTTGCTTGGCAGGGCTGGTGCTTCCACCCCTGCTGGGATATGGGTCTGGGCAAGCATGGACAGGCTGGGTGGGAGGGTACGGACAGATCCACGTGGTTTTGCCCTTTCCACAGTGTTTTTCACCCTTTGAGATCTCGTGCCTCCAGCTAAAAATTTCATTTTTCATGTGGGAGCTGGGCACAGCGTGGGGTCCTGCAGACCCCCCTGGCAGAAGGGCCAATGCAGGATGAAGGGTCTGTGGAGGATCGTGGTGGGTCGGGTTTGGTGGTGGTGCCCTGACCCCCAGCAGGGTATGGCGTGTCACCGGAGCATGCCTGTGGCGGCAGAGTGTCAGGGCTGGACTCACTGAGAGGTCAAGTTAATGCAGGAAGATCCTCCTTACGCCTTCTTAACCCCAGCTTGAACCTTCCCCGTCTCCTGCCTCATCCTGATTAGCACTAAGAGGCTGCTTTGCTGCCGGTGGCACAGGCAGCTCTCAACAGTGCAGGGCACTGCGCTGTCTTCCATGGCAGGGAAGGCCTGAGCACCTCTCTGAGCTTTGGTACCAGACCTGCAGGCGGGAAGGCAGGCAGGAGACATGCTTCCCTTCCTCCCCTGCTGCCACCTCCCTGGCAAAAGGGACTGGGAGTGCTCCTGGCAGGGGCCCAGACAGTCCCTCCTCCTCACAAGGTCTGAAAAGGCACGGGAGGCTTGGAGAGGTGAAGGGCATCCTGCAGATGATGGTGACAGACCTGTCAGGGGGATGACATTGGATTGGAGTGTCTGGCAGGCAGAAGGTTCTTTCCACCCGCTCGTCAGATGTGTATGTAAAGGGGCAGGATTCAGGCAGGACACGGACTGGCTTTAACCTCAGCTCCTGTTTCACAGCCGTGGATAACACCGAGTGCCAGAATGCGCTGGGAATTACAGCTCCCACCAGGCTGCCTGCCGAGCCACTGCCACCCGGAGAGCCCTGTGTGTGGTGTCCCAAGCCAGGGAGGAGGGTATGTCAGTGATGACAGTTCTCTCTTCCCCGTCATTTCACAGCCTCCAGTCAGCAGCCCCAGAGCTGGTCACACTGTGGGGTGAGCAGATCCAGCCCAACTGAGATCCTGCCCCTCCAGTTGCTCACTCCCTGCTGCCAGCCCACGGGTCCCAAAAGCCTCCCGGCTTCCCGACATTGACTCTGCCAGTGCCTGGGAGTAGCTCAGGGATTCCCAGGATTACAGGCTGCGGCCGTGGCTCCTGGAAAGCCAGGGTGAGCTTTCCAAGCAGTGGAACATCCCAAGGTTGTGGCTGTGAGTAGGGAGCATGGCTGTGGCCGGGCTTGATGGTACAGTTGGAGTGGGACACAATGTGGCATGACGTGGTGATGTCCACCACGCTCCCTGCGGGCAGTGGCTCTGCCTTCTCTGAGGCTACAGCAGGTCTGACCTCACTCGTGCTGTTGGGAGCTGGAGGGACAGTTACTGCCTCAGACAGGGATTTGCTCTTGGAGCCAGCTGAGAGGGGTGAAGAGCTGTCAGTGCCAGGGTGAACAGTGCCCATGGAGCTAAGCTGGGTGTATAGGGGTAGGTCTGCTCCTCCTCTGGTCCTGGAGAAGGCTCCTTGCTGGCGTCCCTGTGCCCACAGCAATCATGTGGCTGCTGGCTGCAGGGACATGAGAAGAGGAAGGTCTGAAAATAATCACCCCCTCATGTTTTCCTTTCAAAGGGGGGAGTTGCCATCATGGGGAATTTTTGTGACCAGCAGAGCTGGCTAACAGTCAGCTCCTCAGTGAGTCAGGCACTTATTCCCTCCCGTGGTGCAGCCTGGCCCCCTGTGCTGCCAGCCTGCCTGGAGCTCAGGGTACCCCCACTCATAGGGGTCCCCAGCTTGTCTCATGGAACCACAGCATTTCCTACCACCTCCAGCTGTGGGTCTGTGAGTGGAAGCAATCCCAAGAGTTTCAGGGTCTCGATGCCCCACTGGTCTCGGCCACGGTCCCCACTGCTCCCTGTCCTGTAGGGCATCTGTGCAGAGCCTCTCGAGCTTGTGGGGCTTGTGCCGCCCCTTGCTCTGTCCTTGCCCCACACAGGCTGTGCTGCCTCACTGGAGAAAGGCTACAGCGAGGTGAGCATTGTATAACCCCTGCCTGCTCCTGCCCTGCCTCTCTCCCCATGGCCAGGGGGTCACATGCCAGGGCTGGAGCCCTCCGAGCTGATGGGACATTTCAGTTCCCACTGTGCTTTGCTGGCTGTTGGCTGTTGGTCCTGCCTTTGGTTTTGGGGAGATTACAAGGCATTTCTTAGAAAACACCATCAGTGTTCTGGCCCAGGCGGGTGCCCTGCCTGGCTGATGCCATTGAGTGGTGCCAGCCCCACTGCCTGCGGAGCACCCGTCGGTGACGGGGACAAGGCTGGCAGCAGCCACTGGTAGTGCATATTTGGTGGTGCCAGGATCAGCGAGCAGTGGGTGGTGTTTGCCAGGCTGGCTGCTGGCAGGGTTGGCATGGGGTGCTTCTGTTTGGATCGAGGGATGCAAGATGAAGCTGTCACACTTGGGGAGACAAGTTACCAGCATGCTCTGTGTGCCCAGGTGTGCTGACACTGCCTGGACAGCCCTTTGCCTGGCAGATCGTATCCCAGGACACAGCAGCAGCAGCCTCTGGCACGGGGCTGTTTCCATTAGGTCGTGTTGAGAGAGGAGCATGGCTCTTTGGGAACAGCCCGTTCCCTGCTGTGTCTGCTCCTTGCATGGAGCACAACAACCACTTGCCCTTGCTTGTTCCTGGTGTTGGCAGTGTGAGGGTGCTGGATTTGGGGGGTGCTCTGAGCTCTATGCAGGGGCTGCAAGGTCTCCACGGGTCTGTTGTGGCACCAGTAGGTTTTGCAGTCCTGGGCTGGTCTGTCCTGGAGCTCAGGCAGAAAGAAAGTGGACTCTCTAGTTTAAAGCCCAAATAAATGGCTGCTGGGTACAGTGTAGACATGCAGCTTTGTAACCCGTGATATACTTTGCTGCTGCCCTTCTTCTTAATCCCGACACACCTTTGTTTAAAGTGTTCCAGCAGAATGTTGTTTATCCAGGCCATTACTACCAGTATCTCAGGCTCCTTTTTTCTATCCTGTGACTCAGGGACACTTTAGTGCAATTTCTTCCATCTTTCCTCCATATCAAAGATACTCCTGGCAAGTTCATGTTTATTGTTTGCAGTTAATGTTTAATATTTCCTATTACTGGCATCTCGTGGTTGATCTTAATTACACCCTTCTAAATGTAAGACAAAAGTCAGCAAGTGAGACTGTGTTCAGGCTGAGGTTGTGGCTCAGAGCCTCATCCTGCTGGTGCCTGGGGCTGGGTGCCCAGTGCACCCCCTGTGCCCTCTCGGCACGTCGCAGGCCATGTTGGGAAGGTGGCTGCTCCATGTGTGCCACAGAACCACAGAATCATTTACATTGGAAAAGGCCTCTAAGATCATCAACTCCAATCTTTGAGTCCAACCTTTGAGTTCAGCCTGTGCTGGCACAGAGTGTCCGGCGTGGGGCCCGGCACCGCCGCGGCGGCTCCCACGTGCTGCACCAATGTGGACAAACAGAAGCTGGTTTTGAGTAGCTGCAGTGGAAGAAAGGATCAAGCTTCTGTTTGCTTTGCCCAGGCTTTAAATGTGGATGCTGGTTTTGCCTCTTGCTGGCTGGGCTGAATTGTTAAAATGGATTAGTAGAAATTTAAAAAAAAAATAAAAATTAAAAATTAACAGAGTGCAGAGGGCAAAATGCCCTGCTCCTGGAAGGACAGCGAGGTGTCACGTGCCTCTGTGCAACCCAGGAGCCTGGGAGATTCCTGTGTGCCTTTCCCCTCAGACCTGGGGAGCTGGATGAGGGAGCAGTCTGCTGCTGCCAAGCCCTACCTGTGCCCCCCTCCACCGTGTCAGTTGGTGGGTTTGCAGGCAGGGTCCCCTCGCCTCCACTGCCCCTCAAGGAGGTACCACTCACCCTTCACTTTGGGGCTCTCTGGCTATAAATATCGTGGGGTGTCAAGGGGCAGCGGGGCCAAGTCACAACCTGACACCACCTCTCCCTCATTCACAGTGACATTTTATCAAATGCCACTCGGGAGGGGGGGGGGTTGCTTATCTGCTGGCACACACTGGTGACCTTCAGAGCTCTGGCCAGGTGGCTCCTTGCTGTATTTACACTTATTTATAGCTCTCTCCTCCATTCTCACCTCTGCCCTCCTCCCCAGTACTGGAGTGGGGCTGCCTGCCTCACATGGATCCCTCTGGGCTGGAATGGAGCTGACGCATCCCTGAGGGTGACGAGGGGCTGGCAGCACCCAACTTTGCCCCCTCAGGGTGCTGGTAGCCTGACTGCACAGGGACCCTGTCCCACGGGTGGCAGCTGCAGGAACAGCAGGGTGCACCCCAGGGCGGGTGGGGCTGGGTTTGGTCCCAGTGTGGGTCATGCCCCCAGTGCCTTCCCACTCCGGTGCTGGGACAGCCCGGGAAGGTGCCAGGGGTCTGCAGGAACCAATCCCGGCCTGCCCAAGTGGGGCTCCCCCTGCCCGAAGCAGCTAACTGGGTGAGCGGCTGTGCCCACCGTTGCACTGCCTGGCGAGAGCTCATCCCGGTGAAACAGCCTGGCGGTGCCCGTCTCCCTGCACGGCTGTAATCCCCATTTCAAGCAGTCTGTGATTGCGGATTTCCCTGATAAGCCCAGACGGCTCTCTCCAAAACCCCTGCCCAAGGATTTTCTTTCCTTTTTAGAGCCAAGCCTGGGGTGAGGGCAAGGAGGGAGAAACTCCCCGTCCGGGCGCTGGGATCCGACACTGCCAGTGGGGCTGAGGGAGGGCTGGCGGGAGCTGGCACTTCATGTTCTCGGCATTTCTCACCTTCTGCTCGTTTGGGTCCCAGCCTAAATGCTACTGGCTAATTTGGGGCTCTGTCTCCAGCACGTGTGGATGTATATTTATCTCTTAATGCTTTGAGTAGGCTCTTGGCTGTGGGGAGGGAGGAGGCTCCGTGTGCGGCTGAGTCAGTGCTGTGCTCCTCAGGAGGAGGTGGGCTGCCTGTTTCTGGCTGGTTCCTTTGGCCCCTCCGAGGAGCTGCCACTTTCTTTCCTTTTTTTCCATACAGCAAAGTGGCACGTGAATGACAAGGCAATTGCAAAGCATCCTGGGGCTGTGTCTGCAGGCAGCAATGCAGAGCTGCCCTCCCAGGCTTAGGCAGGATTAGGATCCCGCGAAGGTGCTACTTGTGTCCAGCAGCACTTTCACGCCGGCAGACTTCAGAGGCTGAAACTTTTGCAGCCTGACTAAGCATGAGCACAGTGTGTGTGCCATCACAGTGTGCTCAGAGCTCACTCCAAAATACTTGGACACAACTTCAAGGGATTGGACCCAAGTGTTTTGCAGATAAGGGAAATTTCTACTGGTGTTGTTGTCAGGGTGTGACAGAGGAGAGGACCTGCAAGTCTCTTTGTCACGGTCACTGCCCTGTCCCCAGCTCCCTGAGCCAGTTAAGCACAGCAGACAATGAGCTGAGCTCTCATGCTTGCCTGGCAGCAGGGCTGTGGTTCCTGCTCTCCGTGGGCTCAAGGATATGGCTGCTCCTGGGAGCCAGCAGCCCATCCCCAGCCAGCCTCTCCAGTCCTTCTGACTGGGGGATTTAGTTTGAGCAGCCCAAGTTGACACTGAAAAAGAGGAAAACATTCTCTGTCTCATTAATCCAATATTTGAATTAGAGTTGGGCTTGGAGAGGAGCTTCATGTCTCTGCAGCGATAAGACCTCACATGCTCCCACACCAGAATTAACACTGCTCCAAAACAGAGGGAAGAACTGAAAGGGAAATGCCCCACCTGCTGTCCCCACAGCATCAGGAGCCAGCACTGAGCTGTGCTCAATGGGGCATCCTTGGATGTGCCTCCAGCCAGGGACTGCCCACGTACCAGAGCTGCTGGGGACATTAGAGACAGTGGCCCACGCTGACCACCCTCAGAGTCAGGCAGGGAGATGGAGCTAACCCCCGGGCCAGCTCCTTGTCCTGCCTTGCCTTGCCACTGCCCCGGGAAGGACAAAAACTGGGGGCTTTGCAAAGGGGCGGAGAGTCAGAGCAGCTGGGAGTTCTTCCATTCCCTCCTGGGGATGACCAAGGAGACACCAGAAACTCTCAGGCTGATTTGCTCACACAGGGTTTCCAGGAGAAGATGGAACACAGGCTGGGGGGAGCCAGCCCCTCCTCACCCACAGTGCTCAGGGAGAGGCCCCACTGGCGCTTTATCTGGGAGCATTTAGGTGCAGTTGAGGCTCCCGGGGACAGGAGTGACCTCTGGATGTCCTTGTCTGCCAGTTTGGAGATGTCCCTTGTGCTTTCTCACTGCTGCCAGTGGTGAGCATGGACAGGGGCCTGGCAGTAGGGTGGCACAGCCATAGTGGCACGGAGCCCTCCTGCTCACCTGGTTGTCCTGGGCATGCACAGCGTAGCTGCTGCCAGGTCCAGCAGCCTCTGCAGGGGCGCAAAGTGAGCACAGACCCTCTGTGTGAGGGTCCCTGGGGAACCCCTTCTCCCACAATTGGAGTGACAAACCCCTCACAACAGGCAGGACTATCCAAGCTCAGTAGCAGATAAATAAGTGTTGCTGCTCTGTCAAGCAAAGCCTCTGCAGAGGGAAGCTCTGTGCAACATGTGAGCGAGTATCAGCTGCCTCTCTGTCCTAGAATTGCAAATGCATCTCAGTTGGGGCTGAGGTCGGAGTTGGTTCATACTTTAAGGAAAGCAGAGGAGGATGTCTCTGAATGGAGGCTGTTCCTCAAATGTCCTTCACCTTCCAGCTTTGGCTGCCAGGTGCAACTGCCAGCACAGCATTGCTTCCAGAGAGGATGCCCAGGGTTGGGCTCCTGCTCCCTCAAAGGATGGAGGTGTGTGGCATGGGGGCACCTGTGTAGGGCATCTCTCCCCCCCGGAGCAGGGATTCATCAGACACGTCACAGTGAGCTGCCGGCAGCTTTCTGGTCACAGCCTTGCTGCAGCACACACAGGCCAGGTGTCTGGGCTGGAGGATGCCTCCAAATTTTTGAGCATGTCTCCATGGGTGTTTGCTGGCTGCACACCAAGAACCCATGGCTGATCTTCCTACAAACTCCCGAGTAAAATTAGAACAAAAGTTCACTCCTCTCCCAAGGCAGCAGGAAATGCAAAGGGTGGGAAAAGGGAAAGTCAGAGCAGATGAGGTCCTGTGCCCGCAGGCAGCCTCCCCACTGCTGCTGCCACCCCCAACTCCGGGTGGGGGGCTGGGTCCTCCCCCACCCCCCGTGGCCAGCCCAGAGGGACTTCACTCTCAGCGCTCTGTGCTGGGCAAGCGGTGCTTGGAGTGATGGATTCCAAGCTCAGAGTGACGTATTCCCTCTGGAGATTCAGGTCCTTGGTGGCTGGGTGGGTTAAATGGCACTGTCTAGCAGAGGGGGCTGGCTGGAGCTGTGACCATGTGCCGGGGTGCCCATCCATGTACTCATGTGAGTGATCGCACTGGGCAAATGCTCTCCCCATGGTTTTTTTTGAGGAGGGGGCTCATCACAGGCCAAGCTGAGTTTTTAGGCATTCCTGACCTGTGCTAGCTGGGAGCATCCACAGAGTGGCAGTGCCGGGGCAATCCTGCCCCTGTGGTGCCCAGAGAGGGCAGCTCAGCAACATTAGATTGCAGGAGTTTATTTTTACCCAGCCCTGTTGCCAATGGGGACATGTCACATCTGTGGAGTTGATCAAAAGACATCCCGAGCACTGGTGTCAGCTGCTCCTTGTGATCTCAGCACCAGGATCTTTTCCCTTGTGGCATATCAAAAGGAGCAGGAGAATTTGACTGCTCTGCTATTTTTAATTGAACGCACACACGCACACACAGAGACACACGTATATATATGTATGTATGGCTTTTCTAAAAATAAAAGCCTTTGCCTGTGTTCCCATGGGAAGATTTGGGGAGAAGGGGGAGCCAAAGTTGTTGCAAGACTTTTTTTGGAGCAGGTGCTAGAGCAGAGGGAGGAAGGCAGGGACGGGCCACAGCAGGTAAGGGACACACCTGAAAGGCCAAAGGACATCTGATCCCAGAGCAGTCCAGGCTGCACCTGAGCAGAGGAGGAAGGAGAACAAGGGGAAAGGTCGCATCTGTGTCCCCCAGAGCTGGCAGGGATGAGAATAGGGACCAAAGATTTTTGCAGGGCAGGTTAGGAAAGCCCCAGCCTTGGGGGGCTGTGAGGAGTATCAGATCCTGGAGCCACTCAGGGGTGCCTGATATACTTTGTGGCACTACACTTGCGTAATCTACCTGATCCACATCTCTCCAGCAGCAGGATGAAGGGAGGATACTGGGGAGAGCATCCCCCACCATGGGGCAGCTCCCAGGCCCTTGCAGAGCTTGGGCTGGGGCAGTATCAGCAGCCCCAGCTGCCGTGACATGGCACTGGCTCACCACTGGGCCATGAAAATGCTCTCCCCCCTGTCCTTGCCCGTGCTTTCCCTGTCTCCCACCTCCCCTGGTACTGGTTGGGGCGGAAGGCAGGTGAGAAATGTAAAATGGGAGTGAGTGTGTGCATGGGAGTGCCCTTTGGGGTGCCCTAAACACAGTGGGGAGCACAGTAGACAGGCTTCTCAGCCTGTGGGAACACAATCAATAATCCCAGATTATCCCAATTTGACCAAAAAAAAAAAAAGAGAGAGAAAAGCTGTATTTTCCATTCCTCCAGCTGTGTTTGAAATCCCTTTTCCTTCCTGTTGAGTGAAGGAGGAGACCCTTCCAGGGAGCTTCAGGAGGAGGAGCCCCTGCATTCCCCTGCCCATACAGCCTCGCTCACATGCTCAGATGTTTGCCTGCTCCAAAATCCATTTGCTCTGTAAATAAACTTGCTTCCCTCACTGCCAGAAAACTCCCCCTGGGCAGCCAATGCTGGGAGGAGTCGCACCAGACCTTTCCCCTGTGTGGTTGAACCTGGACATAGGCACAAAACCAGGCACCGTCCAAATGCCGGCACAGGCAGTGGGTGCCAGTGCCAGCCCTCACTCCGGGGGTGCTGGGTGCAGCCGTGGGGTTTTGTGGGAGGGCAGTGGCTGGAAGCCAGGCTGAAGCAGGGCAGGTGCCAGCTCCTTTCTGTAGTTGAATGGAGATTTTTAGCTGGGTTCCTAGAGCTCGCATCACCCTGTGTGCACCCGGACATCCATTCATTTCCATGCTGTTTTCTCATCCTGTACAACGCAGGGAGCGGGGTCTGGATTGCACTGGTGGTGCTCCTTCCCCAGGGTGACTGTCCCTGAGTGGTTCAGTGCCATGTGGCAGGGATGGGAACAGGGTAGGGACCAGGTGTGAGGCCAATCACAGGAGTTGCTGTCCCATGTGCACGCAAGACTCTTGCCTTGACTTCCAGCTAGATAACCTGGATGTCACCCTTAGGTGGCACCAAAGGCAGGAATGGCCCCTAAGAGCTCCAGCAGCTGCTTTTCTACAGCTTGGGTGGCTGTGCTCTGCCCCGAGCGTTTGCTCACTGCAGGAGATGAGGCTCTTTGAATGCAGATGCTGCTGTTCTGACTCCTGCCACAACTGGGACACAAGAGGGGGTTTGATGGAAGTTGTGGGGGTGTTCTCAGTAACCAGCAGTGCCAGTGTCAGGCTGTGCAAACCAATCTGGCAGGTGTGCAGTGAAGAGTTGCTCACCATGCTCCACACTGCCATGCAATTGCTCCTGGAGCCATGTGGAAAGTGGGGCTGAGAAACGGGCCTGAGCGGAGGTGGGAGCGCACCAGGAGACCGTCCGTCTCTGCAGGTGGATGCTGCTGCCCCTTGCTTCTTGTTCCCCTGGCACAGCAGTGGGCTCACCCCCTTTCTCTTCTCTGTGCAGTACGAGGTGTCTGGCGAGGAGCACCTCTACTCTGACTTCCCAGAGATCGATCTGTCTCAGCTGGATGCCAGCGACTTCGACTCGGCCAGCTGCTTCAGCGAGCTGCAGTGGTGCGGGGAGCACTCGGAGACAGACTCCAGCCAGTACAGCACTGATGACTCCGAGCTCTTCCAGGTACCCCCATCCTCCTGGCACAGGGCACGCGAGGATGGAGGCAGGGGGAGGAGGGAGGGAGGAGGGAACACGCACAACTATTAATATCTCCTCCCCAGCTGATTAGTGCTCCATTAATTTGTGCACTGGCTCTAAATGGGGCAAGCGGAGTAAGGCTAATGAGGAGGTGGAGGAGCAGAGGAGGCTGCTGAGCCAGCCCTCCTGTGGTGTATTATTCACAGGGAATTACAGCCGGGGTGCAGTGCATCCTGTTCGATTCCTGGAATGGCAGGATGTGCCAGGGCGGCAGTGCGGGGGTCTCAGTGCTGTGGTATGGGGCAGGATTATTCCTTTCTCAGGAGCAGAAAGCAGCCCCACCCACGCTGGCTTCCCAGTTTTGGCAGCTCCCTCTGTTTGGGTCTCGGGTCCTTTTGGCAGAGGTGGCTGGTTTCTGTGCTTGGCTTTGTGCTGAGATGGATCCATGTGCCAGCATGGACTGCACAGTGAAAAGGGGTGCTGGGACAGAGGGTGCTCCTGGGCACAGGCAGGGCTGGTCCATAACCCTCAGCACTGTTCCTGTCTCTCCTTGGAGAAGAGCTGAGCATCTCGTGGAGCTGTGAGGCCAGGGCAGGGCTGTGAGCACAGCAGAGGCACGTTTGGAGACAGGGAGGTGCAGAAGCTGCCTGGGGATCGGGCACTTTGCCTTTATCACATTTCCTAAAGCTCATGCCATGCCCTGGATGTGCCTATCCTTGGGGGCTGGAGTTTCTCTGCCCTCCTGAGCAGCACCCAGGCCCTTACCCCTCGGACGAGGAGGTTGTGACCCACTAGTGTCAACTAGTAACCAACTCTGGGTTACATTTTGGGAGGGAGCAGGATTTATATTTAAACAAGGGGAAAAAAAACCAAAAAGCCCCAATATTTTCTAACCTGGCCGTAATAACAACCCTGTGGCTTTTATGCTGTGCTGATGCTGTGCTTGAAAATGGTCCAGTCCAGCTGAGGGACCTTCATCACGAGATGCATATTTTCCGCTGAACTTCCTGGGGAAAAGATAAACAGAAAAGAAATGCAAAAGACAGGCCCATTAGGAGCAGTGGAGTATGATGAAATGTATCCCACTGAACTTATATGCACAGTGCTCTCGTGCCAATAACAGGAGGAAAAGAAACGGAGCCAAAAATGGAGCATCCTGCTGCCTTTCCCTCGAGCCTGCTCTAGTAACTGAGAGCAAGGTTAGGGCAGGGAACAAAAGATATTTAATTTTCAAACAAGATGAGAGAAATACAGGAGGGTGTGTGCAGGCAACAGTCCTGCTTGCGAGCCTGAATTTACCCTCGTGCTAATTTTATCACTGATGGTAGCCTGCTTCTTGGACATGGTTTACATTCAGAATGTGATGGAGGAGGACCAAAAAGAAGGAACTCCTGACTCACTCCAGCCATTCCTCAGCTTCTCTGTCCTCTCTTGGGCTTCTGCAGTGTACTGCCAGATTGGAGGGGAATTCGTGGGGCTGGGAGGGCACTGGGAAGAATGGAGGTGCATCAGCCAAGCCAAAGCCTAGATGGAAAGAGGGAGGGACCCAAGAGGTCGGGTCAGGGCAGCAAGAAGGGAGGAGGCAGGAGCAACCCCTGGTCCTGACTGGCCCAGTGCAGCCACAGACACTCACAAATCTCCCATCAACATCCCCCACATCATGCTGTTCACCCAAAGAATAGGTCAGGGGAGCTGTAATGCAAGGCCTGTCACTCTGAGGGCTGTGCTCCGTGGACGCAGTCCCTTGCAGAGCACTGGGTGCAGCCAGCTTTAAGTGTGAGGGCTTAGAATCCCTGTCGAGCTAGAGGTGCCTGAGTTTAGGGGCTTTTAGTGAAAACAAAACTCATACTGGTTGTTGTTACAAGCTATGGTGTTTGGCCAGCAGTGCAGCCCAGGCTGAGCTTCCCCTGTGCCCTCCCAACGGGCTGTGCCCTCTTGTCCACTGGGCAGCCCTGGGCTGAGCTCCCAGCTCCTCACATTTTCTCTGTCTTCCCTGTCAGGAGAGCTGCAGATTAACCAGCCATGACCTCTCAGGCCTCCCCAGCCCGTGGAGGGCAGGGGGCTGTGCCTGCCCCCTCCCTGGGCTCCCATCCCAGCTGGGGCACTTGCAGCCCGGAGTCAGGAGGATTTGGGCAAGGAGCCTTTTAATCACAGATCTTTTATCTTCTGCTGTTTGCATGATGGTGGGGGGGAGACAGCTGTTGGGAGAGAAGATGCTCTGATTCATTATTTTCTGTTAGAGGTGCAGGTGGACAGATTGATGCTCCTTTTCCAGTTGGGTCTCTCCTCCTCATCCCATCCAGGTGGTGTGCTGGGGAAGAGCTCTCAAAGGTTGCCCTGTGGGGTCACTGGGAAGTGGGAGCTGCTCAGTGAGAGCTGCTGTTGCACTGCTGGCCCCTCTTCCCCCACCCAGCATCTCACAGACCCTCTGCCCAGCCTAACTCCCCCTCTCTTCTCTGCCTGCTCATTTCAGATAATAGACAGCGAGAACGAAGCGCTGCTGGCAGCCCTCACGGAGACATTGGATGATATACAGGGAGATGACATGGGCCTGGCTGCCTTCCGAACTATGGAAGAGGGGGACACGCTCAACCATGCCTACACCTCACCTGCCCCCTCCCCCAAACCCACCGCCCCGGTCACGGGGGGGCCGTCCCCGGCCCCCGAGTTTGATGAGCTGTCTCTAGTAAGAACCCACTTCCTACTGTTTAAGGTGGATTTGGATGAGCCCCTGATAAGCCGGCTGCATGGGTATGATAGGAAGCAAAGGTCTGAATTTTTTCATTCTAGGCTTAAAACTCTCTTTAACCGTCAATACCAAAGCATATACTTGTATTGTATACGTATACATGTTCTGCATCATTGCTGTCACCTCCATCACCATCCTCACGGGAACAAGCTGTGTGTATACAAATATGTATATGAACGGGGTGGGGGTGGGTGTCAAAGGGGTGGGGGCTGCTTTGGCAGGACCCACACTTGCTTTTAATCGGACATGCAGATGTGGGGCTGCCTGGGGGTCTCTCTGGCTCATCCCAGCCCTGTGTCCATGGGCAACAGTGGCTGTTCCCACCCACCTCTGCCCCGGGCTGAGCTCCCTGCTGCTCTCGCAAGAGGGACACAGGAGCTTGGCCCGTATGTCATCCTGTGCCCTCAGCTTTCAGTGGGAGGGTTTGACCCTCCCTGTCCCTTCCACCAAAACCCCTCAGGGTCTGTGTGGCCTGCAGTCCCTACAGATTTGGTGACTGGAGTATCCCTCTTGGTTCTCTGCCATATTGGGGCTCCAGCCCCGCTCCCCATCCTGCCCAGGACTAACTGGGAGCATTTACTGCCATCCCGAGGAGATCCTCTGGAACATGGTACCCAGCCTGCTCCGTCCTGAGGCTCACAGTCCCCCTCAGGGACCCCTCAGCCTAGTCCCGGGGTCTCCCCAAAAACCCAAAAGGGGAGGAGTGACATCCAGTGGTGACAGCGTGCATTTCCACCGCCCACGCCCCTACGCAGGGGTATATATCACACACGATATGTCTGTGTATATATAGGATGTATACGTTGCAGGGGTGGGGGGGAAAGGGTGCTGGTTGCTTCCACCAACAGGAGCTGCACACCTAAAGCTGTGGGTGCCCCGGTTGACATTTCCTGGCAGACCCTGACCTGGGCACCCCCTGTTTCTATCACCCCTGTACCCCCCCAGGGCTCTGTGCCCACCGACCAGCACGGGAGCCCCAGATCTGTCTCCTCCGTGCAGTCCCACAGTGCCTACGCAGTCGTCTTGCTGTTGAGCTGTTGTCGCCTTCGGTTGTTAGCGCGACATGGGTGGAATATGAAATGTTGTTGCTGGGTGTGGGGTTGGTGTTTTTCCTCCCCCTGAGCAAAACTGGGTTTGAGTAGAAGAAAAATGTTATGCTGACCTTGCCATCAGAAGAGATGGCTCTGTGGGTGACCCAGGGAAAACCCCACTCCCACCACCCATGGGCTTTGGGGAGATCCTCGACAGGTCCCACAGGGGTTTGCATCTGCAAAATGCCTTGAAAGCTCATTAATGAGTCCAGGCCCTCTCTGGATGTTTTGGCTAAATGAGCCTTGCACGGGGGCACAAGTGAGTTGTCCAAACCTGTCACTCACATCAGCACAAAGCCTCTGTCACCTAAGGGCAGAATTGTTGGAGTAAGACGTTTGGATGCCACGGCAGCTCCTGTGTATCTGACAGGAGTGGGGTTGCCCCTGGGAAGTAAAGTCTCTCACGTCTGCACTGCCCCGACCTGCTTGAGGGTCCCTGGGGACATGGGTGAGTGCTGTGGAGACAGCCCTGACCCCCTCAGGGCTGCACATGGCCAGGCACCTGCCTCCACAGACATGGTGGGGTGGGAAATTCCTCCCTGCCTTAGATTTTTATTGCCCCATTTTTGGGCACGCGTGAGCCAAGGGCTGCGGCCCTGCTGGCGCTTTCTCTTGCCCTCGCTGCCATGCCGACTCTTTTTCTTGCCACTTCTCTTTGCAGCTGAAGAAGTTGCTCCTCTCTCCATCGCATGTGCCTCCGAGCTGTGAGGCTCAGCGGGACGGGACCGCCCGGCGCCCGGGGACCCCAAAATCCCGACCAGCACGGCCCTGCACGAAGGTACTTCCTCATGGGCAGAGCTCGAGCCCGTGCACTGCCCACCTCTTGGGAGCTAAGAAAGGCACTGAAGGATGGTGTCAGGGAGCATGGGCAGCCTCTGAGCTGGGCAAGGGGCTGGGGACGGGCAGAGGCCATCACCTGTGGTGTAAAGTAAGGTATTCACAGGTATTTTCCCCAAAAACGCCAAGGCAGTGGAAAGGATTCAAAAATGTTTATTTTGGGGGCAAAGACACTGAAAACTTACGAAGAAAAATTCTGCACCAGCAGTGAGAGCGCTGGGCCTGAGAAAGTAACTCCTCCAGATCTTTTCCAGGTTTCTTATCTTCTCTGGCCTCCCTCTCCCAGCCTCAAGACAGGCGCAGCCTGTAACATCCTGAGAGTTTATCTCTCCTCAGACCAGAGAGACACAAGAGGGACACAGGAGGGAAAGAAACACTTCCCCCATCCTTGAAAAAATGTTTGTTCTTAGGCAGAAGGTCTCCTTAAGAAACAAGTTAATTAAGCTTTAACCTTCTCGTTACAAATTCTTCCAAAAAGGGGATACCTATTCCTACACGTGGCGTTCCCATCCCTCTCTGCGTTGGGCTGAGAAATGCCTTGATCTCATTTGGACCCCGGGTGGTTCAGCCTCTCCCAGCTTCCCTGGGTGCCCATTTGTGAAAGCCCCATGTGCTCCCTTGTCCCCCTCTCTGCTGACTCTCAGCCCAAGCCAGGGGCCATCACCAAGGAGAGCTGCATACCATGCTGCAGAACCCACCCCTCACTTAAGCTGATCTGAAACCCAGCAGAAGTTGCCACCAAAGATTTTTCTACTTTGCTGATGGTTATTGTGCAGTGCATCAGGCCTGGCAAATTAGATTGCCTGGGAAGAGCAGCAGATCCCTCCCTGGAAGAAGAAGCATCATTGTGTGCGGCGCTTGGGGCAGGGGGCTGACCTCCACACAGGTTGGGGTGTTTCTAAGGCAGAACTGGGGGGTTTGAGGATGTGGGTTGGCGCTGTCAACATGGAGGGCTTCTCCCCCCATGCCAGGTACTTGTGTCTGATTTTCTCCTCTCTCTTCTCCAAAGGTGGAGGGTCCCCGGGACAGGAGGGCGAGTGTCCCGCAGGCACAGAGCCGCAGCTGCACTGAACTGCACAGGCACCTCACCTCCACCACCCCCTGCTCCCAGACCAAAGCCCCCCAGGCACCCGAGGAGTGCTCCAGTGGTGGCCACCACCCATCCCCGGGCGACTGCGCCCATCACGAGGACGACAGTGACTCCAGCGAGGACTCACTGAGCTCTGGTGACTCGGTGACGCCGCTCTCCTCAGCAGAGGATGGCTCTGGCAGCCAGTTGTCCTGTGAGGGGGAGATGCACTCCGTGGTGGAGCTCATCCGCTACATGCACACCTACTGCCTGCCGCCGCGGAAGCTGCCCACCCGTGACCCCGCTGACACCAAGCCCCAGCCCTGCAGCAGCCCCTTCAAGAGAGCCAAACCGGACTGTCCTGCACAGCCGGGCCCCCCTGGCAGTGCCCAGAGCCGGCCGGGCTGTGCCTGGCAGGCAGCAGGGGGCTGCAAGAAGCCCGGAGCATCCTTCTCCATCCTGAAGGAGCTGCTGGCGCGGGACCTGCTGTGTGACGTGAGCAAGCCATACCGCCTGGGCAAGCCCGTGTACGCTGCCCTGGCACGGCCGCCTGGCTCCTGCTCCCCTGTGCCGCCAGCCCGCGATGGGGAGGATGCCAGTGGGACTTGCACCTCCAGAGTGAAAACAGCACCAGAGAAGGCTGAGCCACGGCAGAGCCCTGGAGCTGAGGCAGAGGCACTGCAGGAGCTGAGTGGCCATGAGGACAATGGTGGGAAGCAAGAGGGGACCTCAGGCACAGCAGTGGGGAAGGTGGCCCGCAAGCAGGACAACACTGTTTACGCCGTCCGCCGGTCCAAGAGACTCAACCCCGAGCTCGGGCACTGGCTATCCTTCCTTGATGGGCCACCCCCCGAGCCCTCCGTGCCCCTGGCCTGCAGAGAGGCTGCACCATGCCCAGTGCTGGAGGGATTCTCTGCCGAAGAGCCTGCGGCTGAAGTGGAGGTGGGGGGCACAGCAGCATCGGCGGAGCCCCAGCCCCTCTCCCTGGGTTCCCCAGTGGATGGTGAGGTGGGAAACGGGGCTGAGAGCCGGCGCTGTGCCCTCCTGGAGCAAACAGGTGAGGAGGCCGTGGGCTGTCACTCTGCTCAGCCCTCCCTTGTACATCCATGCTGCCTGTGCCATCCCTGCTGTGGCCAAGCAATACTGGCCAGGCGCTGGACACTCAGCTGGCAGTAAAGCTGTGAGCAGCCCCAAGTACAGCCCCGTGTGCTGGCTGGTTTGGGGTCCCATGCATGGGGAGCTGGGGGCCTGTTCTGATTTTGGGGTGCTGTTTCAATCCATGGGGGCCTTCTACTCCCGTTTCTCCATCCTTATATTGAGAGAAGCTGATGTAGGGCTCACCCAGCATGGACCAGGTTGCCCCATCCCTCCAGGTCCCTCTTGCCCATGGGCTCACACTGTGCCTGGGCTCTGGGGTTCATTATGAGCATGAATGGCTCAGCCCTGGCAGCATGAGCCCTCTCCTTCAGGGGGGCAAAGCCCAGCCCCTGCCAGACCTCGGGCGCTGCAGGGAGTACAATTCCACTGGTAACCGGCTTCTCTCCTGCCTTTCAGAAACACCCAGATGTCTCACGCTGTCCTTGGCACAGACGTAAGTGCAGACGGGGTTGAAGGAACTGTGCTGGGGCTGGAAACCACCTTGGTTTGTGTAGCTGGGCCAAGCCTCTGCTGCAAGCACACAAAGCTGCTTTTGCAGAGGAGACTGAGCCACCCAGCTGGGCACAAGGCTGTGGGGAGCCACAGCCATCACTAGGGTGCAAGGAGCCAGGATAGCCTCATCCTGAGGGCAGGGCATTTCTGTGTGTGCCCCAGAGCACTCGCTGGGATGGGAAGGGCACACTGCTCAGCCCACTGCCCTCACACCCCTCTGTCAGGCACTAGCCATAGTGGGAGGGCTCACTTGTAGGCAGCATTTTCTCAGCTTCCTTTCAGGTTTTGGGACTGTGGTTCACCTAAACACTTCCTCCCTCCTGATTTTCTGCTCTTCTCCAGTGACCCAGCCTTTGGGAAGAGAAACTTTGAGTCAATGCTGACTGTGGAGCTGTGTGGGACAGCAGGTAGGACAGGCTTTTAAGTTTTGGGTTTTGCAAAATTCCTCCATAGGAGAGGACAGATTTACCCTAAATTCAGTCTGGAGTCATCAGTTCCAGCCTACCCAGCCAAGGGAGCACACTGAGCTCTCTTCACACTATGAACACAGGAGACTCCCCTCCACATCTGAGCACTACGGTCACTTCAGGGGGATGTGTTTGGGGTGGTGGGAGCTGTTCAGAAGTCCCCTGAAGGAGCCAGGACGGAAGGGAGAGTCCTCTGGTCCCTGCTGGGATCAGGCATCCTTCTTTTTCCCCAAGTGCCACCGGATGGATGAGGCTGTGGGGCTGAGCAGTCTCCTCCCCTGCAATACCTGGTGCAGCCCAGGCACTGGGGTGGGACAGGGCAGGATGGCAGGGGCAGAGCTGACTCCTGCCCTTTGTTTGGGGGGGTCCAGGTCTCACACCACCCACCACTCCGCCATACAAGCCTGCTGAGGAGGACCTGTACAAGCCAGACATCCCCCAGGAACCAGGGAAGGAGGACGGGATGGCCCCCAGCCCTGGGGGTGCAGGGGATGTGGCAGCCTCCCGGAAAGCCCCCAGGAAGCACCCCGAGAGGACGGAGCTCTTTGCCCACCTGAGCCGAGCTGCCACCACACGCCCTGTGCTCCCTGAGCAGCAGGGCCTGCTCAAGAGGCCCTTCTCCCGCTCCTTCGGGGACCACGACTACTGCCAGGTGCTCAAACCCGAGGCTGCCCTGCAGAGAAAGGTGCTCAAGTCGTGGGAGCCCACGAGCCAAGTGGAGACGGAGCACAAGAGGAAGGTCCCAGCTGCCCACTACCAGGGACTGGACCTCGGCAAGGAGGCGGGCAGCGAGATGCTGTGGAAGGATGGGGTCAAGCAGCTGAGAGACCAGGAGATCAGAGCCAGCTTAACAAAGCACTTTGGCTTCCTGGACACTGCTCTCGATGACGAGGACATGGTCTTCTGCAAGACCCCCGAGTATGACACCGTCTTTGAAGACAGCTGCAGTGAGAGTGGCTCCCCTGTGGAGGAGGAGGATGAGGAGGAAGAGGAGGAGGAGGAGGAGGAGCATGGCAACACCAAGCTGTGCCTGCGGAGAAACCCCCTCTCCAGGACCAGTTTGCATTACTGTTCCCGGAGCAGGTCCAGCTCGGGGTCTTCGTGCTGCCGGTCGCGATCGCCTGCCAGCAGACGCACCTTCAGGTACGGGGGCACGGGGACCTTGGGATCATTCTTGCCTGCTGTGTTTTTCCATGGTGCAGGGTAGCCCCAGTCCTCTCTGCTCTGCTGGCCCAAGTAGTAAAGATGTTAATTAATGAAAGAAAAGCTATAAAAATAATTGGTTCTACATCAGCCACTGCTGCAAAAATCAGCCATGGCCAGAGGAAGCAGCAGTGGGGTGAAGCAGCCAAGGGCTTCTGTGGCTGACAGGGCATGGGCAGGGACCTGAACCCGGCCTGGGAAGGGGTGCCTGCTGGAGACACCCCCTGGCATCTATCAGAAAAAGCTTTCCAGTGTCATTTCCAGTGTTTCTAGACCCCCATCTCTCCTTGGCTGCCAGTGCTCTGGAGTGTCCACCTGCTGCTGCAGCCACCACGTGCCTCGGCTTATCACTGATGTTTGAAGCTTTCCTCACCAGCTCCCCCCATCCTGGGCTGATCTCCTCTCCCTCGCTTCCCAGGTGTGAGAACGGCGAGCAGTGTCAGGGCGGGAGCGGGCACCGGGGCCAGCTGGAGAAGAGACGGGAAAAGGCCATCGTAAGTGGGGGGACCCCACGCTGGGACAAAGCAATCCCCAGCACTCAGTTCATCTCCCGCTCCAGAAAAGCAGCAGTGGAGCCCATTAGCCCTGGCTTCAGCATCCCTTGGTGCGAGGCCAATGTTAAACAAGGACATGGGGGTGGAGGAGGGAGAGAAAAACCCAACCTGGAGCGGAAGCCACCAGCAATTGGCAACACATGGAGTCCTTGGCACAGAAATGCCCAGAGCATCCTACGCTGGTGCTTCAGCACACTTGGCATCGGCAGTTTGGGGGGTGAGCTGGGGAATCCCTGAAGCTGCTCAGCCATTACAGATGTGGCCCTGCTGCATCCTCATGCACCAGGAAATGAGCGTGTGCCCACGGGTGGGAGCTGGGACAGGGGTGGGGATGTGGGAAAGTAACTTGGTGCTCCGTACTGTTGTGCACACACACAGTGCACTCACACACAGACACACACACAGACACACACACACACACGCCGCTTTGGCATTTTTCCCTGCAATACAATTGAATTTTGCCCCTAGCAGTTCTTGGGAATATTTCCCATGTCTTCAGGAGAAGCTGAAAGAGCTGCAAGAATGCAGCAGAATTTTAAAAGAGAAGAAGGGAGTGTGGCTGCTCCAGCCTGGCTATGGCTGTCCCTTGCAGCAGGGGTGTCCTGGGGATGACACCATGAGGGGGCTGGAGTGGAAACAACCAGATGCTAGAGATGTCAGGCCATGCCCACAGCAGTGTATCCCAGTGCTGGCTTACAGGGGCTCCTCAACAGGCCCACATTTCTAGTGCCCATCAGCACAGAGGTGTGAGGTCCTGGAGCTTGAAACCTTTCTCTTGCTTTGCCAGGGGGAAGGCCGAGTTGTGTACATCAGAAACCTCTCCAGCAGCATGAGCTCCAGCGAACTGAAGAAACGCTTCGAGGTGTTTGGTGAAATCGTGGAGTGTCAGGTCCTGTCCAGGACTAACAGGTGGGTAGGCAGTGAGCTGTGGTCCAGGGCTCCAGCAGCTATAAGCAGCCCCTCTCCCCAGTCCCCATCAGCACTGCCAGGAGGTGCCAGACCAACCTCCTCGGTCAACTGAGCCCATGGTCTTGGTGCTTTTGGCAAGGAGATGTGGTGTGTCCACAGATCCAAGGGTGCAGGGAGGTCTGCTGGGATGGAGGGACAGCAGGATGGAGGGACAGGGGCACGGTGCTGGGCACAACTGTGTCAGAAGGGCTGTGGGGCCCATCACATCTTGAATTCTTTCTCTGGTTGCTCAGGGGGGATAAATATGGCTTTATCACCTACCGGTATTCAGAGCATGCCGCCTTATCTCTGAAGAATGGCCCCTCCCTAAGGAAGAGGAATGAGCCTTCCTTCCAGCTCAGCTCTGGTGGCCTTGGGCGCTTCTTCTGGACCAGATATGCTGACTTGGGTAAGAAAACAGGAGTTTTATCAGCACAGAATGTAACAGCACTGCTGAGCCCTGGTCACACAAGGATCCTAGACATGTTTACAACCTGCAGGAAAAGCCCACTGGCTTTCCTGTGTCTCACATAGCTGTTCGTAGCTCAGTCAGGTGGCTTGGGAAACTGGGGAGAGGGAAGAACAACTGGCATGAGGCCCCAGAGTGTGTTGGCTGCAAAATGTAGCATCACACCCCAGGGCTGCTGGGTCTCAGCTGACCACAGCCCATCTCTGCTGCGCTTCTGCACAGCCCTGGAGGCTTTCCAGCAGAAAACTCTCATCCCAGTTGTTAGAGAAGGCAGTCAGCAGCATTTCATTAGCCCAAGAGGTGATCTGAGTGGTTTGCTCACCACACTGCACATGCACTTTTGAATCGTTTGATGGCACTGAAATGTGCTGTGGTCACATTACCCCTTTCAGTGCTGTCTGAGCTTTGGCAAGGCCAAATGCTTTACTCAGTGACCATGTCTCCCAGGGTCTCACTGGACCCTGTTCTTCTGTGGGGTATAGGGCTACAGCCTGAGCTGAGGGGCAGGAGCCAAACCCTGTGCTAGTCCTACAAGAGAAATGTGTCCCAGGCTTCGCCCAGCACTCCTTGCTGTGATCTTCAGGTGTTTCACCAACACTGCATGTTTATTTCTGTACCCTCTGTAGGGGCTGAAGGGTTCTAGGATTCCACTTCATGAGTGAGAGGCTGAGGCCCAGAAAATAAAGCCCCAAGTCTTACCTCCAGACACCCAGTCTGACACAAGCACTGACCAATCTTTCATCACATTGCAATATCTCCTCTGATCCCTCCAACTTCAGTTGTGGGTACAGATGC
The DNA here is from genome assembly GCF_001715985.3 of Manacus vitellinus. Taxonomy (NCBI): domain Eukaryota; kingdom Metazoa; phylum Chordata; class Aves; order Passeriformes; family Pipridae; genus Manacus; species Manacus vitellinus. The sequence goes on from NW_021939882.1 coordinate 4,725,181, forward strand.
CTGTTACTCATCTAAATAAATCCCAGAGCCTCTCATTTTGGGCACAGAGAATCTAGGAAGCAGACAGCAGCCCATGATGAAGGTGTTGACTGTGCAGTGCTGTAGGAAGGGAAGCCAGAGCTGCCCCTAAGCCTTGGAGAAGCCCCCTCATTGCTCTTCACCTGCTGATTTCTGCAAAGCCACCAGTCACCCCCTTCCTGCGCAGCTTGGCTTGTTCCTAAAATCCTGCTTGTCCTAGTACAGGACACATGAGATGCAGACCCCACAGGCAGAGGTGAATACAACCATGCCATTCAAAAATATACTCTTAAAAAGTTAAGCTGCTGTTAAATTAGGCAGCCTTATTTCTGGCATGTGCTGAATTCCCCAGGCTTTCCAGGGACTCTGTGTGTTCAGCTTCTGGCAGGGGCCTGGGAGCAGGGCAGGCAGGCACTCCCCTCTCTGCAAGCTGTTTCAGCACCTGCAAATTTGGCTGCATCCGGTAGATTTTTGCACACCTGGAAGATGAGGCCCAGCTGGGCCCTGCTGCAGCCCCTCTGCCCACAGCTCTCTTCAATGGGGAAGAGACAACACCATCCCAATCCCTTCTGCCATCACTGCTGTATCCAGGCTGGCTCTGCGGTAGCAGGGCAATGAGCAGTGCCCTGCTGTGCCTCAGTTTCCCTCCCAACCAGGCAGCGAGCACGTTGGTGCCCCACTCCCTGACCTGGCTGCTTTCTGTCCCTGCCATTCCCAGATTGCGGCACGGAGGAATCCTCCCCAGCTCCAGTGAAAAGCAAGTACGAGACCATGGATTTCGACAGCTTGCTGCAGGAGGCCCAGCTAAGCCTGCATCGGTAACAGCCTTAACCTTGGAGGAATACCTCAATACCTCAGTCAAGGCACTTCCAATATGTTTACGTTTTCAAAGAAATTATTCAGTCTATGGAAAGCGAGATAGAGCGATAAACGCGCGAGGCACGCACGGCCAGAGAGAGATGCTGTTCCCTTCTGATCGATGTTTACATTGAACAAAGCTGCTTCTGTCTGTGAGTCCCCATGGTGTTGATGTCTCACTGCCACACGTTAGTCCCTCCGCTTCTGACTGGTTGTTTTAGGGTGAGCCTAGGAGCCCCCCGGCCCCTCTCCCCCTCCCGGCCCTCCCCGTGCTCCCGCCGTGGAGTTGCAGCTGTGTTCACCATAACATTTTTTTGTCTGTAGTGTGTGATGATGAAATTGTTAATTGTGAATAGAATCAGGATTATAAACTAATTTTTAATAGAAGAAGAGAAAAAAAAAAGTATATACTTAAAAAAATGTATTTATGGCTCAGATGTACTGTAATTCAGATTTATTGTACCGCTTCCTTGATTTTTAACTATGCACTGTAATGAGGCACTTGCCACTCAGCAAATGGGGGGTCAGAGCAGAGTCCCGGAGCTGACATTCACCCACCTGCCCCGCTGGCAAACCGGGGTGCTCGATGGTTGTGCTGGGGTCATCCACTCTGCTGTCAAAGCCATTCTTCTTGCTCACGTGGCCTGAGCTCCGCAGCAGCACCCAGATGCTGAGCTGGGTCCTGGCAGCTTTGCAGGTGGGAAGGAGAGGGGTGGAAGAAGGATGCACTACTTCCAACCAGCACTGCTCCAGCCCTCTGCTGCCTTTGGAGCCAGGAGAGAGGGGTTGGGGGGCTGGAGCCAGCCAGGCTTGAATCCAGCGGGTCCTGCTGGCACAGCCTGAGGGGTGGGTATCTCCAGGTCAGTATGAGGGATCTGGCTTCTCTCCAGCCCCTCAGATGGCTGGGAGACTGGCTGGGCCAAACGGTTTGCTCTGCACTTGCTTCCAGCCCCTGCAAAGCAAGTGGGGTGAGAAGACCCATCTGTGACCCATCTGTGATCTCCACTGGGCAGCCAGGTCAAAATCCAGAGAGGCGGAAGGGGGCACAGCATCCTCACCAAGCGTCTGCCCACCCAGCACCCTGCCCGCCCTCCGCCCACTGCCTGATAAGCCATACACTTCCCAGCACCCACTTGGCACCCAGGATCCGTCCCCATGCCCGCCAGTGCCCCACGGCACGTTTGCCTGCTCTGCCTCTGGCCAGGGGCCTTCAGGACTGGATTTAAGGAATGCTCAAGCATGAAATTTGCTTGCGGACTTGCCCTTCACCTCTGGGTGAGGTGCGATGGGGAGAGAGCCCACCTCTGCCTGGAGCAAACCCCACCACCAGCTGGCCAGAGGCACTGTTTCCTGAGGGAGTGGGATTCTCACTGCTCCTCAAGCCATTACCATTGTCTCCTTTTATTTTTCCCCCCAAAGACCACTAGGGATTCAGCCATCCTATGTAGATAGAATATTATAGCCTTAACTATGCCAATAGATAGATTAGAATCTCCTGGGGTCTCCCCTCGACATGACTTAGGGGTTTTATTCTCATTTCCTTGGCGTGGATATATTTCATCTTGCAGGGAGAATGACCAAAACCTTCGAAATTGCACAAGGTGCGATGCCAAGAGCCTGAGCCCTGCCGGGATGGCCCCTGGCTCTGGGGCTGTGAGTGCAGCTGGTCTCTGGTGGGAGCAGGAATGCCGGCAGCGCTGACACCAGCACAGTTCCCTGGCTATTTCTTTCGGGAAAGCCGTGGTTCTGACAACAACCAGCCCGGCAGCGCGAGGGCCCAGAGGCCACCGCGGGGTCCCCAATCCACCACCAGTGACGATCACTGCCAGGGAACAGTCCTTGTGCCATTTCAGCCTCACAGCAAGGTTTGGTGTCTCTCCTGCCACAAAATCCCCCCACTTCTCATCCCACCTTAGTGAACACGAGCAGCTCTGGCCGAGACTGAGCATCTGCTATTGGCAATTGCCTCATTGTAGCTTTGCCTTTTTCTGTCCTAGTATTTCCTCACGATGATGATGTTTACATGTGATTGCTATAGAGCTTATGTAGAATGTATATAGCGACACATTTAGGGTGGGTAGTACTGTCCTGTGCTGTGCTGATGTTTTTCAGAAAACGATCAATCCAAAAAAAAAAGCCAACAAAACAAAACAAAAAAACCACAAAAACAAAAACAAAATAGCTAAGTAAGTGGAATTCTTCCATCTCCCGCTCAGCCAGGGGCACCCATGGCCGGGCCCCGCTGGGGATGCATCAAGCGTGGTGGAGGGGAAGGGTTAGTGCAGAGCTGGGGGGACTCCAGCCCACTCCTGGAGGATCACTCAGTTGCTTCCCAAGCGTTGGTTTTGGTGTATCCAGATAAAAAATTTCACATTGTTTTCCTGCAGCTGGGCACCCCAGGTTGGCCCACAGCCCCTGCCTGTGCCCAGCTGCTGGATCCTGAGAGCAGTGCTTGGGAAGGGGAGGGCTGGTCCTGCACAGAGCTGATCAGTACTGCAGCCGTAGGGTAGGAAGAGATGCAATAAGTGGTCTTCGAGGTGCCTGAAGCCTATAAGTGGGGTTGGTTTTTTTTTTCTTTGGGTTTTTACTTTTTTTTTCATTAAATTGGGATGGTTTGTTTTCCCTCCTCCCCAAGAAATTTTTTCTAGATCTTATGCACTATGCTTAGAGCCCCATGGGCTGTGTGCTGCCTGCTCTGGTGGCTTCCTCCAAATTTTAGGATTGGGTGAGAGTGGAGAGAGCAGCTTTTCTGGGTTTAGAATCCCTCATGCAGGGTTTGTGGTAAAAAGTAAGTTTCCACTTGATTTTTTTTGGGGGGGGGTGGTTCTTTTTACTATAAAGGTATCTTTAACTCACAGTGCTCAAGTCTGCACAGGGGCAGGAAGGTGAGCTTGGGCACAGGGGCAGGTGAGAGCTCTGTCCCTTAGCAGCCTGTGACTGTTTTGGATGCTGACAGGGAAGTGGGGTGGGAGCAAAGCAATGCGTGGGCACTGTGTGGGGGGAGGCAGACAGTGCTACCAGGCAAGCCAGGGGCACACAATTTTGCAGGAACTGCCAGAGAGTGGGGATCCCCCTCTCTCCAAGGATTGCCTTTATGTCCCACCCAGCCTGTGGCATCGATGTGGGTGCCCCAGGGAGGATGCAGCTCGGAGCTGGGCACCCCAAAAAGGGAACCCTAACACCCCAGCCCCTTCGAGGGGGCTGTGGGACAGGTAGGAATACAGCTTCAAAGAGAAACTGGGAGCAGAAGGGTTTACTTTGGTAGGCAATAAGTCAGGAGGAGATTTATTTTTTTAAAAATATGTAATTATAGAATGTCCCTCAGTCACTTCCTGTGGCTGCTGTGGGGAAATGCTGAATGTGAAGAGTTTCGTGATAAAATGCCCCTTTGCTTGTTTTGCACAGGTTTGCCCCAGAAAAGCTAATTGTTCAGGGTGGGATACTGGATTTCTGGCTGGAATCCAGTGGGTCCCTGAGGCTCCGCAGGAAGGAGCAAATGTTTCTGAGTGTGTGGGCTGAATGCAGAGGACAATCCCAGGTTTTAGGTTTGATGCTGCCCCAAAGAAAATGTTTATCCCGATTCCTCAGCGCAGCTGGCTGGGCTGCACATCTTGAATGAAGCAGCTCAGTCACCATGTTACAGTCCTGTCTGATTTCAGCTCTGGTCCATGCAAAGGAGTATTGCAATTGCAGATCAACACGGTTTTATCCTTTCTTTTTGATTTTTTTTTTTCCTTCTTCCTGGAGGTATGCTGAATCCTAAGATACATCGGTGTTCAACCCGACACCCTTTCTGTTCTAAGCATTGTAGTCCATCCCCGACAATCTCAAGCAATATAGAGCCCAAACGCAGCCTTGGGGTTTCATTCCTCTTCCCTCACCCTCCCTGGGGTCAGGGACAGCAGCAGCTTGGCTGCAACACAGAGTCGGGGAGGGAGTGTGTGTATGCATGCGAGAAACAGAGAGAACAGTTAAATTGATGCATTTCTTGAGAAAGGTGTAAGAATTTCACCAAAAAAGGGGCACATCTGCTTTGTTATTTATGAAAAAAAAAGGCTAAATTCTGTCTTTTTCTTCTTTATTCTCTTTTTTTTTAAGTAAAAGGACACTGCTCATAATTATTAGGGGCCAATTCTGCCTCCCTTGCTCATGCTGAGTAAGTACTACTTAACTGCAATTTTCTACTTGCAGAGTAAGTAAAAGTAGCAGAATTGATCCCACTGTGATAAAGAATCAAGTTTTTAGTATGTTTTTTTTTCAATTGGTAGTGGTTTTTTTATATTTCACTTAATTTTTTCCCCAGTTCCTTTCTGTTGTGTCCTTATTTATGTAATATACTTTAACCTTAAAAGATGGCATGGATTCTTATGCCTTTCCTTTATTATTATTGTTATTATTTTTAAAAAAAAGAGATTTATTTCTAGTGTGATTTAACTGTCTACCTTCTAAAATGAGAGAACGTTTTCTTGTATTTTTACATTGTCAGATTCTATAGTTTCATAGATAATTTAACCAAATCGCTCAATGTATTCTCTATATCTATCCAGTGGGTATAAAAGTTCTATTTTAAATTGTGTAAATACTTCAGAACTGGCTTCTTTTTCCAGACTCCCCTGCCGTGGAGTTAATTGTTTACATCAAAAAGACTGTAGAATCTCTACGCTCATGTACTGTAAATAGTGAAGTGATCTGCCTATAAATAAACGATAACATATATACTATAAAGTGGGAAAAAAAAATCAAAAGAACAAGTTTGTGCTGCAATATTTTAATTTGTTAGTGCAAGGCTGTTCGGGGAGGAGGTGTTTTGCTCTGCTGAAGGTGCTCTCCTGCATCTGCCTGGGCAGTTGGACTGTGGGGGCATGTCTGGGGCCATGGGGGTGGCAGAACCCCCCAGCTGGCTCACACCAGGGGTGCCAGGGATGCAGCTCCTGTGGGAGAATATCCCTGTATATTGCTATTTTAAGTGTGGCTTCTTCCAGTTTAATTCGTGCAGGAAAAGCCTGGGCTCCGTATTCTGGACTTTGGAGCAGTGCCGATGTCACAAGACCCATTGCAGAAGAAACCCTCCAGACTGGGGAGGGTTAAAGATGAAGTGGGGCATGCACCTCAAATTTGCTTGAGTGGGAGTAAGAGAGCAAGAAAAAGTATGGAAAAGACTCCAGATGGTGATGCAGCAACTGTACAGCTCAGGATGGCACCTGGACAGTCCCTTGGAAGCAGGAGAGCAGTCCCCTGGGAACCAGCCTGCTCTCCCAGGGGCACAGCCATTGTGTCCCAGCACAGGGTGTCCTGGTGTCCTGGTCATCAGGGGATTCCAGGCTGTGGAAGCACTGGGATGGAAGGCAGCTGCCCTGGAGCACCTGGCACACGGGAGCCTCGTGCCAGCTGTTACCCCTGTGAGGGCTCGCCAGGTCAGAGAGGCTGTACTGGATTTATCAAGAACGTGGCTCGGTGATGTGGCCGAGTAGGAGGATCCCAGCAGCCTGAGAGGAGCAGGTCTGCATGGTGCTGAGCTGTCCCAGCTGGTTTTTTGTGGGTGTGCACCAATTTAGGCAGCAGCTCTACACCTGTCTGTCTCCAGCACAGCTGGTAGGAGCCCAGTGTGGGTCCCCCAGCCCACCACAAAGCCAGAACCAGCTTCCCACCCCAAACCCAGCCCCTCATCCCTGTAACTGCTGCAACCTGAGTGGAGAACTGATCAGAAGCCCATTCCCTGCTGCTTTTCAAATCCAGCAGGCTTCAGGACCACCAAACCAGAAGTATTTTTCTGAAATACATCAGGCACAGTAACAGTGCCAGGATAGATGAAAACATGAACTTGCAGGGGGGAAACGTGGGGATGCTGCTGAGGCAGCTGGTGTTGGTGTGCCTAGGGTGGGTTCATGTGGGAGCAGAGGCATGGAAGTGGGTTCCCAGGCTGCAGCACATGAAGGAAAGGTCTGCAGGGAGAGAGAGACCCACAGTTTAGGTTTGTCCTCCCAGCCTGACCTGCGCCTCCTAGGCAGCTTCCTGGAAAATAAACAACTGATATTGTTTATCAAGCATAATTGCAAATTGGGATAATTTCTGAGAGCAGACCTAGAGACTGAAGGGAGCTGTTGCTGAACGTCAACATCATTTCAGCAGCTCTGTTAGTCCCAGCAATTAGTTCCAACCATTTGGAAAAAGCCAGTGGGAAAGTTTTCATTTTGGCATAACTTACTGATAAAAGTTAGTGATAAACTCATTTTCACACAGACAGGCACTGCTTTTGTAGTCACTTACAAGGCTCCTCTCCAGCTGCTGGAGGGGAGGGAGGCAGTGTTATTTATCTCCTGGACTAGGCACAGTGTGCCTTGTGAGAGGGGAAAATCAGTCAGTCAGGAGCTTTTGTGGATAGGACGGCTTTGGTCACTGCCATGGGCTGGCTAGCACCTGGCAGGCAGTGTGGGCAGCAGGTAGTGTGGGCAGCACACCCCAGGCTCCTGGTCCTGACCAGTGTGAAACACCTGCTGCTTGGACTTCATTTCACTGCCCAGTGAGCTGTCCTGGGCTGCTCTTCGGAGCTGCAGCTCCCACCTGTGCCTTGAGCTGCAGCTCCCCACTCCCTGACACAGACCTCAGCTTTGGGCCACTCAAAGTCTGTACAGGGGCTCTGGAGGCTGCACTTTAAGTAATGGATGCATTTGCCCACTCTCAGCATTTATCAGTCCCAGTTTGTCGTCCAGGTCCATCCAGGTGTCTTTGCAGAGGCGAACAGGGGCAGGTTTGGTTCTTTTCCTCCCTGCCAGCTTGGGGACCTCTCTCCCTGCTGGTCCAGCTCTCTGGACCTCCCTGCCCGCAGCAGCTGCCCCATGCCCGCAGGGACTCCTCCCAGCTTTCCTTCCCGCTCCGAGTCCTGGCTGCTGCATCCCCGTGTAAGCAGGGGTGGACTCTTTGCCCCGTTACCCTTGAAGCACCCAAGCTCCCAGCTCTGAGCTGCTAAATGGAATTCAGCTGTGACGAATTCACGTGGCAGGCGAGACGCAGGAAGCTCGGCGGAGGAGAGGGAAGACCCTCCCTTTAAAGGGGGAGGAGGCAGCAGCTTTTTGCCCGCAGAGCAAACAAGAGGTTTGTTCCACTCCTGCTTTCAGTTTCGTTTCCCACCAGTGCCCTCCTCCTTGCTCTCAGCCCTCTCTCGAGGCTCAGGCGCCATGGCTGAGGCGGGTGCTGCGGCCAGGCTGAAGGACGAGCTGACCTGCCCCATCTGCCTGGACATTTACAGGAACCCCCTGTCCCTGGGGTGCGGTCACAGCTTCTGCGAGGAGTGCATCCAGAAGGATCAGAAATGCCAGCAGGGCCCTTCCAAGTGCCCGCTCTGCCTTTCCCCCACAGGCCCCATCGGGGAGCTGAAGCCCAACTTCCATCTCCGCAACATAGTGCAGAACTTTTTGGATGCTTGTATTCATCAAGAGGAAGAAAAGCAGAAAGTGCAATGCAAAGAGAAAGAGGAAAGTTCGGACCAGCAAGAGGAGGTGATCCTGTGTGATTTCTGCTTTCAGGAGCCCTATCCAGCCGTGAAGACTTGCCTGACCTGCGAGGCCTCCCTGTGCCAAGCCCACCTGAGCAAGCACAGCACAAAGAACACCCAGAACCACGTCCTGGTGGAGCCCTGTGGTGCCCAGGTTTTGGCTGAGAGGAAATGCCCCCAGCACGGCAAATTGCTGGAATGCTACTGCGAGATGGACAAGGTCTGCATCTGCATGCTGTGCTCTGTCCTCAGCTCCCACAGGGAGCACAAGATCATCAGCTTAGAGGAGGCTTTTGGCCAAGCACAGGTAAGAGGCTGCCGGGACAGCGGCTCGGGCATGGATTGCATTAGGAAAACCACGGGGGGCTGCGGCGCGGAGAGCTGCCCGCAGTACAGGGCTGGAGCTCCTCCCATGTTTCAGAACTGCAGACCCAGCGTGGGGTTAAATTCCCATTTTGGGCTTTTATTCTCAGTTTAGTCCCAGGTTCCCTCTGGGCTTAGCCCCTGGGATGTAAACCGAGATGTTGTAAATACTTTCTTCCCATCCTGAGGGGAGGGTTTGGGGAGAGTGGGACCAAGTGCTCGTGGCTTTGGTGCACTTCCAAGCCAAAGATTAGCCTGAGCCGCAGTTATGCAAAGAAAATTAATGAGAGAGTAACAGAAAGGAAGCTGCCAGCAGCAGAAGTAGCTTTATGTGTGGCTATTACACATGAACAGTTTTCAGTTTCAAATTGTTGTTCTTGTGCTAGTAATTGAAGCATTTGTTCAGGGATAAAATCTTGCAGTAAACCTTTCTGTATTGATTTGTCCTGAGAGCATGTAGTGAGCAAACCTTTGGCAAGTCTAGCTTAGCCCATGTCTATAAAATTGCTGGTTTCATGCATGTATGTGAGTCCTATCCTGATATCTCCCACTGGTTATATTTGTAGCGTGTTTTTCCCGAAACTGTAAAAGAGGTGAAAAACTATGAAGCTGCGCTGGATCGAAGCATAGCAAACCTGCTGGAACAAGCGGAGGAAGTAAAGGTTTGTTCCAAGACCCATATCACTTTGGGGATGGTTGCATGCTGGCAACTGTTGAGATAAGGTTTTCTTTTGCGCTTTCCCAGATTATGGATTCTGAAGCTTTTTTTAGATCCTGGGCGGTTTCTAGTGTATTTTTGAGGTTTCTTCTTTGAGGGAGGATTATGAACAGCTTTCTTATCGATCTGGGAGGTACATTGTTAGTTAAACTTGAAAGTTGTTGTTAAATCCATGCCTCCTGATGAGTGATTGGTGTGTGGCTTTTTTATTTTTCCAACCTTATTCAATTTTTAGTTACTTCTGTCATCCCAGAACAGAACAGGCCCTTTTCTGAGTGAGAGCTCGTGTGGAAAATGTCCCTACACAGTCCCTTACAGCTTTAAAAGTGTTTTCTTAATAGGTTAAGGAGGGTCTGCAGCGGCAACGGCTGGAGAGCCTATTCAAAGAGATCAGTCTGCAGCTAGAGAAAAAAAAACGTGAGATCCTGAAAGCTCTCAGTGACTATGAGAACCAACAAATTTCTCGGATTCATATGGAGTTAAAGAACCACAGAGAGCAGAAGCGTTCAGCCAGCCATGATGTTCAGGAGCTGGAGGTTCTGAGAAATCAGACAGATATACTTCTTTTCACCAGGGTACCTAACAGCATCCCCCTTCCCAGAGATACACAGCTCTTGGGCTGGCCTGAGCCTGTGCTATGCTAATTCTACTTTCAAAATGTCTTTACAGGCTTTTACAGCAATTCAAGCCAGGTAAGATCTTCCCAAGGTTTAATATTTTTACTGATGATCTGGACGAGGGGATCGCGAGCACCCTCAGTAAGTTGGGCGGGAGTGTTGATCTGCTGGAGGGCACGAAGGCTCTGCAGAGGGATCTGGACGGGCTGGATCGACGGGCCGAGGACAACTGCATGAGGTTCAATAAGGCAAAATGCCAGGTCCTGCACGTGGGTCACAACAACCCCAGCTACAGGTGGGGGAAGAGTGGCTGGAAAGCTGCCTGGTGGGAAAGGACCTGGGGGTGCTGGTCAACAGCAGCTGAACATGAGCCAGCGTGTGCCCAGGTGGACAAGAAGCCAGACCTGTACCAAAAATAGTGTGGCCATCAGGCCCAGGGAAGTGATTGTCCTTCTGCACTGGGCACTGGTGAGGCCACACCTCGAGTGCTGTGTCCACTTCTGGGCCCCTCATGGCAAGAAAGACATTTGGGACTGGAGCGTGTCCAGAGAAGGAAACAGATTTGGGGAAGGGTCTGGAGAGTCAGTCATGTGAGGACTGTGAGGAGTGGCTGAGGGAGCTGGAGGGGCTCAGCCTGGAGAAAAGGAGACTCAAGGAGGACCTTCTCACTCTCTCCAAATCCCTGACAGGAGTGTGGAGCCAGGTGGGGGTTGGGCTCTGCTCCCAGGGAACAAGGGACAGGATGAGAGGACATAGTGTCATGCTGTGCCAAGGGAGATTGAGTTGGACATTAGGAGGAATTTCTTCACAGAAAGGGTGATTAAACATTGGAAGGGGCTGCCCAGGGAGGTGGTGGAGTCACCATCCCTGGAGATGTTCAAGGAATAACTGGACTTGAGACTCAGTGCTCTGGTCTGGTTGACAAGGTGGGAATGGGTCACAGGTTTGACTCAATGATCTTGGAGGTCTTTTCCAACCTTAATGATTCTATGGTTCTATGATTCTTTCTGCATGTATTAGGGAACGGAAGCCTGTTCCTATCACGGATGGTGTGAAAGTGCCAAACCCACCTATTGCTTTGGATGAATCAAAAACACGCAATGTTCTCTCCCTTTTCCAGCAATTCCTTTCAAACATGGAGTCCTCAATTAAACCACCACCTGGTAAGTGATCATTTCACTATAGCAAAAGCAAGATGGAAAAGTCAACAAAACATCTTTAAGACAGGGTTGTAATACAAGACACCAAGTACATGAAGTACCCCTAGAAGTGTTGATTCCTAACTTCGTATGCTTATTTGCATACAAATGTAAATGTGTGTACAGAAAGGGAAATTTGTCCTGGGTTTCAGTGTTTTGGGCATGCCTTGGATAGACCCTGTTAAAACAGGCTCTGGGCAAAGAGGTGTGGAATTTCTAGGAGTTTTTTGTGAGGATTAAGAGAAGATAATGGCAACTCCTCCCCTGTCTGTGGCATGCCTTTGATTCAAGGGGAGAGTTGAGAACTCATCACAGCAGCAGCAGGTGGAGTTTGTTTACGACATAAATACTCTGCTCTTTCTGTGCAAATAATTCTGCTTTTTGGTAATGCTTGGTATGCTCAGCCTACAATCCCAGAGCTCTACGTGGTGGGGCATTTGTCCAACTGAATCGAAAAAATCAGGGTTCCCTTGTTACTGCTGTCTTGATGGTGCTTCAGCCCTCACTGACAGTGAGAGTGAGCCGTGGGTCAAGGCTGAGACAGCTGGGGTTGGAGCGTGTGTGACAGTGAGTGATGTGCACTCCTAACTGGCCACCATCTGTACAGCCTTGGGTACACTAAGAAGCACACTGTGCTAAAACTGAAAGAGCTGCATTTCCCAAAATGTGCTGTCCACCCACCTCAGAATTACATAGGAGCAGCTAAGAGAGTGCAGAAGGTGTTTCAGTTAACATATGTTTTGGGTGGGTTTGAGTTGGATGACTTGGATGAGTTGGATTGGGAAGTCCAGCTTTCATCAATGCACAATTATCTGTTAATCATAATGTGTTTTTTCTCTTTCTTTATGTTTTAAAGATGTGCGGTTTTCAACTCCTCACAGCGGTACAGGTGGACCCCAGCATCCACATTACCCACCTAGTTTTATCCCTGCCTCTGGCTTCTCTTTTGGCTGTAACTCCTTCCAAGGCAGCTCTTCAGATCCTAGTTTTTCCTCTGGCACTGCCTTCTCCTTTGGCCGTAGCTCTTCAAATTCTACTTTTTCCTCTACCACTGGCTTTTCCTTTGGCTCTAGCTCTTCAAATCCTGCTTCTTCCTCTACCACTGGCCTATTTGGCTCTAGCTTTTCAAATACTAGCTTTGGTGGGTTTCCTCAGAAATTCTGAAAAATTTGTAAAACCTGTGGGTTGAGATAAGAGCAGTTTGATAACTGAAACAAAGCAAAATATAATAATAAAGATACTACTACTAATGATAACAGTAATAGAAAGGAGCAAAGAGACTGAGAAAAGCCAACTAAAACAAGTGATGCACAATAAAATTGCTCCCCACCTGCCCACTCCCAGCCAAAACCAGGACAGAACTCAAATATGTGCAGTGCTGTCCCAGACATGCAGAGTGTCCAGAGTTTCTGGGAGGTGAACACCAACAATGAGAGCTGCTGGAAGCTTGGAGTCATTTGTGCCCTGTCTGAGTGCTGCCTGCAAGTGCCTCACGATTACCTCTGCATGTTCCTAGACCAACAACCTGGAAGTGATATGAGCAGATGTAGACTGCGTAGACTGCTGAAGAAACACCCTGCCTCAGGCTTATAGAGACAGTAAGCATCCCTTTGAAGTATCCAGTCCATGCTGGCATCATTGTGCCTGATGGCTCTTTGAAGCTCCTATTTTGATGTGGGGAGAAGGTGTTGCTTTGTATTTCCAGGCCTAGGAATTGGGACCATTGCTGTAGGGGGAGGGTTGTTAAGCTGGCATATCAGAAAAGGGATTGTGGGTTGCTGTGAGGGCCTCTGTGGGGTACGTCACTGCCTCTTACTACAAGAGCTTCTCTCTTATTTGTTCTGTTAACCATGGTGGAAATACTATTAAGTTGCTCATTTTTGCTCAGCTGTATCAAATACGGTGTTGGCAGCATGTTATTAAAGTAATTCAGTTTGCAAAAGTCAGTGGCAATTGATTTTGTCCTAAAGTTGAGAGCACAATAGGAACTGCAACAAAACTAAGCAGCAGCAATGCTGATCTTGGCTCTAAGGCAGCAGCTTTTGCCTGTGCCCATCCTGCCCAATCAAAGGTATCTGATGCAGAAGCAAAACCGCCTGTGCCATATGTGGTCTGGATTAGTAAATTTTTATGCTTGTCCAAACACCTTGGGGAGGAAGAGATGATATTCCTGCTGGTTGCTTGTGGTTCTGCTGCCTTCAGACACAGTTATTTGCATGAAGCAGCTGAAGCAGAAGCTCTTCACCCCAGCAGGGACAGTGAAAGACCTTGAGGGACTCTACAGGTTTGCATATGCTAAAATACATTCATGTTCCGTTTTGACAGCTCAAGGTTCCACCTGGAATGCAAATATTGCGCAATGTTTGATTTCAGATCAAATGCCTGCTTTTCTCTGCAAACGGTGAAGGAAAGGCAGACGAGGCTGGGCATGGCCCCTCCAGCCTTGACCTCCAGCCTAGAGATAAAATCAGAGTACCGAACAAAAACCTGGTGTTTTTAATACCGACATTGTCATGGATCTTCTGTCCGTCCAGCTGGAATTACCTCCCAGACACACCCGGACACCAAAACAAACATCACGGAGGGATTTTGAAAGTCTAATTTTTTATGAATCCTTGTGGTACCTCAGAGGAAAAAGGGGCGCTGTCCTCTGTCAGAAACTGTTGCAGTTTCCCTATCTGCGGAAAGTTTAAGCTCACTTTTATCTCGCGTTACCAACCCTAATCAATCTTTCAACTTAGAAGCGTGAATGCGACTTCCCCGCCTGAAACGTGGGTTCCTCAACAACGGAGCGGGTTCCTCGCTGCAGGGCGGGTTTTTTCCCCGGCTACAGGAACAGGAACAGAACCGGGGAGCCACTCTCTGCAGCAGCCATCCCGCGGGCCCCTCCTAACTCGGACCACACGCGGCATCCATTCGGCAGCGGGGCAGGGCGGGCTGAGGGGCGCGGCCCTGCCCGTCCTCCCTTGCCGCCGCTCCGGCCCTCGCGGGCGTGTGCGCCGCAGCCGCGCGCTCGCCCGCCGTCCGTCGGTTCCGTCTGTCCGTCGGTCCCACCGCCCGAGGTCTGCAGGAGCGCCGGGGCCCGCGGTGAGTGGCGAGGGAGGGAGGCGGGCCGGGCCGGCAGGGGTCGGGGCGGCAGCGGCGTCCGGCTGCGGACCCTCTCGGGCGTGCTGCTCACAGCCCCCCTGGGAGCCGCTCCGCAGGGTAGGAGGAGGAAAGCGGCAGATGGAAGCCGCGGGTCCATAGGGAGAGCTCCTGCCGAGGCGGGAGCGGAGGGGCTGGATGTGAAGGCAGTGAAAGTGAATGTTGTATTCGGGACCCTGCGGGTGAAAGTGAATGTTGCTTTACAAACTAAAATGCTGCTGTGTCTTACTTCCCTTTCGCCCTCCCGGCAGCGTAAGTTGCTGGTTGGTTGGCTCCCAGAGCGACACGCGAGCTCTCAGCAAAACTTCGCAGTTTCAGGAGTGTAAACAGCGCGTGGGGTTCTTCTTGGTGTCTCTTCTTCTAGCAGGGTTTTGTTAACATAAAAAAAACCCTAGCCAGCTCAACAAACAGCATTCTTGTCAGCACGCCGTTACCCGGCACAGTCCCAGTGCCTGGGTTTCCGCTGGGAGCCGGGCGGGCTCTCTCCCTGCTGCCCTGCGGATGGAGCTGGGCTGGGGCCGTGGTGGGCAGCTGAGCTGGCGGCCACTGCCCCAGGAAATACCTTTGGGCAGCTCTCCCACCGCCCATCCTCCTCGCCGCCCAACACAGCAGCTCTTCAGTGCTTCACCTCTGCTTGCCAACGGTAAGGGCGGGAGGAGGGCCCTGACTTGGTGGAAGTACTTCTTAGCAAAGTCTCCGTAAAAAATCCAGTTCGGATGGAGCCTGCCGGAGCACTGTGCGAGGCTGTGGCTGGTCTGCAGGAGGGATCTGCTTCACACAGGGCAGGGCAGAGCAGCCAACACACTCGTACAGCTGCTCTCGGAGGTGAGATGACCTTCCTGGAAAGGCTGGCTGCCAGCGGGGCTGCTGATTCCGTGGGATCTTCCCCAGAGATGCTGGTGAGCAGCTTTGCTGCTGCTGCTGCTCAGGAGAACCGACATTTGAAGCAGGAGGAGATTACATATTTCACACAAGCGAGGTTTTGTTGTCCGGCTTTGCAGGTTTTCCCGCATGATTGAACGGCTGGTGGTTATTGTGCCAAAAGTAAGGTCGCTCTGCTCCCAAATGTATTGCTTAAACACGGTATGTCTTTTTTTGGTACTCACATTATTTTAAGTCCTTTGTTGAAGTAAATGTTCGTGGCTTGAATGTTTTGTTGGAGGATGTTAAGTGTTTTGTCAAATTCCAAGGTGCATACAGTGCTGTTCCAGTGCTTATCTCGGTGTTATCATGGCAGTATTGAATTTCCTTGTTGCTCCACAAGAGTTAAGACATTATTTGAAAAAGGCTGTTGTCCAACAAAAGTAAGGTCAAAGCTTTACTTGTCAAAATACTGTGATATGCTCTCCTTTTATACTCTTAGGGGGAGATTTTCCAAGGATCCAGAGGTAGTAGCCCAGCTCTGGTTCAGTTCATTGATTTCTGATTCACCTGCTTCTCCTTTACAGCTCTTTAAGGAATTGCTCATGTCTCTTTAGATCATGTGTTTATACATTCGTTTTTAACTTTTCATGTCTAGCAAAACAGGTACCTGAAAGTGGGTAGTGATCACATACAGTGTCAACTCGTGCACATGAAATGTAGAAAAATAATCTGGAAAACTGAGATGAGTGTAATAGAAGGAATACTTCTGATTAACCTTTGATTTAGTTTCTACTCTTAGATGCTCACATCTTCAGTTTAAGCTTGTAGTACATTATTTCAGTAGGTGAATGAGCTTCACAATCAATTTTTCCCTTACTGCCAAGTGACTGTGATCTGTGACAGAGGATTGTGGAAGCCAGCCCTGTGCTGCAGGTTGTGTTCCCCCAAAGACAGATGCCAGGCAGGTGGTAGCTCACCTCTGCTATGTCATGGGATCAGAAAGAAAGGCCCAGATGGGCTCCAAAAAGAGTCTGTAAAAGTCATCAGATCTCCAGAACTGCAGAACCTCCCCATATCTTTAGTCACTGATAAGTAACTGGCAGTCACTTATAACAGAGAGATACTGGAAAATCCCTCAGTTCTGTGTTGTAGTCTTTTTCTTTTTATCTTGAGTAAAGTTTGTGGCAAACAGACACACCCTGAAGACCTTACTCAAGCCAAAAGGAACTGATAAAAGTGAATTCTAGGCGTACGAAGTTGTACATAAATAGCAGCTTTCAAAATAAAAAACACAGTGGCTCCTTTTCCCATCTAAATATACAGAATATCATTCAGTGTCCTATCCATTAAACCAATGGGGTTTTCTATTTTTTTTTTTTATGTTTAGGAATAAAATCCAGTTTTCTTAGGCAAGCTTGGGCTAACGGTTATAAAAATAACACAGAGCAACACTGAGGATGAAAAGGGGGGTTAGAAATTGTGTCATTTCCTTTTATCCTGACATGAGGAGAGGCAGGGACTGTGTGATGAAAGGCCCTTTTCATGCCACGTAGAGAAAGCCGTCATGCAAGTCAACACAAAGACTCAGTATGTGCTCAGAGGTTCGTAGCCAGAGATTTTTACTTGGAACATTTCTCTGCTTTTTGGACATGACCAAAACCCAGGCATCATCTACCACACAAATGTTTTACAGCAGAACTAATCCAAGCTGTCTGGGTTTTGTGTTGGAGTTCCCTGGCACATTAGAAAACACCAGGTTTAAAAGAGCTGTCTACAAGTCCTGCATGAGGGAGAGTGCAATCAGGAGGATTTTCATCACTAAAATCTAGAAATCAAACTCATCCAAATAATTTTCTACACATAAAAGGTAGTGTGAGGTGATTTTTTCCCCCCCTCAGCTTTTACGGTATTGATTTGCTGAGCTTTGAGTGAGTGAAAAGCTTTTTGATTTGTAACTCTGTGCTTGTAAAATGAATAAAACTTCTTGAGCAAATACAACTCTAGAATGTGTTTAAGCAGAGTAGAGCAGGCTTTTGTAATACTTCATTCTCACTGTGTGGTATTTGGGGGCAGTTTTGTGAGTGCTGTAAATTATCCCTGAGCACACTCTGGAGTCCTGTAAAGGTGGGTGAGATTAGATACCTGAAAGGTGGGGGGGATCTCCTCCAAGCATGATCATTGTGTCATTTTGAGCACGTAACATCTTGCAGTGCATGTTTCCTCCTTGTAAAGATCCTGATTCTTCATATGGGTCTTCTGAGCCCCTGATTATTCTAGAACACATTTAAGATACTGAATTGGAAAGCATTAGACAAGGGAAGTTAGCTTAAGCATCACACAAATTCACTTCTGTCACTTCTCCCCTCACATGTTTTTGAGAGACTCGCTGAAGTGATAGTAGCAGTGAGTGTTAGGAAAAATTTCTTCACTGAGAGGGTTGTCCAGCCTTAGCACAGGCTGCCCAGGGAACTGGTGGAGTCACCATCCCTGGAGAGATTTAAAAGATATGTAATGTAGTACTTGGGGACATGGGTTATTGGGACTTGGCAGTGCTGGAGGAATGGTTGGACTCGGTGATCTTAGAGGGATTTTCCAACCTGAGTGACTCTACAATTCTGTGATTTTATGTCTAGTTGTGAAATAGTGATTAAGTGAACATATTTCAAGGCAGACTCTTTGTGGCATCCTCAGCACTGTTACTTCCAGTAGCAATTTGGTAATTAATTCAGTGATAAACACTGCACAGACAGTAGTTTGTTTGATGTTTGCACTGCACAGAGGAGACATAAGTAGCACATAAGAGGTAGGTTGCTACTGGCACTCTGGGACTGCAGTGGTTGAAAGGGAAGCCTGGCAGTGAGACTTTTCAGGGTTCTCCTGCTGTCTCTCACCTTGACTCCACTGTAGCACCAGCCCAGTGGGTTTCTGGCTGAAAGTTATCAACCTCAGAATGCTGGTTGTAGCAGGTATTGTGGCTGAAAGAGTTTTCTGGAGGATTCTGAATGCTTTCTGGAAATGGGAGTGCTGTATAAATGCTGACAATCACTTGTTACTGTCAACTTTCATTATAGCTTATCAAGACTGTGCTCTTTCACAGTCAGGCAATATGTTTCCAGTATTAAATGTGCTTTGGTATAAACACCCTCTTTTACTGTTTGTGGACAGCTTGGACAGAGCACAAGTTCTAGTGGTAGTGTTCCACTTATCTTTCCTTGTGCCCACTAATATGTTTTCCACTGGTGTGTGTTGTTTTAGTCGGTTGTAATTTACTTGAAAAACCAGCTTTTAAAAGGCGTGAAGAACACGTTTTCCTTCCAGTGTGTCCCTGGCTGAAATAATGCCACTTCTCAGGTAACAAGTCTTTACAGTATTTGGCAGGTGCAATCACTGCATTAAAAAAAAAAAAATCCACAAGAGATTTAGACCAAGCTGTACATTGCTAGCAATATACCATTTTTAGTTAATTTTCAGCAACTGTATTGAAATATCTGTTGGACTACAATAAACCCTGTGTCTGTCTTTGCATGGTGAAACAGGCTGCAGATAAAGATTTTCTCAAGGAAGACTCCCAGAGGAGCAGTGCTGCTGCATTCCTTTCCATTTCACAACATTGCCAGCAGCAGGTGTATTCTAGGGGATATCAGCTTCCCTCCTAGGAAAGGTCATTCTTTGATTAACAGGGATAAGATGGGGAGGATCTTTCCCAAATTGCTTGGAGATTGCTTTCTCTCTGCTGAACTAACACTTTCAGCCCTTACTTTCCATAAATAGTGTTCACTCTCTAAAAAATGTCTCACAGGGTACATTCATTTATGGTTTAATGCAGGTGGTCCTTCTTTGTGTTTTCAGTAAGTAAGTCCTTGCGATGGCAGCAGTGACAGAAACCAACAACATCCATGCAGTGACTGAGGGGCCGGAAGCAGATGATGCCAAATGCAGTTTCCATCACGGAATGTTCCTGGAACCCCAAGAGAAGAAGAGGAGCGTGAAGGCTCTGGTGGTTAAGCAAGCAAAGAAAACCTGCAGCTGCACTCCAGCCAAAGTTAAAGACTGGGTTTTCGGTTTCTTTCCCATCTTACAGTGGCTTCCTAAATACAAAGTAAGGGAGGATCTCCTGGGAGATTTAATGTCCGGGGTGATCGTGGGGGTCTTACTAGTCCCACAGTCAATTGCCTATTCTCTCTTGGCTGGAGTGGAGCCTATTTATGGCCTCTATACGTCCTTTTTTGCGAGCCTTATTTATTGCATATTTGGAACCTCCCGCCACATCTCAGTTAGCATCTTCGGTGTGACCTGCCTGATGATGGGGCAAGTGGTGGATCGTGAAATGGAGAGAGCTGGCTATGACGTGGAGCCAGCTGTGCTCAGCGTCCCCCCAGGTGCAGCAGCACGTGTGAACACCACCCTTTCACCAGTGAATGGCACATGGCAGGAGCTGCTCTGTGACAGGAGCTGCCACGCGATTACAGTGGCAGTCACCGTGAGCTTCTTAGCTGGAGTTTATCAGGTAAGAGGAGGTGGACAAACAGGTATGATGTGGAAACAGTTATAATTCTTCTTTAGGTGGTTGTGCCCGTGAACACCCTGCTGGGTTTGCACGTGTCCTCAGTCTGTGTCTCAGGGCAGTGGATGTGGGGAGGGCTGGAGTTACTGTGGTGCAGGAAACTCCTCTGGGTGCTTTCCATTTTTTAACAGCATTTTGGGCTTTCATTCCTTCTCTATTGTGGACTGCAAGGACTTGCACACCCCACCTACTGCTCTCACAATCTGCTCACCACCTTCTTTGCTGTGGCCTGAAATTTTATTTTTTTTTTCTAGCTTATAGCTTATCCCCCCATTTCATTGGACCAAAACGTGCATCAGCTCTTAATTCCAGACTTCAATCATTTGCCTTTTAACAAAAAAAAAAAAAAGTGGATCTCCAGTTTCTTTTTATTTATCACTGTGCTTATAAAACTTTGCTGTTTGCCCAGTTAAATCCAAAACAATGGCATTGTGTGGAAAGAACACTACTGAGAGGATACAATGTATTTGAAATGAAACTTTAAATTATTACCATATAAAAATATATTACTCAACAATATTTTACCAGTCTATCTCTACTTACTTCCTAAAATTCACTGCTTGCTGAAATAAAAGCAGGTATGTTTGTTTTAGAGTGTCATGCATTAACCAGAATGGGATTAGTTTTAATGGTACTGTAGAGCTGTGGTATTTGAGTTTGTGAGTTCACATTCATTTGTTCTTAAATGTCCAGGGTGATAGCTAATTAAACTGTATGGGAGGGGAAAAGAAACACAGCTGTGATACTCTAAAACACTGGTTTTAGACACAACCTGGAACTTTTTCTTTTACTACAAGTTCAAGTTGAGCAATTTCAGAAGTATCCTGGACCTCCTGATCTGCACTGGCTTTTGTTTTTCATCACATAGATGAAGTTTTGGAGTTGTGAATTGCACTTAATATTCTTTGCAAGTATAAGTACAATTAGGTTTCTTTATATGAAGAAGTTAGATAACTTTATCTTCAGTCCCTCTGAATGTCAGGCATATTCTACTTGCTGTCTCCCTGAAGACCAACCAATAGGTCTTCACACCCTCAAATTTTTTTTTTGAAGCTCCAACTGAAATCACATGTTCTTTGTAGCAGAAATTGTACAATCAAATCATAAAAAGCAAGTCTTCTCACACCAGTTGCCTACAGCATAATTAGGTTATGCCAATTATTGTTAATGTTTTACACTTAGAAAAACCTTGAATTAATTTCATTACCAAGGCTGTAAGGGAGTTGTGGTTTGGGTTTTTTTGTTTTGTTTTGTTTTGTTTATTGTTTTTGTTTTGGTTTTTTTGTTTGTTTTGTTTTGTTTTGTTTTTTAGAGCTTGGCTCTGAGCTGATTTCCTGTCAGTACAGGTCCTACCTTCTCTTCAGTAGTACTTTATGGTTCTCATGGAAATCCCAGCCTTCTTTATTTTTTGCCTTAACTACCTAAGGGGATATATCAAGTTAACACCTCTGAAAGTTTAATACCTGTAAGTTCTGGTCTACAGTCTTGAGATAACAGTGTAGACAGCCCCGTTGGCCAGCACAGGGAATTAAAATGTTTCTGCCAAATTGCTGTGAGAAGGTCCTTTCTCCATTTGGCATGAAGTGTGATGGGGAGGAAGGGACATTTACCAGGTGTGAAGAGGCATGTGTAGAGTAGGTATCCATAAAACCAGTCATTCCAATGAAAGACATTTGTCCATTCAAATAGCATTAATAAAGATTAATGGCAAGACACTTAAAAAATTATCTCTGTTTATATGATCTGCATCACAGGAGTTTGCAGCTCATATACTGAGTCAGATGCACTAAACCTTATGCAGTGCAAAGGACAACTGTTACACCATAAGCTGTGGTTTTATTGCAGGCTGTGAACTCCAGTGTAAGAGAGACAAAGGCCACTAGAAAAGTTTTTAGATCCCTGCAGAGTTCACAGAGGTTAAAAGAACTGAGAGAGAAATGGAAAAAGCAGTCAGTATTTCAAACGTGGCGGTTTTTGCCAGGCTATCTTTTTTCCCCACCAGGATAACCAGCAGTTACTGCTGGACCCATGAGCAAACAATAAACACAGGTCCAGAGTGTGAAGACCCCCCCAAAAAAAGCCTGTTTTGGTTGCTGGAGACTCTTTTCTCCATGCTCAGACTACGCCTTGTCTTCCAGGGCTGTGCACAGTAGGTTTATTTTACTGCAGCTCCCTCCAGAGCCCCACACGGACAAAATCCACAAGATTTGTGTCCTAATCTGTTGTGTGTGATTGACTCCTTCCAGGTGGCCATGGGTTTCTTTCAAGTGGGCTTTGTCTCAGTGTACCTCTCCGATTCGTTGCTGAGTGGATTTGTCACGGGCGCCTCCTACACCGTCCTAACCTCACAAGTCAAGTATCTCCTGGGCCTGGACATCCCACGGAGCGGAGGCGTCGGCTCTCTCATAGTCACCTGGATAAACATCTTCAAAAACATACACAAGACCAACATCTGTGATCTCATCACCAGCTTCTTGTGCTTTCTTGTGCTTGTCCCAGCCAAAGAGCTTAATGAACGTTTTAAATCCAAGCTCAAGGCTCCGATACCAGTTGAACTGGTTGTGGTTGTGGCAGCTACTCTGGCATCTCACTTTGGGAAACTGAAAGAGACTTATGGCTCGAGCATTTCTGGGCACATCCCAACTGGGTTTCTGCCACCTCGCTCTCCAGATTGGACCCTCATTCCCAATTTGGCTTTGGATGCTGTTGCCATCGCTGTCATTGGCTTTGCCATCACGGTCTCCCTCTCGGAGATGTTTGCCAAGAAGCATGGTTACTCTGTGAGGGCCAACCAGGAAATGTATGCCATTGGCTTCTGCAACATCATTCCTTCCTTCTTCCATTGCTTCACAACCAGCGCAGCTCTTGCCAAGACTCTTGTCAAGGAGTCCACAGGCTGTAGGACGCAAGTCTCTGGCATGGTGACTAGTTTGGTAATCCTGTTAGTCCTCCTTGTGATTGCACCTTTATTTTACTCCCTTCAGAAATGTGTCCTTGCTGTCATAACCATCGTGAACCTCAGAGGAGCCCTGCGGAAGTTCAGGGACCTGCCGAAAATGTGGCACTTGAGCAGAGTGGACACAGTGATCTGGGGAGTTACCATGGCAGCCACAGCACTCATCAGCACCGAGATCGGTCTTTTGGTTGGCGTTTGCTTCTCCATGCTCTGCGTCATCTTCCGAACTCAGAGGCCGGAGGCACCTCTGCTTGGCTGGGTGGCAGAGTCCGAGACCTACGAGTCCCTGTCTGCTTACAAGAACCTGCAAACCAAGCCAGGGATCGTGGTGTTCCGTTTCGAAGCCCCGCTCTACTACATCAACAAGGAGTGCTTCAAATCCACCCTGTACAAACAAACTGGGGTCAACCCAGTCTGGGTGAAGGCAGCAAAGAAAAAGGCAGCAAAAAGAATGCTTAGGGAGAAAAAGATGGGTTCTGGTGACAACCAGACCAGCATCTCCATGGATTTTGTGACTGAACCTCTGGAGTTTCACACAATAGTGATTGACTGTTGTGCAGTGCAGTTTTTGGACACGGCAGGAATATGCACACTCAAGGAGGTCTGCAAGGACTACAAGGAGATAGATGTCCATGTGCTCCTGGCCCAGTGCAATCCTTCAGTGAGGAGTTCCCTGATCCGAGGGGAATTCTTTAAAGAGGGGGAGGACCACCTTCTCTTCCACAGTGTGCACCAGGCTGTGGACTTTGCATTGGGCACCCAGGGACACGGTGGGACCAGTGCTTCTAAGGACTAGCTGTGAAAAGACAGCAAGTTGGAACAAAGCCTGGGAAAAAGTGTCTGTGGGTCTGTATATCTATGCAATCAATATATGTGCACTCAGATAAAAAGGGCAGGGTGGTTCTTAGCATGCTGGTTGCTGTGCAGTCTGCTTACATGCTTTAAATTTGCCTGCCAGGTGTAGTGATCCAATGAGCGGTACTGAACAAAGGCAATTCTTAGCTTGAATGTGGCTAATCTGTGACTCTAAGAGTTTTCATACGGTTGTTCATCTCATCTTTCTCTTCTCTCTTGAACTTTCGGTGTCTCAGTTCCCCTCTAAGGTTTAATCATCAGCATTGAAGTCTTTATTGCAACCTTTTCTTTATGGATGGGGCAGGATTCTAAAGTAGTCTGGTCATCCTGTCCAGCTGAAGAACGAGGCAGCTCATTTCTTGTCCCTCCTTCTGGCATTGCTTTTCCATCTCCACACCCTTATGTTTGCTAAGGAATGACTGACAGGGACTTTTTGGTTTGGTCTTTACTGTGCAGTGTTTGATTTTTTTAACCTTCCTGAAGGTAAATAACAGGTAGATAAATCAAATCTAAACATGCATGAAAAGATCTTCATGAATAGCTTCTAACCACCTATCACCTCCAGAGGCTTTGGCACTGTCTCCTAATGCAGCCAGGCCACGGGGGCATGGTTATCTTATTTTTCCAGGCCTTTATGTGCCTGTGCCTATGGAAATGTTACCTCTCCAGTTTGATTTTAATGATTTTTATTCAGAGGTGACTGCTTAGAAGTCTGGTTCATCTTTATGGTCAGTCAGTTGTTTTCCTAATATTTAGGAGCTCTTTAGGATTGTGGACATTAGATATGGAAAATATCTAGTTCTTGAGTTTCAACAGAAAACAGTCCCTTATAGGCATTTTTATATGCCAGGCAAACAGCAGCACAGGCACCAAAATGGAAAGGGCCAAATAGATGATCCAACATCTATCCAAATGTGTTCATGTCACACAGACTTCGTGTGAATGCAGGTTTTATTGGCCATAGACCCTTTGCACGTGCTCTACCAGGGACTTTATGCAAGGGGGATGCACAGACCAAGAAATACAGTCATTGGAAAAGGAGCCAAAAAGACTCTTTACTGAACTTTGTTTCACCAGGTCAGTGTAAATAGAACTTTTTAGTTGGATTTTAAATTATTCAGAACAGAGAACAGTGCCTGTTCTTCATGCTGAAATACAAGCACTGGGTAGGAAGAGGTTCTCTTTCCTTACAGTGATAGAATACAATTATGAAGGCAGAATGGAGAGATTAACAGTTTTTGCTGAGTACCAGTTATACACAGCACACAATACATCTTTGGAAGATGGTACTTTCTCCCAGGGGAGTTTACAGTCTGAATTGTAGGTGCTTCACAGCTTTCAAAAGGGAAAGGTGCTGTTTACCAACAATATTCTCATCCTTAATCATTCCAAAATAATAAGTCAGGAGTCAAAAAAGGCATAAAATGCAATGTGAATTGTGAAACGTTTACTAAATAGGAATATATTTTGAGTTTAGACTGTTTTCTTCTTTTTTTTTCTGATCAAGGACCAGTAACTATTCTCTTCTTTCTATGAAAGCTGAATGTCATGTAACACTCTACTCTAGGAGATGGGACCTCAAGAGAAGGACGAGACAGCAGGAAGATGAGTCCTTTATATGTTAACTGAACATGCTACATTTTTTTAGGACATCATCACAGCCTATAGAAATACTGGGGGAGGTGGGGGGTGGCTGTAGCACATATTGAAAAGGAGCATATAACTGAGATCTGTGCACTCCATGTCCTGGAACTGGCACTGTTAAGGAAAGAAGCCTCTGTGTATCAGAGAGAAAATGCTAAAGCTTCTGCAGTATTCAAACCCCAATTATTGTTTTGTTCGAGGCTTGTTTATAAGGGGATGAATCCCAAATTCTGCTGAATTTTTTCCTTTTCTGTGTGAACTTTTTTATTCTGGGCTAAAAATCCTTTATGCAGCTTGGGTAATTGTAATTACTGAATTGGCATTACCAGAGCAGATTGGCCTGAGCTGTATAAAAGCAGTGAGTGCAGTTAGTGCTGGATGGAAGTTATGCTTTAGTTCCTAACCAAACCTGGTTTGTGTTGAGTTCTTAATCAGAGACCCTGGGTGGGAAGGTTTGTCCCCACAGGGGGCCATGGCTTGGGGGGGAGTCCCTTTTCAACACAGTTTGTTCACAGAATCTCTGGAACTTTGAACAAAAGCCTCAGTATAATTTCTAAATGCTGATTTTAACTACTATATTGCCAGAGGGCAGAGCAGTGCTAGAAACACTTAAAGCCCTGATGAAAAATTACAGCATGTTGTTATTGTAATTTTCCTGCCTACCTGCAGCTACTTGTTCTCACTCCTTTTTCTCTCAGGCATGGGCAGGAGAGAGGGAGAGGAGGAAGGAGCTGCTGGCCAGGAGACTTCAAGGCAGGTCAGCCACAAGTGGGACAGAAGTCAAGTAAAAATTTCTCTGGTTGATTCTTTCCTCTTTCCCTCTCTCCCATGCTCCTTCCATGCTGCCCAGGTGGAAATCTTCTGATCCGTGACCATGCACAGGTTTGTGTAGCCAAATTCTAACTGAGAAGGGGAAAACCTTTATTTATTAAGTGATGTTTTTTCAAATCCATTTCTACCTGTGTCAGGAAGGGAGGAATAGCAGTGTTAATTTTAATGTTAATACTTTCCACAGCTATCAGAATGGGTATTTGTAGCTCCTAGGTATTTATTTACATAGAAGCACAATAAAACAGCTGTGAATTGATTTTCCCAACAATTAAATTACATTATAGGTAAAAGATACACTGAAGTGATTTATGTTTAACTAGAGCACATTCTATTTGTCCTCAGTGCTGTTTGCACAGCCATAACTGGCAATGCAGCTTCCAAATTCCATAAAGGAACTAAAATGCAACAGCAAAACCAGCCAGGCAACCCAAAGAAAAACTTCTAATGTTCTTATTTAAGATAACATCCAGAGGTCATAGTATTAATAAGTCTATATTAATGCACACTACCCTGTTTAAAAGGGAACCAAAATAAATGCCATTTGCCAGACGGTTCAGTGTAATAGAATCCTTTGGAATTAACTGAAGATTAGAGCTTATTATGGCTGGAATTTCTTAGAACAGTGGATTTCAGCCATTTCCTTTTAGGCCTAGAATAACTTTCTAGCAGTGACATGAATCTGATTTAAGCCTGCTGGCAAGAAGCACATTTTGCTTGAATATGTTTATGGACCATTTAAAGTAATCCAATTTCATCTTTAGGAATCAGGGACCACTGATTGAAAGCTATTGCCCTAAAGAATTTGTTTTATAAAGGAATTTCGTATATATCCATACACACATCTGTATTTGTATGTATATATTTGTGTGGGTACATATATATATATGTATATATATATATATGTATCTTTTGCTGCTGTGTGATGGTTGCAGCAGCTGTATATATCCAGTTATGCTTTTGTGATACTCCTTCTTCTGTCCTGGAAAGGGCTCTTCTGCCTTCTGCTGTTCTAAATGAACAGTGGAGAACATGTACCAGATTTTTTAAGGGGAAATCTCACTGCCTTCTCTCCTATGCCTTCTCTCCTCCCTACCTCACAGCTGAATGTAAACTATGGGAAGAGGGACTCTCAGAACAATTGGGTTTGGATTTATGCATCTGTCCAGAACTGGAATGTTCCTCCCAGGTGCAAACTTCAGAACCCCAAGCTAGACTGGAAGATGGTATAAATCATTTTATCTCCATTCCCAAAGGTACTAATCAGCAATTATCACTCTAAATGAAGAATTACAAGATCATTAGCACATTCATTAATGACAACAACATGGCATTATGGAAATTAACACTCCCAGCCTCAGCTGTACTAAAGACTCCTAGAAATGTCTTTAGCAATCTCCTGCTAAATGTCAGGCTCTTTTTTCCTCGTGTGTTGCTGCTATAGATAGTAGTGTCAGTTCCTCTTAACGTGGCAGCTGCACTAATAAATGTTTCACTTGTGTGAGTGTTTTGACATGAAAACCATTTTAGGTCCACTTCACAAAACAGGGAAAGGCATTGCAGTGGTGCTTATTTTTGGATTCATAATGACATTGTCAACCTTAGTCTTGTGTGATTTAGTGATCCTGATTTCCTTGTGAGCCATTGCAGTTCCACCTGCTCCTAATTCACTGCAAGACCCACCTCCAACTTCTTGATGCTTCTTTCTGTGTTTTGCTGCAAGACATTGCATATAGTTGACTGTAAATAGAAGAATCATTGTTTTTGTGTGTGTTGCTGTTACATGTGACCTGCTGCTCAGTTTTCATGGCAGATCTTTTGATAAGGCTAAAGCTCCTGAACAGAGAGAGGAAAACAACCCCAGAACCCCACGAATCCTGTGGGTGCTGGGACTGGAAGAAAGGGGGCTGTGGGCAGCTGATAGGGGAGCACTTCTGTGTGTGTCCCCATGCTGGAGCCTCAGCCTGGTTTGGGACTGGCGGAGGGTTTGTGTAACTGTTGGTGCTGTCCAGGAATGATAAATTAACCTTTAATGTCTTTATTATGGGGCTGCTGGGACACGGTGTTGTGCAGCCCTGTGCCTTTCTCCACAGGGAGTGTAATAACAACACGGGACCTGGTTCCTCAGTGCTCTGCTCAGTTCCTCCTCAGTCACTGTCCTGAGATACACATGTAAGGGATTTCTGGTTTCATGGTTATTTTTTTCGGTCTCATTTTGATCTCAGTCTCTCCCAGGCAGGGCAGCAGAGCTGCCACGACTGCTCCATGCCCATGGAAGGGTGTCTCTCTTGGGAGAAAGCTCACAGCCACGCTTTTGTCTCTGCTCACTCCTGCTGGCTTTTGTCAAGAGACATTAAAATCCACTGATGATGGGTTTGAAAAGCAGAGGTGAGGTACTGCAGGCAGGAAAACATCCTGGCTGCCACACTGGGGTTTTAAGCTCTTCCATACCCAACTGCCTCCCACAGCCTTGTGCTGAGGTTGGCCCTGAACCCTGCCTGTGCTTGGTCCTAGATCTGTTTGAGGGTGAAACTCTTCAGGCAAATAGTCTCTTTCAGGGCATTATCTTCTGTTGTGGGGTTTTTTTTTCACGTGCTTTAGAAAAGTGATTTAAATGCTTGAGGTGATTTACATTTTTAATTTTTTTTTCATTGACATGGCTAAGCCAGTGAAGCTGTGATGCAAATATTCATCTTCTGCTCGTGCCATACAAGGTACTTTGTGTAGCTTAGTTGGTTCTGCTGAGTCTCAGTGTAGGATGCTGTTGTGAGACTTCAATATTGATATAACTCTCCACATGAGAAGGGCATTCCATTTCTCTGCTGGCATAACCAAAGGGAGTCATGTCTTTAGTGCAGACTTTGCACTGTGAATGACCTTGGTAAATCCCAAGAATTACTTGCACTGGGTCATCATGTTCATAAGCCTTTGTAGGATCAACTGCTCATGTGAAAATCAACCTGATCTTTACCATTTCAGTCAAATTCTGCCTGAAGTGCAAATAATTCTGAGTCTTGCTTTTTCATTTGAGATCCTTGCAATGCTAAAAATGAGGCCTCTCATTAGGTAAAATGGCAAATATTTAATATATATATATATTTAGTTCATAGTATAATTAGTACCTTTCTATTTTATTTTCTAGAGATCTATAAGCTGAGGCATATTGGTATTCTTTAATATGCAAATGCACAAAATATTTCAGCATTGAATGGAGAATCAAATCTCCATCGAGGTAAATTTACTGCTAAAAATATTTGAATTGCAGCTCTCTCCAGCTCTGAAAGCACTTAGCTCTTAGTCCAGCTCCCAAATGATCCCAATATTCCACAAGAAGATAGGAAACAAACTTTGCTGAACTTGGGTCCAAGTTTTTGATATCTGATTTTTTACCTAAAGAAGTAAATTTTATGTATATTTGAAATGCAGCTGAAACATGGTTAAGGAGAGGTAAAATGTCACTTTTTCTGAAAAGCACGAGTCATCAGTCTTCTGTCCCTGACCATCATCTCTAGTACCTTGGTATATTCTGGGGTATGATTTGTTGAATTATTTTAAATTCAGAATAATTTTAGATATTTGTGATGTAATCTTTTACAGAACAAACGAAATGGCAAACTTTGCCAACAGGACCTCAGAACTGGAACAGATCACATTGGTCAGCTGACCAGTTTACAAAATAGTTTATGTGTTATTTGAATAAAATGTGGGAAAATCATATAATATCTATAAAAAGTCCCCTTATTTGGTGGCATCAGTTTTATTTTTTCAGTAGTCATCTGTGTTCTGCTGTCGTTTCTGGTGTCTATCCTCTGCGTGGTGTTGGCTCTCCTTTACAGTGTCTCTATCTGAGCTGTATCACTTGTTATTTTTAAATGCTAATGTGCCTTATTGCCATTGTAGAAGATTTGTTAGCATGAGAATTTTCTATCAAATATGGTAAAATCATTGGGTTTCTTTAGCACAATTAAAATATGGTATTTATGTTTTTTTCTGTTGTTGGATGTGTGCTTGATCACAGAATCACAGGATGGGTAAAGGTTGGGAGGGACCACAGTGGATCACCTGGTCCTACCTCCCTGCTCCAGCAGGGTCATCCCAGAGCACATGGCCCAGGATTGTCTCCTGATGGTTCTGGAATATCCCCAGTGAGGGAGACTTCACACCCTCTCTGGGCAATCTGTCACTTGCACAGAAAGAAGCTCTTTCTCATGTTCAGGTGGAACTTCCTGGGCACCAGTTCCTGCCCGTTGCCTCCTGTCCCATTGCTGGGCACCCCCGAGCAGAGCCTGGTCCATGCTCTGACCCCTCCCTGCAGACACTGACAGACATTGTTCAGGTCCCCTCTCAGTGTCTCCTCTCGAGGCTGAACAGCCCCAGCTCCCTCAGCCTTTCCTTGTGAGGGAGATGCTCCATCCCTTCATCATCTCCACAGCCTCTGCTCTGCCTGCTCCAGGAGCTCCATGTCCCTGCTGCCCTGAGGAGCCCAGACCCGGACACAGCACTGCAGATGTGCCTCACCAGGGCTCAGCAGAGGGGCAGGATCACCTCCCTGACTTGCTGGCAGTGCTCGTCCTAATGCACCCCAGGATACCATTGGCCTTGGCCCCCAGGACACACTGCTGGTCATGGACAACTTGTTATCCAGCAGGACCCCCAGGTCCTTCCCTGCAGAGCTGCTCTCCAGCAGGTCAGCTCCCAACTTGTACGGGTGCCCAGGGTTGTTCCTCCCCAGGTGCAGGCATTTGCCCTTGTTGAATTTCAGAGGGCTGCTCTCTGCCTGTCTCTGCCTCTCCAACCTCTCGAGGTCCCTTGAAGGGCTGCAACAGCCCTCTGGGGGATCAGCCACTCCTCCAGCTTCGTGGCAGTGAACTTGCTGAGGAGGTGCTGACCCCTTCATCTGAGTCATTGATGAGTAAGTTAAACAATGCTGGGCCCAGTACTGAACCCTGATGGACACCACTGGTGACAGGCCTCCAAACTAGACCCTGATTACAGTCCTCTGGGATCTGCCATTCAGCCAGGTCTCAATCCACCTCGCTGTCCGCTTATCCCGCCCACACTACCTGAGTTTGCTGAGAGAAGGTGTCAGAAGCCTCCCTGAAGCTCATTAGACAATATCCACTGCTCTGCCTCAGAAGATGCTGCAGCTATAACTTTTGGAAAGAAGAGCCACACGTGTTTGGTGAGTCCTCAGTCCCTGTTTCCCCTGACAGGGTCCCTGTTGCAATGCACAGTGTACACACAGCTGTGTGCTCTGTTCTCCCACACCATGTTGCACACACACAGGCACTCAGGGAGGTTCCCTGCCCACGTAAACCAGGGCACTGATTGATGATTCGTGGCTTTCACCTTGTTCTGACCCTGCTGCTCTGTGCAACCCAGCTGTGGTTTGTTTCAGGATTAATAACAGGTAATCAGCAATGTGGTGACAGTGATGTGCCATGTACCAGGGAGCAGCATCCTCCTGTGGGTCAGGACCATATTCCTAAAACGAAAGAAATGACAGAGTTGGTCAAGTTTGATGCTACTTGTACTTTACAATATGTGTAGTTACAGGGCCTGGTATTACATACTCAGCCTTATGAAATTGCTGTCATGTATTTCACTGTTACTTGACATAATATGAAGCTGTCTCAGGGCAGGGTTAGGCTGGATATTGGGAAAAGGTTCTTCCCCCAGAGGGTGGTCAGGCACTGAGCAGGCTCCCCAGGGCAGTGGTTATGGCCCCAAGGCTACCAGAACTCAAGGAATGTTTGGACAATGCTCTCAGGGACATGGTGGAATTGTTGGGGTGTCCTGTGCAGGGCCAGGAGCTGGATTTTGATGATCCTTGTGGGTCCCTTCCCTTTGATTCTGTGATTGTATACCAGGTTATATACCTTGTTCAGGTCATGGCCAGTAAGAGTCAGAGCAAAACTGAGAGCAGCTCTGCATGCAGTTCTGAGCAGTTACTGTGAACATTATGTCTTGCATACTATGTGTCCTTGAATTATGGAAAAGACCCAGCATGGCTCAGCTTTTACCTGAGGATACCTTTTACCTTAGGAGACCTCAGAGCACATGCTGCAATTTTTGTGTTGCCAACATAGTAGGAGCACTCAATTCTGGGGAATGCCTGCAGGAGCTTTCTCTTGAAAAGCACAGGACAGGCATTGCCTTGAGCAAAATGAGTCTGGTTCCTGCTGATACAGAGCTGAGATGACCAGATTCAGTCAGCAGCACCCTTTACCTGTGCTGTTTAAAGCTCTGCCTTACCTGAGAATAACAAATTCTTGCCATACACGCTCCTGTACTAGATGGGACCTCTCCAGCCCCATCTTCAAGGTCACAGCCTGATTGGAGTCTCCTTGGGAAAAGTGTCCAGGAGCCTAGCTCATGCAAAGCCCTCCCAGCACCTGGAAAGCAGCAGGTTAGAAACCTCCTGAGCACTGAGACCTTTTTAGAGCTTTTTCAGCACTTCTTCATGAAGCTTCCTAACCTCTTTTCTTGAACCTGTTGACTCCCACCACACCTTGTGACAGTCTGTCCCGACCTCTGAGCTGTGGGAAAAAGCTTCTCCTTCTGTTTGAAGTATCATAGCAGATCCAGTATTGTCACACAGCAGGTAGCTGGAGATTAGATCAGGTATTAGGAAAGAATTCTTTACTGGGTTGGAAGGGACTTTAAAGATCATCCAGTCCCACCCCCTGCCATGGGCAGGGACACCTTCCTCTAGACCAGGTGGCTGAGTTCAGTCCAGCCTGGCCTTGAACACTTCCAGGAATGGAGCAGCCACAACTTTTCCAGGCAACCTGTGCCAGGGCCTCACCACCCTAAATAATGCCAAATAGCCTGGGCTGAATGCCAGTTCAGTATGAGAGAGAAATGTGTCTCCAGTTTTTATTGCACTGTATTTATCTGTAATCAATTTAATCTGTTTGCAGATCCTTTATAGCATTCAATGATTAGCTTGATAACTTGGAAAAGAGTCAAAAGCACTGGACATTTGTTGTGCAGGGAAAAACATGGAGACAGCAACAAAGTGTTGCAAAAGTTGCCAAGGAATGTTTTTCGTCCTTGTTACATAAATGGGGAGTACTCCTTGAATCCTCTAGCTGATGTGGTTGGAAGTGATCTTTTTTTCCATCTTCTAGGAGCGAAGATGCTCTTTATCAGTGTTTATTTGTAGGTTCCTTGGTCCCTCTCAAATCTCAGAGTGGTGTGACTGCATTTCCACGTGCAATCAAAGGGTCAGTGACACTTTTGGCCTCACAGTATTTGTGTTTTCTTTGTCCTGCAAGCTCTGCTGTGCCCCCTGCATGGTAGCACAAACTGCCCTGCCAAATAACAGGTGGCTGCAAAAGCTGTTCTGTTTTCTGGGACGTGTTGTCTCTTGCAGAAATGTGAATAATCGCTTCCCAAGAAACTACTGGAGAGGTTCTCTTCAGCTTTTTTGTCCTCAGGTGCCTTTGTTGCATTTTGCCATATCTCAGCAGTGGGACCAATTCTGAGCTTGTCTCCTTTTCCTTGTTTTTTTCCTTAAAAAGGATGATGTTTTGCAGATGTCTACGTATTGAAAATACATTTCCAAGCAGAACTGAACCAACAGCCATCTGAAAATACTGTCAAGTCCCAAATCTGAAGGTAAGGAAAAGCATCTGTCTTAGATACCTGGCACCATTATAATTTTTATTTAAATAAAGTTGCATGTGATCTGAATAATAGGGAGCAGTGGGGTGCATCCAGGTACTACCAGTTTATGGCCTGTTTATGAAGCCAAGACATGTAGGATGTTACTCCAAAGGCTTTCAGAAGCCAAATAGTCATAGGGATATTTACAAACCTTAAATCAAATCAAAAATCCTTGTGCAGTGCAGTTAGCTCTGTTCCAAAGAAAATGAGATGCCAGCTTGTCCTGTAAAACAAAAGCGATGCATTGGCACACCAGGAGAGACTTGAATTTGCTACATTTGCCCACTGCAAAATGCCTGAATAACAATCACAGACCCAGAAAATTTCTTTCTTTTTTTTTTTTTTAACTTTAGGATAGAAAAGTGCAACGGGCCACTACTACATTTTCCTTGTACCTGGAGCTTGTTTCCACTGCTCGGTGTCCAACTGGCTGCAGTGGCTGTGGCATAGATGGGTGTTAAATTGGTCACATACCATGCCAGGAATGAAAACATGGATTTCATGATTCCTGTTTGAAAACCAGAGAGTGCCAGGCAACATCCTGTCTGCACTTGCATTGTTCGAGATAAAACCACTTGTCCAGCCCAGCCTTGCCCAGGATGGAGCCAAACAGTTAGATGAGTTTATAGTGGCAACAAAGAATAACCCTGAAAGATGCATTTGCAAACAAACAGTTTCAGCAGTCAGCTGTAGTGACCTTGCTTTGGAAGGCAGCACAACCTTGGCCAGCTCAAGGTCACCTGAAGTTCTGTTGTGGGTTTCTTTTTTTAAGCTTTCTGCTACACATTTTCCAGAGCAAATGTGAAATGTTTGCAGTTTCTGCCCTTGCCTCACCTCATACAGTAAAAGTGATTACAGTGTCACCAAGTGTGTTCTTACATCCTCTCTGCCAGGATGGATAACAGAGAGTGGCCTCTCCTCGGTGCCCACAGCTGGAATTTCCAGCACAGAGAGAACCATGCAGAGAGCCAAACACATTGGAAAACCAGCTGGGACAAGGAGCTTGAGAACTGCAGGGAAAATATGGAATATTTTAAAGCTAAGTATACAAAAGCAATGGGAAATTTACACGTAAGAAAAGGGAGAAAAAAATTTTAAAGAAGGATGGCTGGGGAGGTTTGGAGACAGAAGGAATGGGAAAAAGAACTGCTTACAAAAGCCTCTACCTTGGAGATGTGGAAGACCATGGCTATATCAAGGCTTACCAAGCTATATGAAAGGATCATCTTTTAAGGACAGGAGGAAAGACAAGGCCAAGGAAAGATACAGTCTGTTACTGGGAGAAGCAAAAGGGAGTTATCAACAATGCACCTTAAAATACGTGAGCTGTGGAGGAATGACAGAGAATAAAGAATTTGTATAAATAGGTAAATACATTGAGCAGCTGCCTCCCTGCCATGTGCTCTCATTTTCTCTGCTGCCAGAGAGCATGGATGTTTCTTATTTGTTTACTTCTAATTAGAGATACAGACTGCCACTGATGAGATAAATGTAGCTCAGAATGCTGGTCTTCCCCTTCTCTTCCCTCAGGGTATCTCCCCAGCATCTCTATAAAAACCTTGTGAAAATGCCACTTCTCCAGACCCCACACCATCTCTCCAATGCCCTGGGCTCTCAGCCCTCTCCCCAGTCCCAGAACAGTCAGTGCCAGGAGCAGAGGCAGAGGCCAAGCTGCCTGACTTCCAGGCATTTATCCAGCTACATGGGGCAATGGCATATCCAACAAAATCTAAGAGACTAGGTTGGTGAAAAAGAGATGGAAAAGAAGGAGGGGAGCATGAGAGGAATGGGTGTGGATCTGATGTAGGTTGTTGGCAGGGATCATAAGGGCAGAACAGTCACAGCTGGTATTTATGAGGCTGCTGTTTCCACTCAGGATGATGGGACGTTCCCTTTTTTCCTGGCTGCAAGTGCAGTTGTTCACCTTTACATACAAAAAAAATCCAACCCTGCACTTTGCTGAATTGTGCTTATTTTGTGCAGTAAAATCCCTTGTTATCCATGCTGGTCTCTAAAAGGCATGCGAAAAATGTGGATTGTGCAAATTTCACACATACTGAGTCCTCCTGTCTGCCTAGAAATAACCTGTGTCACCACACCTTTGCTGGCTGTGCAGACAAACCTCTGTTTTACAGAGCCTCTGTGGTGGGTGCTGTGGAAGAACTACAAGGACAGAAAAGTCATTCTGGAACAAGTTTTGCTTTTTGGCACAAAAGCTTGTCCAGAATAGATGAAAACCTGAGTGGAGAAGCCCAGCAGGACTTGTGTTCATTCAGTTCATACAGAGCCAGAGCAGGGAGGTTTCTTTTCATTGTTCCCCTTGTTTAGCAAACACTTCTCCAGATACCAGCAATACTTTTAATCTGGCAGAAGCAATTTTGTCAACCCCTTCAATTATTCTTCATGACCAGAGTAAGTTTCTATCAAAAATACTATCTCATAATAATGTTTGTTTTCAAAATACAGCTCTCTTTGTCCCGCTGCACTGTCTTCATTGGCTGGAGCGAGATAAAAGGGCTTGGCTGACTAACTCAGACCTCAAGGGAAGCAGCACATGGTCCAGGTTCACAGTTGTCAGCCTTGTGCCTCCTCTGTTCAGGGTGTGCTGCAAGGTGGAGATAGGTCTGTCCACAGGGGGAGAAGCTCCGGGTAGTAAGAAAACTACCAGTGTGTCTCCTGGTAGCCAGAGGTAAGAGATTTGGGCTGGGACTAGTGGTGTGAAATGAATGTGTAGGGCAGGGGAATGAGATTTCTCATCATCCCAGTTCAATTTCCGAACTACAGTCACTCTGGGTCTCCTCTCAGGAGCATTTTTCTCTGTGTGTACTGTTCAGTTTTGACAAAAAGGTACATTTTGTTGCAGGTGCATTTTGGCTGGAAAGCTTGGATGAGCTCTGGAAAGTGTCTCTGTTACTTAACCAGACAGAAAAAGTAGGATGGTTTCATTCTGCAGATGGGAGCCCCTGTGATGTGCATGTTTGGTGCAAGCCAGCAATGTAATTTACAATTTTGTAATGTTGAAGGAAAAAATATTTTGCAAATTACCTCCCTTATTCACATGCTGCATTCCTGAAAGTATCACTTGGAATATCTCAACATTTTCAAAATAGTTTTTGCTTAAGTAGAAGTGCCACTAAGAAACACAGACTTCCTGAAGGAGTTTTAGTTTCAATGAAATAATATTGTCTGATTTTAACCCATTCTGCTGTCCTGTTTCAAAACAAGAGGTATGTTAGGAAGGAGCACAGGGGTCTCTGTAGTTCTGCCCCTGATGTGGGCACCTGTGCCAGCATGAATGTATTTAAACCATAGGCTCAAGGTTGTGGTTAATCAGGTAAATGACTACAAATAAATCAACCAGAACTATGGGAAAGTGCTTTTCTGTTTGGTTTGTCTGAGGTTATTTTCCTTTATTTATTTATTTATCTATCTATCCGTGCAATTTGCATGAGGCCTGGAGCTAAGCAAAGCAAACTGTGTACATGACTGCAGCCCTTCCTGACTGCCTGCTCTCCTGCTTAGCTCTCCTGGTGCCATGGAGGACACGTCCAGCCAGAAGTCCGGACCAAGCAAAGACACACTGGGCTCCCCAGTGCCACAGGAGACTCCTGCCCATTTCATCCATGTCAAGTTGGAGGAGTATGAGCCCACAGACTTCAGCACCAAGGAACTCATCCTAAAGAAAGCCAGAGAGGTCTGTACATGCAATCATCAAACCATCATCACCTTCCTGTGCCGGTTGTTCCCAGTGCTGGACTGGCTCCCTCGCTACAACATCAAGACACAGTTGCTTGGGGACGTCATATCCGGGCTCCTGGTGGGGATAGTCACCATCCCTCAGTCTGTCTCCTACTCCCTCTTAGCCAGCCAGGATCCCATCTACGGGCTCTACACCAACTTCTTCTGCAGCATCATCTACGTCGCCGTGGCCACTTCGCGGCACAACTGCGTGGGCTCCTTTGGGGTGCTGTGCCTGCTGGTGGGGCAGAGCGTGAACCGGCACCTGCGGCTGGCGGGGTACGGCGACGACAGCTCCGACAGCTCCCCACTGCCGGGCAACACCACCTCTGCTGGCAACGGGACGGGCGCCTGCGACAGGAGCTGCTACGCCATCACTGTGGCCCTTTCCTTATGCTTTCTGGTTGGCATTTACCAGGTACGAATGTTTGCTCCTGTGCTGTTTCCTCCCTGTCCTTTCCCTGCTAGGAATTTCTCTGAGGTTAAGATCTCTAAGCTCCAGTCTTGGTTTGGACTTGTAAGTTGTGAGAAACATTTCCTGGTGTGACTAGACCCCAACATCCTTGACTCCCTGTGAATGTAGTGATTTTAAAATGTGCAAACACGGCCGAGTGGGGAGTTTTGTTTCCCCCATGTGATAGCCCAGATCCTTGAATGTGTCTGAAACATCCTCATGATCAGACACAGCAAGGGAGAAGAGGAACTGTGAACCACCTTCCCACCACCCCAGTCCTGGACCTGGGCAGGTTAGAGCAGATTTGGGGCTGACAAGAACCACCCTCAAGGACCCTGCCATGCTCCCTGTCAGTGTCTCCACTGCCTGAGCTTAGCTGTCACTGAACAACTCCAGGCTTTTTCACTGGGACAGCTAAAATTTAGAGCATCACAATGGTTTTATGCCACTGAGTGATACTCAGAGCTGCTTTGGTGGGGCTTCTGCCTGGAATTTCAGTGTTAACCATGTACCCTTATTGCTTCTAAGGAGGAAGTAGCAGGGACCTCATAGGCTTCTTTGTATGGCATCCCTATAGCCACAGACAGGTGTTAGAGGTAGGTCTCTTTAATTTTTCATATGCCAGATTAACTACTGAATACAAAGTCCTCTGCCTCACACTGAATGCTCATCTCAGACAGAGTAGCCAAAGCTGCTAAACTGGAAGCAAACTGACCTCTTCCAGCCCTTCTCATCCATGCTAAAGGTATGGCTGGTTTGCTTTTCAGATCCTGCTGGGGGTTTTACAGCTGGGATTTGTTGCTGTCTACCTGTCAGAACCTCTCCTTGGTGGCTTTGTGACCGGCTCCAGCCTCACCATTATCACCTCCCAGATGAAGTATCTCCTGGGACTGAAAATCCCGCGTCACGAAGGGGTGGGATCATTCATCCTGACCTGGGTTGACCTTTTCAGATACATTCAGAACACCAACATCTGTGACCTGGTCACCAGCCTGGTTGCTTTGGCCATCATAGTGCCTGTCAAGGAGATCAATGACCGGTACAAGGAGAAGATGAAGGCCCCGTTCCCCATAGAGCTGCTGGTGGTCATTGTGGCCACAGTCATATCTCACTACTTCAACTTTGAAACGCGATACAAGTCTGATGTTTGTGGGGATATCCCCACTGGTTTCAGGAAACCCACTCTACCAGATATAAGCCTGTTTCCCAGCCTGGCAATTGATGCTCTGCCCATTGCTGTTATTGGCTTTGCCATGACCATCTCCCTGGCAGAAATCTTTGGCAAAAAGCATGGCTACACTGTCCGTGCCAACCAGGAGATGATCGCCATTGGCATGTGCAACCTGATCCCTTCCTTCTTCTACTGCTTCGCCAGCTCTGCAGCCCTGACCAAGACTCTGCTGAAGGAGTCCACGGGGACCCAGACCCAGGTCTCTGGCCTGGTCACCTCCCTGGTGCTGCTGCTGGTGCTGCTGTGGATT
The DNA here is from genome assembly GCF_001715985.3 of Manacus vitellinus. Classification (NCBI taxonomy): domain Eukaryota; kingdom Metazoa; phylum Chordata; class Aves; order Passeriformes; family Pipridae; genus Manacus; species Manacus vitellinus. The sequence continues at coordinate 4,764,645 of NW_021939882.1, forward strand.
GCCCCGCTCTTCTACTCGCTGCAGACCTCCGTCCTGGGGGTGGTCACCATCGTCAACCTGCGGGGGGGCCTGAGGAAGTTCCGTGACACCCCCCGGATGTGGCGGCTCAGCAAGCTGGACACGGTGGTGTGGTGGGTGACCATGCTGAGCTCCACCCTGATCAGCACAGAGATCGGGCTCCTCGTGGGCGTCTGCTTCGCTCTGCTCTGCATCATCTTCCGCACGCAGAGACCCAGGGCCGCGCTCCTGGGCAAGGTCAGCAACACGGAGATCTACGAGGACCAGGCCACCTACAAGCAGCTCAGCAGCATCGCCAACATCAAAATCTTCCGCTTCGAGTCGTCCCTCTACTACGCCAACAAGGACTATTTCAAGACTGTTCTGTACCAGAGAACTGGGGTAAATCCTGTTCTGCTGGCTGCTAAACACCAAAAGGTGCGGGCCCAGGCAAACACAGAGACAGGCAACAGCAAGAGCTTTTTGGGCACTGGGTTTGACTGCCTGAAACAGGCCAAGAAAAGGGCTGAGAAACCTCCAGCAGATGCCTCTCCTCCCTCCGTAGATATGCACACCTTAATCCTTGACTGTGGGGCAATGCAGTTCATAGATACTGTGGGTCTCTCTGTGCTAAAGGAGACATATCATGACTATAAGAAGATTGATGTCCAGGTGCTCCTGGCCAACTGCAACCCCTCCATCCGCCACCGGCTCCGGGAGGGAGGCTGGGCTGGCGAGACAGGCAGTGAGGGTCAGCTGGCTTTCCACAGCGTCCACGATGCAGTGCAGTTTGCTGAGCGGTGGTACCATGTGCACCAGGAGGAAAGCAAGGAGAAACAGGATGCTCTCCTGGACCCCGAAGACCTGAACTTCCAGGTGTCTTTGTAGACCTGTGTGTGGGGAATGATTCCTAACGGGGAAGGGCTTGGTACGTACTCGAGAGCAGTTTCAGTCTTTGTGCAGTCAGAGCGCGCAGGAGAGACTGGTGATGATCTGCCAGCAGCGGCATGGGGCAGAAGGATGGGAGGAGAGATTTGAGGAGGGATTGGCAACAGGTAAATCGTCCGGGAGGCGTTTTTTGGGGTCCGTCGTGCCGGTGAGAGCCGGGGCGGCGTTTGAGGCGCTCCCGCCCTGCACTGCCCCGCGGGGGCGCGGGGGGGCGCGAGTGAGACGCGCTCGGGGCCGCCTCCCGCAACCCCGGCGGGCTCGGGGAATCCCGGGGTGGTTTGGGGGGGACAGAGCTAAAGGTCATCCCCTTCCAGCCCCCTGCCATGGGCAGCGACACCTTCCACTAGACCAGGTTGCTCCAAGCCCCGTCCAACCTGGCCTTGAACACTTCCAGGGATGGGGCAGCCACAGGGTCAAGATGGGACACTAAGACAAAGGAAAGAGGAGCTGCAGGCAAGGTCAGGAGAGACATGGAGCTCCTGGAGCGGGTCCAGCCGAGGCTGCGGAGATGATGAAGGGACTGGAGCATCTCTCTTACAAGAAAAGGCTGAGGAAGCTGGGGCTGTTCAGCCTCGAGAAGAGACACTGAGAGGGGACATCATCACTCTCTGTCAGTATTCCACAGTTGAAATTACAGATTTTCTCCCCCCCAAAAAAGGTACCGGAGATCACCAGCTGCTCTTCATAAACTGTAAATCAGGAGACCTGTACCACAGCCTGCAAGAGCCACAGTTCTCCCAGTGCCTGGCAGGATCTGTGCTACCTGCACTGCACATCCACATGTGTAGCTGGATCCTGCCTGCAGCAGGAGACGTGGAGCTGTCACTCCCAGCAGTGGGTCAGGGCTTTCTGACACCTCCAGCACTTCCAGGTGTGCAACTGGAGGAGCCTCAGCTCCATATTGGACACGGGTACCTGTCCTTTCTGCTGGGCTGGGACAGGGACAGGCAGCATCCTGCTGGCCCTGATGCTGCACCCCAGGGGTGAGTGTGTGCTCTAAGCTCTGAAGGCTCCACAGCACTGCCAAGTCACAGAATAGCTTTTCTTCCACTAGCTCCATCTGTAAAAACACCTTCTATGTTGAATATTTCTTTGTGACTATTCCCCTGGCCTCATCCAAGCAATGCAGCACCTTCCTCTGAAGGGAACTGTAGCTTGGAAGCCCAGGGACAGGAGACTGCTGTAAATAAAGTGTATGGAAAAGGAATCCTATGTCTCTGCTCAGGAATATGTCTTGTTATGCTCAAAAGATTATTTTGAATGTATTAAAGAGCATGGTGTGCCCAGCTGCTTGCAGGTCCTTGGGAAAAAGCTGTGTCAGGTGGAGCTGGATTGACTGAAGATCTCGGTGCAGGACCTTGCAGGGCTGGATGTACTCAATGAGCTCTAGGTGTGGGTGCAAGCGGGGTGCAGCCCTCAAGAGCTGCAGCATCTCTCACCAACAGTCCTCTCAGGCCATCACAGCATGAGGCAACTCCCCAGGGAGTTTGCTTTAGCCATGACTAATGGGGCAGTTTTGTAGCTGAACAGCAAGTTAGTAAAGAAGTCTTGTTACCTGCAAGGATTATGACTATCCTTCCCCTTTGGAATAGCATTGCCATAATTTTCTTTATAAGACTCTTTATGGAGAAAATGAATTTGTTTTAGTTAGACTTTAGATGCATTTATGGTCTCAGTGGGGTCATAAAGCCACAGCAGGGAATAAAATCAGTGCTGATGATTCCTGGGCACAGCCTGGTACAGTTCAGAGCAGATGAGATTACGGTAAGAGCAGCAGGTCCTGCAGCCCCCTGCAATGGGACACAGCTGTTTTATGTGAGCACTTCCTGCTCCCAGCCTGCTCAGGGCTGGGAGAGCTGTGAAAATGACAAAGAGATACACAGCAGTTTTTATGGGATGCCTTCCCTTGGAAAGGAGAGCTGGGCTGACAACCTCCTTCCCTCTCCTTTCCAGCCCAGAGTAGCCAGGATCTTGCTGGCAGACCTTGCCCTGTCTGCTCGCCCATATCTTCCATCCCATCAACTCCAGCATCTCCTTCCAGCCTACAGTTCAAACATCCCAGGACCCAGCATTCCTTCATTCCCCACAGATTGCCAAGGGAGTTCAAGGATAATTGCTGTTTTTATATCAGTGAAGAGACACAGGGTTGTACAGGACACAGAGGAGAGACGAGGAGGGACGAACGACACAGTCCAAGGTCAGTTTATAGTCAGTGTTGTGGAAGATCAGGCTGCTTTCTCATCACCTGCAGCTCTTGGTGGAGGCAGATGTGAGCAGGAAGGTGAGCAGGTGGTGGCACTGGCCAAGTCCCAGTAAGGAAAGGGCTCCTGGTGAGGGGACAGGGCACTTGTGTGCCCCAGAACCCTGCTGCAACAGCCCAAGTCCCTCTGTTTGCCAAAGGGCCTCAGTGTCTCAGCTGGGGATGGACCCCCCACATGTCCCACCCGAGGACCTGCCTCTGTGTCCCACTGGGAACAGGCTGCACTCCAGGCATCCTGCTTGCCTGTCCCTCCTAAAGCTTCACCAGGGGCCAAGGAAATGCCATGCAGCTGAAAGCAAATGTTATCCCCCCCAGTAAGCAGCTCACCTTGCTGTGGATCTATAAATACTCCAGGAGTGTGATAAACAGAGGATTGCTGCTAAGGCTTTGTCAGCTGCAGTTGGAGCTGACTGTGCAACTGTTAATTATGCCCCAGCAGCATCTGGACAGGTTTAAATCCTTTTGATGCTTTGAAATGTTCCCTCTGGGGAAGTTTAAGGAGTAAAGATTGTGGCTGGTGCTGATTGCTTTCCCTTCTAGAAAGTGTTGGAGACACTGATTGCTGCATGGAGGGCTGTTCTCCTTGCTCCCAGTGCCCGTTCCTGGAAACACACACTCTGTATAATGGCAAGAAGTTGCTTCTGCAGATCCCTAACTGCAGTAAAGCAGTTACTGTGCTGCCAGCACGTGCTTATCTACCCATGTATGCTTTCCCTAGCAGACAAAACTGAGCTGGAAAGAGAAAGCAGTGAGCTGCAGGTGATGGCACTGGATTTTCTGGGATAAAAATAAAGATTAGGGCCAGCATTAATACATCACTGGAGATAGCCTGGTGATGGAGGAATCAGCAGGCAGTGGCTTGGGATAACCTAGTCCGGGTGGGGGTGAAGAGCTCCTGGAGAATTTAGCACAGGCCCCCTTCTCCCCCAGCTGCCGGGGGAACTTGTCAGGCTCGTTGCACAGTCCAGGCTGGCTGCAGGTAGGGAGAGGGTGTCCTTGTACATCCCTGAAAGGGAAAACTGTGACATCACCCCACCACCTGCTCTGCTCCTCTGGGAACAGTCACATCACAGCCTGGTTCCCATAGGGAAAACAACAGCGCTCCAAAGGGAGAAGCTGTCAGCTCTCACAGAGGGAAGGAAAAAGAGAAAGGACAGGGATGAAATTATCTGAAGAGGAAAATTACTCTGGGCAAAATTCTTGCAATATCCAGGATCCTCACAAACAGCAGTAGCTGCTGGTCTCTGTGATCTCCTACAAAATAGTGGAATCAGCCCAGTGCCTGGGAAATCTTCCTGCAATTGGTGTTTTGGTACTGAAGCAGCTCTACTCTTTGCCCTTTTTTCATCCTTATCTGGATGGAGACGATTTGCTCCACTTTGTGTCTGATCATTTTCTGACTTTTATTCAGAAAGTCTGTCAGGGAGAGGAGGCAGATCAAAGTCCCTCCTTTTCACTGCAGGCCGAGGACCATGTGCTGCCCAGCCAAGGCTCTTGTGCCACAAATCCTGCTGCCCCCAGTCACTGCCCGGGAACAGCTTCTGCCCTTGCAATCTATGGCAAAATCCTGCAGTTTTGTCATGTTTCACAGTTTTAGGGCTCTTTGGTGGGTACCTGAACAACCCTGGCTCCTGGGAAGTTCATGGAGAGAGCTGTTGCATCTTTAAAAAAAAAAAAAAAAAGTACATAGTCTGCATAGCTATGGGAAAAAAGGTACAGGAAAGGTGCTTTTTTGATTCTAAAGGCTGAAAAAAAGAGAGTCCAACAAGAAGAAAATGTTTCTTTTGTTTTCTTTCTTTAGTGACTGGGAAGTGTGTTTCAGCAGGTACAATTGTGGTTTCCATATAGAGACAAGATTAAATGTATTGTAAAAGATCTGCCAAGCCAGACCACAGCTGAGACTCACAAGGCAGGCAATGGATAGCAGATACTAAAGTTCACTAAAGCAAAGGAGAAATAACAGTGGTGAATGCTGACAGCTCAAAGTTGTTTCTATTTCAGACCATTCTTGCCAAGGAATCTGTTCATCACTTTTCTATGTTAAATTACTTTATTATTTTTAAAGAAAAGAACATTTAATTGAATGTTTGAACTTCCAATAAATGCTGGCCCTCTCTTCTAAGTCCCTATTTACTCTAAATGTGAGAGCTGGCAGTGTCATGTCTCCTGCCACCACTGCTCTGCCCTGTGAGCGAGTGGGCAGAGCGTGGGTGCTGGGCAGCTCGTGGGGACGGGGTCATGCAGGGACAGGGCAGCTCTGTTCGTGTCAAAAAATAAACAAAAAGCAACACCTAAGGCAGGTAGAGATTGTGTGGATGTGCCAAGGGGAGTGCGGGGCTCACCAGCCACTGGATGGCATCGTTGTTTCACATGGATCCGAGCTCTCGGGCTGCCCTGGCCCCTGCCCTGGAGCCGCTGCTGGAGGCTGGGCACCAGCTGGTTTTTGGGAGACTGTGGTTCCCCGGACGGTGGTGTGACAGTTCATGGCCTGAGTGATGCCGTGCGTTGGCAGATCTGCAGGGCAGAGGGCACTGGAAGATCGTGGTCTGTGCCACGCTCAGCTGTCCCCGTGGGTGCCACCACTCCGGTTCCAGCTCCCTGACCTCGGAGACCGGCTGGATGGTGACACAGCCTGGGGTCCCCTTCAGTCGGGGTGACAGGGGTGCCACCTTCCTGTGTGCCCTCTGCCATCCTGACGCAGACCTCAGGGAGCTCACACCACTGCTGAATTCCCCCCCGCCATGTGGTGCCTTTGGAAGAGGGAGGACTTGAGACTTGGCAGCTGAGCAGCCATGGCTTAGGTCAGTCAGGGCCCAGGGGCCAGTGGCATTCATGTGAAATATAGACACACTGGAGCCCTCCGTGTTTACTCAGGGCCTGTACTCACCTCATTCTACCCTTCCTTCCACCCACACCTGTCCAAACCACTGTGCCCAAAAAGCACAGTCCATGTGCAGGAAGGGAACATCTCCGTGGGGAAGAGTCAGCTCAGGCAGTGCAGAAGGAAGAGCCCAGCGGGTGGGAAAGTGCCTGCAGTGGGTGGGAACGTCCTTGCAGTGGGTGGGAAGGTACCTGCAGGGGTGGGAATGTCCTTGCAGTGGGTGGGAAGGTGCCTGCAGCAGTAGTTGCAGCAGAGGATGCCAAACAGGTAAAAACTAAAGGAAGAGAGACCTGCTCCTCTCAGTGCATTGCAGAGGACAGAGGCACACAGCTCACACCTTCACATGTAGATTGGGAGAAATTAATATTTGAAAAGATGTTAGACTGGAGGGGTTGGTGATGCTTCCTTGGAGTGTGTAGGCAGCCCTACTGCTAATGCTGCTTTTTAACTACCTGCACAAGCAACTCCTGCCTCTCCAATTAAGACTTACACCTGTTTATAGGCTCTTAGAGCTGTCAAGCTCCCCACATTGAGTGCAGATGAAAAGAGGAGCATTTAGTGCCTCTATGCGTGTGCAAGCAGGGAAGGACCATTCCCACTTCTTTCCAACAAGGAGCAGAAAGCAGCAGCTGAAACAGGCTCCAGATATGCAAAAGGGCACATCACAGAGGAGAATTAATGCAGGAACCCCTTCCCCCAGATGCCAAAAATGTGTTTGTAATGCAGCAGGAGCAATTAATGGAAGAACAGTGAATTGAGGCGGCACCATCCTCTCTGGCTGAGGGATTTGTTTAACTGCACATCACTGGAGGCTCGGAGGGTGTCCCAGGGATGCCTCTGCTTGCCTGACCCTAAATGCCTGACTCCCTCTTAACCTTTTCCTTAGATATTGACTAGTAGCCATTATAGAGATAAGATATGGGATTAGACAGAGCACTTTTATTCCCCAAGCACTACAATAACTGGGCTGACTCCTGTTGGGATGCCTCAGGCTCCTGTGGCCAGACCACAGGCAGCCAATTCTTTCTTTTCTTCTAATTTTTCCTCTTTTTTTTTCCCCCTAGAAGCCTTGTTCGTGCAAATAGCTGTGTGTGGCCTCGAAGAGGAAGCCCTGCTGATAAAAGGTGATTTCCTCTTGCTGAACCCTCCCACCCCTGTGCCCAGCCTGCCCTTCTGCCCCTTACTTAGCTATAAATATCTGCTGAGTTTGGGAAGCTGCAGAATGAATTTTCCTTCAAGGCTTTGCACACATTGCAATGCATTTTTCCAAAACCAGCGTGGAAACTGTAGAAAGGAGATGTGAAAGTGGCTGAAGGTTAAACGTGGCGCAACGACAGAATTAAATTTGAGTGGAGAATTTCTGGTGTTCATTTCTTGGAAGGAAAAAAAAAATTGTTGTCTTCTGCATTTATTAGACACCAGGCTAGTTCTGCAAATCCCAGCTGTGCCTTTCAGTCCCAGCCATGGAGAAGGACAAGCCACGTGTCTGTCTTGTCAAAGCCCAGCCCAAACACGGGGGGTATCACAGCTCAACTTTTGTTCTGCTGAGCTGCTGCAGGTCATTGAGTGTCATCCTGGAAACGTAAAAGGAATGTTTGAAAGCACCATTTTGGGAAGTGCCAGCCCAAACACAGGGTGCTGGAGGACAGGAAGCCCAAGGGGCTCAGGCACTTACTGCCCTTGGGCACGGGTTGGTTGTACCTGTGTGCTGATTGAGCATGAGATGGCCAGAAAGGGTTTACAAACCACTTGCAGGCTCCAATCTGTTCCCGTGTCCGTGAAGAGCTCTGAATACAGAATTTTCTTCTTTTTCCTTTTGTACTTTAAGATTTTTTGATGGGGAATTAATGGTCAGAAATAAAGTTGCTCCACTAAGCAGGTAGTGCTTAAGAACTTAGAAACTTAAGAAATCAGTTTTGCATCTCCACGAAGAGCCTCAGTTTTCCTTCTTGAGTAGCCAAGAGCATCCTAGGGTCCCACCCTCTCCACTGGGACCAGCCTCCACTTGCTAAATGGCCTTGGCTCCAGCGAGCTCCTGTCTCATGCTGACCTGAGCTGACCTGGCTGTGTGGCTGAGGCTGTGCAGTGCCCCAAACACCACTGCCACTGCTCACACAACTCCAACAGCTCCAGGGGAAAGCCACAGAGTCAGCCTGTGGTTTTCAGCATGGAGCAAAGGGTGAAGGCTCCCCAAAGGAGAAGGACAGAAGAACTCACTCTCAATCTTTATTTTTGTATTTTAGTAGTTGTGCCGCTCATAAGTGGAATCGTCTATGTGCTGCCATGGAAACAGCAGCTTTGGTCCCCAGCATGGTTTGCAGCCATCCACAAGGAACAATGGTTGGTCTGTTTGTGTAAAATCATCCAGGGTGGTGCCGGGTGGCCGAGGAAAAGCCGCGCTCAGACAGGACAGGATGTGCTTGTCACACCGAGTGATGGGACATACAAGTGCCCGCAGACAGGAGCGGGAATGTCCTGTCTAGAGATGTGCAAAACCAGTGGGAATCCAATGGTTTTGAGTGTTTGATTCCCAGGGGCTGCAGCACTTTGCCTGGGACGCTCACTGACATTCACGCTGCCAGCTTTTTGGTTCATGGGGCTCTCTGTGCAGGAGGATGTTTTCCTTCCTCTGCTAGGAACAGGTGAGGGTAGACCTGTGTCCAGTTCTGGGCTCCCTAGTACAAGAGAGACATGGAGTTCTTGGAGCAGGTCCAGTGGAGATGATGAAGGGATGGAGCATCTCCCTGACGAGGAAAGGCTGAGGGAGCTGGGGCTGTTCAGCCTCGAGAGGAGACACTGAGAGGGGACCCCATCAATGTCTGTCAGTGTCTGCAGGGAGGGGTCAGAGGATGGACCAGGCTCTGCTCGGGGGTGCCCAGCAATGGGACAGGAGGCAACGGGCAGGAACTGGTGCCCAGGAAGTTCCACCTGAACATGAGGAAGAGCTTCTTTCTGTGCAGTGATGGAGCACTGGAACTGATTGCCCAGAGAGGGTGTGGAGTCTCCCTCACAGGGGATATTCCAGAACCATCTGGGCACAGTCCTGTGCCATGTGCTCTGGGATGGCCCTTCTTGAGCAGGCAGGTGGGACCAGATGAGCCTCTGTGATCCGTTCTCCAACCTGACCCATTTTGTGACCTGCTGGCTGCCAGCAGAGGCCAACCTTTCCACCCTTTAGAGACCCTTCAAGCACCATCTGAGAAGATTTGGGCTTCTTCATCCTTGGGATCTGCCTGGAAGGCCCACACAGGCAGTGTAGAAGCTCGGGACTTTGCCTGATTAGTCCATGGAGAAGCTGAATTCTCCTTGTCGGCAGAAAAATCAGCTCAAACAGCCTCCTAACACATGTGTGCATTGAACCTGCTGAGCTGAGCTTGTACACCCGTAGTCCCTCTCCCAACACTCCCCCAGCCAAGCACAGCCCTGTCTGAGCCCTGTCCAAGTCCTGTCTGGCAGGGCTGACAGTCATTCATTTGAGCAAACTGGTGAAACCCCTTAATTTCTGCTTGTGCCCCTGTCTTGAGCTCATTTTCCTCTGAGACCCCCATGATTACGCTTCATATGTGTGAACGTTCAGGAGAAAGGAGCTCAGATGCCAGAAAAGAAGGCACTCACTTTCTGGGAGAGTTTGCAAGGGTTAACCTGATTGCAAACACCTCATTCAGCCAAGCAAAGAAGAGAAAAATTACTTGGCTTTAATTTACTTTGTCTTCAGAAATATTTCATAAAAGAGGGGAAAATAATTTCAGGGGGGCTTGTGGGCATCCTGAGAGCAGAAAAAGAGGTAAAATTAATCCTATCAATAATCCATGATGAATGATTCACTCAGCTTTCTTATTCAGAGTTGCATATATTTATCCTTATTCACGCGGAGATGCAGAACTCATGGAATTACATACAGGCTCATATGCATATAAATGAGGAAGCCCAGCGAGGGCTCCATATCCCAGCAATTCATCCATGTGCTCTGTCGGGGTAAGGAAGGGAAGGGGCCTGTGTTGCCCTCCCTCCTGGCAAGGAACAGTGATAAGGAGAAGGGTTCCAAAGCCAGCCTGTCCTGGTGTCCGATGTGCTCCTTGCTGCCTGCAGGAGAGGTGACACGGATGTCCCCAGCCCTCAGCTGCCTCCACACAGCTCCCCTGCACTGAGGCTTTCCTCCCTTTTGCAGGTTTTTACCGGAATCTTGTCTCTGGTTTCAGTGGTGTGGTCCCAGCCTCCTGGCAACAGCAGCAAATGTCTCCTGCAGCGCAGAAGGACAAACCCCCGCTGGCCCTTCTCAGCACGGGGCCATGGCAGGAGGCAGGAGATGGATTTCTACCTGCTAGGCAGGTCTTTTTCTTCTAAAATTTCTTTGCAGGAGAAAAGAACCAAGTGGAAAATTTTCATTAGAAATAGGACTTTTAAAAAGCAGTTAAAAGAAAATTATGCTGTTCTGTCACATTTCTGTGGCCTACGGAGAGAGGATTGAAATGGCCTCTCCCAGGAGGAGTCTCATCCTTAAATTTCTGATGGATTGTTTAGTAGTTTCCAGCTCATGGACTGTAAATGTGTAATTTGCCTCCAGCTCTACCTCTCCAGCTGTGCTGATATGGTTACCCCTTTCTCTGGTTTCATCTTTGGTCCCAAGATAATAAATATCTCAAAGATTCACTCTGAGAGAGTGTTTCAATGCCTGCAAAATAATTTTGTGACCCTCAGATGAAACCTGAACTATGTCAGTATTATGAACAGTGGGAGTTACACTGTTAAAAATGAATGCAAATATTCTCCTTTAAGGCTAAAAGTCAGACCTGCCTTAAACTGGATTTTAGATCGTGTATCCAGGTAGTGTTATAAATAACATATGTTGAATAGATCAAAGGGCTCTGCAAATAGTGATATTTCATACCATAGGTGTCAGAGTTTGATTATTTGGAGGCCTGTCTGTTTCAGTATTATCAGTGTGACCCTCTTTTTGAGTGCTTCAGATTTGACCTGCTTCTCACCTTTGCTCAGCTGAGCACTTTTACCAGGAGTCTGGGAACCTGGATTCATGGCAATGCTGTGGCATCCAGGACGCTCCCTTGGCTGAATAATGAATAATGTGCAGAAAGGAGCTGGTGACAACAGAGAGACATAACTCTATGTAAGGATGAGCATCAACTCGGCTGATGCTGTAAATCAGATGCAGACCGGAATTTTCCTCCTGCCTCACCTCTTCACAACGGTTTCCCTTGCAAAATGGACTGGGATCCAAACCACTGGGAAATCCCAGGTGTTTAGTGCTGCATCCAGCTTAGCTCTGGGTACCAATAAGTGCCGTGGCCCAGGCAGAGTGCCTGTTTCGGGGGCAACCTCCCAGTGAGAGGGGGTAAGCTTGCATTTAAAATGCAATAGAAAGAAGGAAGTTCTTTCCTCATGGAGTGGGAGGGCTGTGTGATCTAACGGTGGGTATAACCCTAAGAAACTTAATTTATTCAAGCTCTCTTCTTAATAAAATCCATCCCACGCAGCTGGGCAAAGGAGACCATGCCGTGTTCACAGGGAACACACCGTGCACACCAAAAAGCTTCTCTGTTGAGTTGGTTTTATCTCCCTCTCAGTGCCTGAAAGTGCAGCTAGTGATCTAAAGCAGACACGGAGTTATACCCGCAGAAGTGAAAGCAGCAAATTCCACTGCAGAGTGACTGTGATTCAGTCCTGATGAATCACTCAGCCACCTTTTTTCTCAACTAGATCTTTGGATTTATCATTGTTATAGATGGAAAAAAAGGAAGAGGGGGGAAAAAAAGAGAAGAAAAACCCCACTGCTTTATCTCCCTCTTTAATCCTTTCTAATTTTCCTTTCTAAAAATTTAATTACATTTTTTTAGGCATCCCATTCAGGTTGAATAAACCTTTGATAATCCTGGAGTGGAATCTGCATTAAAGGGAGTAGGGATGGAATATGACCAAAAGTGATGACAGCACTGGGGTTTAGCATGACCTGTTCTCAGGTTCAGAACACCCAGCAGTGGAAGGGCCTGGAACTCTGCCTCCTTCACACTCCAAAATCCCTTCTCTACTTCCCGATTTGCACCTGTTAAAGCAAAGAGAGTGCCTGGATCCTGAGGCCAGGACTGCAGAGGTGCAGTGCCAGGCAACCTCACTGTGCTCAGGCACTGCCCAGTCTTGGGGATCTTTATGCAAAAGGCTCCCTTTTGTTCCAGTTTCTGCCTTGGCTCTCGATCCACCCAGACCACGTTGCAGACAGCAACAACACTCTGCTGCTCTAGGTTTTGCCTGGATGGAGACATGGCTCTGTTTACATCTTGTACTTGTGGTGTACAATACTGGCAATACAGACACCTCAAAGGGTCAGGAGGGAGGAACTGGGTGGGACCTGATGCTGGTGCAATGGGTGGGCACAGGCTGGGGTTGCTGCCCTGTCTTCCAGCAGGACATGGCCAGAGCCCTGCCAGCACAGTGTGGTTTAACCCTGGGGCTGGGGAGGTGAGTGCCTAAGATGTCAAGACCCTCCTCCAACTGCAAGTTTGGAATCTGCCTCCTGGCATCCAGGTTGCAAGAGTGTATTTCTCCAAGACTGCTGTAAGCACAGCAAAGCTGGGGCAGGGGATCACTGCAGTCCCAGCAGGAAGGGGATGCTCATTTGTCTTTTCTGTCACTCTCAAACATGACAGATGCAGGTGAGCAGCTTTAATCCTGACCCACAATGCTGCTGGTCCTCAATCCAGTGAAGCATTTAAACACCTGGCAGGAAAGCACATAAACCCATTTGACTTCAGTTCACCCACTCATGCAAACTGCAGGATGTGCTTGGCTTAGGGCTCCACACTCTGGTGTTTCCCCTTTTGTGCCATGAGACTCCAGCTGCTGCTGGAGATCCCAACTGAGAACACCCATGAAGGTAAGTGAGTGGCTGCTCTGAGGACTCAAATCTTGTCAGAAAGAGCTACAACTGCTTGCTCCATGAAGAGACATCAGGCCACCTATATATAAATTCAGCATTAAAGCTGGAGGATATACTTATGAGTAGATACTACTAGTGTCTGCTATTAGTAGATACCAATAATGTCCAGAAAGCTCACAGTAATATGGAGGAGAAAATGAAGGCAAAACACAATTGTTTCAGGAATCCTTTAACTGCCAGTTTTAAAATGACCCATCTCAGTTCCACCCAGACCAGCTTCATCCCCTTTGTCCTCTGTTGTGCAAGTCTGAGAAATTCCAAACTATGGCAAGGTGTTTCTTCATGGATTTGATATGTTTTACTTTTTCTTAATGTTATTCTTTCTCCATCTTTCAGTTACTATAGTGATGGACAAACACATGAGCAAACACGAGGCCTGGCAGCCTGGGAGGGTGTGTTTGCCTGCAATGGCTGAAAATATCACCAATTTTTTGATAAATCCGCTGAAAAATCTTTGCCCAAAGCCCACAGATCTTCGAAAAATGGGTCCTATCAAACAAGTTGATAATAAGATGTGTTTAATATACTTTTCTTTTTTTTGAAACTTGATAAACTTCATGTATTTTGTCAGCAAGCAACATATATTGCAGTTCTGTGAGTGCTCTCATTTCTCCTCCATCTACACACCATTGGAGATGTCCCTTTTCCAGGTGCAAGGACCTTGGTTGTGGTTAAAGAGGATGGAACGAATAGCTACAAACCAAATTACTTCTCTTGTGTGTACTCTGGATCACCCTGTTCCACTGCAGTTCTGCTCTGACAAATCCCAGCCTGAAGATCTCGCAGTGACATCCCTCAGAGTGACCCCCAAAGCCCCAGAGGTGTTGTATGAGTGCAGAAATCTGCCTGAATCCATGCCATGGAACTCAACAGACTCAACCTCTTGGAGTCAAATCCGCCCACATTTGCAACCAGAAGCTCCATCAGGATGGAGAGGCCAAGCTGAAGAGCTTTGTCCTGTGAGTTGGGTTTCAGTTTGTGATTTACCCATCCCTGCAGTGGCTTTTGGGCACAGCATGGAGCCCAAACAGTGACAGAGAGGGAGGGAGGACCCAAGGCTCACGTGGACCTGGAGGTACTGGTGATCAAGGGAATCCAGCAAGACCCTGGAGCTGAAGCTGACTCTGAGTGCTGGGGGTTGGAAAAATATCCCTGCATTTCCAAAAGCAGGGCTGGTCAGAAACCCTCCCTGCAGCTTGAGTATCAGGCCTCATGTTTATGTGGGATGTTCACAGGCACTTTCCAAAGGAGAAATGGCACAAAGGCACTGTAGTTTGACACCCCAGACCCCCAAAATGCAGGTCTAGAAGTGAAAGGTGAGCAAACCTGGAGATGGAGCTGCTCAGATCCCTCGTTTATGCTCAGTCTAATATTGCAATGGGTATTTACAAAATCTAGATAATGAGCTGGTTGTAGTGTCCTCCTCTGCCAAGAGTGAGGTTTGTTAGGGGTCTCAGGGCCAGATTTCAGCTGCCAGAGCTCTAATAGTGTCAAAGGGGCTGGGCTGACACTGTAAGTGAAAAAGCACTTGCAGTATGTTTGGAAATATTGCCAATGTTGGTTTGGTTTTTTTTTTTGAGAAATACATTGAAAGAACTTTGCCAAAAACCCTCCAGGTCTTTAAAAATCGGTCCTATCAAACAAGTTGATAATAAGATGGGCTTGCTCCACTTCCCTTGTGCACACGAGCAAAATCACAGATCCCTGAAGTTGCTTTGAAAGCGGGAGAGCAAACCGTCAGTATTTGCCGGGGTGAAGGAAGATGTGCCCTGCCCACAGCGCTCAGAAACCTGGGGGACACGGGCCGAGGGAGAAGCGAAGGGATTCGGCTGCCGGGGGGACGGACCCGACTTTCCCCAGGCGGGGCGGGCAGGGGGCCGGGCATCCCCCTCTCTCCGCGCGGGGCGGGCCGGGGGCGGGCGCTGCCCGCGGCCGCGGAGCGCCGGGGCGGGAGCGCAGCCCGCACCTGGGCACGGCACCGCCACAGCCCCGCACCTGGGCAGCGCTCACCTGAGCCCCGCACCGGGCAGGATTCACCTCGGCTCCGCCCCCGGCGGGAACCATCGCAGCCCGCGCACCCGGGCAGGACCCGGCGCAGCCCGCGCGGGCGGACAGCGCGGACCCGCGTCCTGCCCCGCCGCGCGATGAGGAGCCGCGCCGGGGGAACCGCGTGCGGGCCGCCGGGGGCTCTGGCCCGGCCATGGTAAGGAGGAGGGGGAGCAGGCGGCGAGAGGGGGCAAAGCGGGGGCTCCGCTGAGATCGGTGACAAACTCGACCGGGCTCCGCTCCGGTGCGGGTTCGCCGTCCGTGTGCGCCCATGGGCATCGCCCCGGGGCTGCGCGGGGGGCGCGGGTGCGGGTGTAGTGCCCGGCATCCCGCGGGTACGGGCGTGCGGCGGCGCCAGAGCTGTGGGTGCCCTTGGAGGCAGCCCGAGGGAAGGTTGGTGCGGGTGTGATGTACAGACAGGTACAGGTGGAGCGGTTTTGGGCGGGTGTGAGTGAGCAGCATCTGAGACCGTCGGCTGCGGTGCCGCTGGGCTGCGCGACTCGGCGAAGTGCTGGAATGATCAGTACTGACCCGCGGGAAGGAGAGAAACGTGATTGCAGCTGGGAGGGAGCAACAGCCCGGTGGCATGGGAAAAGTCACCGGGCGGAGAGGCTCGTCGGGCTCTGCAGGAGTAGGAAACTTTGCTTAAGTGAGGATGAATGGCTGTCCCTGGAAGTGTTCAAAAAACAGTGTAGCTGTGGCACTTGGGGAACATGGTTAGTGGTGGCCTTGGCAGTGCTGGGGGAATGGTTGGACTCGATGATCCTAGAGGTCTTTTCCAACCTTAGCAATTCTATGATGACAGAAGGTGTTTTCCAGGACTGGAGCTATGGGGATTCAGGCAGCTCTGTGCTCTGACACTCGTGTCCCAGCGTCCATAGTGCAAAGCCTTCCGGTCATATCCGAGCTCTCCAAGCTCTGTATCCGTTCCAAGTTCGCTGAGGTCAAGCATTTTGTTGCTGCTGAGCCTTGCTCAGACTTACTCCAAAGCTGAGGGAAGTTTGCAGGAGTCCAGCTCATGTCTATGTGCTTTGATTCAGATGCTGGGAGTGGAGCAAGTTTGTGGATCCGATGGCAGGAGAGACAGAGATGTGTCTGTGAGTGAGAAACTAGTGTCACTTCCTCAAACCCCTGAGGCATCTTTCCTTGCTCCAAAACAAACTTCACACATAGAAACTTGATGGGAGGGTGAGTAATTAAACCATTACACAGCTGCAGTTTCTGCTGCTTCAGGGAGGCAAGGAAGGAGTCAGGTCCTGGTTTGCCAGGTTTAAGCTCCTAGGCAGTGGTGGTAGTTGGCCAGGACTGTGCTTTGATGTGTGTGATGTCATTATGACTTCATTTCTTCTTAAAATACTTTTAATGGGAGTATTTCCATGTGTTTCTTGAAGGAGAACCATTTTCTCTTATCCCTGTTACTGCAGTTGACTGTTTTCACTTGGCAATGGCAAGGTGGAGTTTTTTAGAAGATTAGGTGGATTTTGTCATTGTAGCGGCTGAGGTCAGTCTCTGGGGAGATATCTTGGGCTGTACAGCAGTCTGTGCAGCACCACTCTTTGGGGGAAGAGCAGTAGTGCAGGAGCCATAGGTTCCTCCCCCCCTGCTTCCAGGCAACAGGGACCCCGGGACCCTGTGTCGTTCCCCACCAGGAAGGGGGACTGCTGCGATGGGCAAGGAGCAGCAGCAGCATTCCTCTCCTCTGAAGAGATCTTCACTGCTGCTTTTTTCCTCTCCCAGCCTGACCTTGGCACTGTCAGCACTGTCCAATAATGCCGTTGAAAAACAAACATATGAGTCAACCTGTGTGCTTGCTTAAATACTAAGTACTTACACACCAAGGTATGTTTAACTTATTTCCTTAAACAGGCTCTGACTGGGGATAGACATAAATACTTTAGTTTCCTCGGGACTTTGTAAACATTGATTTAAAAGTGAGAGGAGCAAGTGCTCTGACAGTGCTTCTTGGCTCATTAAAGCCTTCTAGGAAGTCTCCAAATTGTACATGCAGCTCCTCTGCACCAACTGTGTTCCTGTGAGTACCATCAGTGGTTCTCCCCCACCTCCTCCTCCCAGTCTTCTGGAGCCAGCTGGCATGTCTTGAGTTTTCCCCGTTTGCTCCCCTTTTCCAGGTATTTCCTATCTCCAGGAAATCTGGAGACAGGCAGAACAAAGAAAAAGTGCCTGCCAGCATAAGTCTAAGCCCCTTGGGTGACAACTGTCTAGACCTGGTGGAAGGGGTTGCCAGGTGAATGCAGGGGAGATACAGCTTGACATGGGACAGAGCAGGCAGAGGCTGTGTTATGAGTGGGGCTGAAGAGGAGGAACTGGGAATTCCTCACCTCTCCTATAAGGACACCTCAGGTCTGTCCTGCTTTCCACTGGAAACAGCAAGACACAGTGCCTGGGGGATGTAGAGGGCAGGGTGAGGACCACAGTGTCCTTTGTGGGGACTGACTGTGCTTCCTGCTGACTCCCACACTGTAGAAGCAGCAAACGAAGGGTGTGGAATGTGTGCCAAGAAGGTGCGAGGAGGTAAAGTATTGCCTTGCACATCCAACTGTCACACTACACAATATGGAAATATTCCTTGTGGGTTTGTGTTTGAAACCACAGCTGTCATTTGAGGGAAAAGCAGGAAAGTGCCGTCCTTCCAACACTTGCTGGTGTGCAGGAACAGAGAAGCAGAGTAGGGTTTAGGGCTGCTCTGTGCTTGGGTTGGTTCACAGAGGCACGAGTAGAAGTAATCTGAGTCATTTCACTGAGGAGCCACGCTGGTTTCAGCTGCCTGGGGATTTAGCACAAGGGCTCAGGTTGTGTAAGGGGAGGTACAAGTTGGACATAGGAGGAATTCCTGCACAGAAAAGGTTGTCAAGCATTGGAAGGGGCTGCCCAGGAGTCACCATCCCTGGAGGTGTTCAAGGAATGATGGACGTGGCACTCAGTGCTCTGGTCTGGTTGACAAGGTCGGACTTGATTATCTTGGAGGTCTCTCCCAACCTAAATGATTCTGTGATTTTTTGATTCTATGACTGTAGTGCACGTTGGTATAAACAGTGAGAACTCTGTGGCTGAACATCGGGGATGACAGTGTGCCAAGTCGATAGAGCTCCTGTGTCAGGGCATGACGATCACTAAGCTCCTGAGGGTTAAAGAAAATCTTCCCTCATAGGAAAACTACTCATTAATTATCCACTTAGGGCTTCCCCAGCCCATTTGCTGAAAAAGACAGTAGTGAGTGTCAAGTTAGAGACCATCTTCTGTTCTGATGTTGTCATTCCTGTGCTTCATTCCTCACATAGCCTCTCAAAACCAATTTCCAAATCTAAAAAGACCTGTGCATCAAATTAAATGGTATTGATGTTTCTTTGTTGGCCTGGTTGGTTGCTCTAGGAAGCTGAATTTGTTTTACACTGACTGTAAGGTTGCTGACTAGCAGGGGGACCTTTTCTACGTGCCCTGCACTGACCCCTAAAATTTTCACCCTCAGCCAGTAATGGCAACTGCTACCTTCAGGCCTGAACTTGTGGTCTGCACTTGCCCTCAGCTGTTGTAACATGTCATTCCTGCGCTGATCTAGGAAAAAAAAAAAGTGTTGCATCATTTCTTGTCATGAATGAATGAGCTCTGGGGTGGGAAAGCAGGGCAGTTCCCTCAGGTCTCCAGAGGACTGAATGCCAGCGTATTTTCTGCTCCTGTCTCCCATGTGTAGGTAGGAATAAAGCCACAGGAAAGGTAAAATGCACATGTAGCTTAGGGCCAGCTGTGTGCGTGGGCATGTGTGGCTGCAGGTATTTGTCGGGGCAGGTGGCATTTAGTTGTGAAGAACCTCGTTGTGGTGCAGTTTATGGGCAAGAGGGGGACAGGGCTTCGTGGCTTTTGCATTTAGCCTCCTTGCACTTCTGTTTCCTGGGATTCCCTGCTGCATTGTTTTGTGGGCTGCATTTATTCTGGAAGAGCTGATGGTTGTCTGCATGATCTAACCTATGCCTCAGCTGGGGCAGAGTGTGGGTTACCTCTCACTGAAGCCTTGATGATGAGGTCAGGAGATGGGAGAGGGATGAGCCAGATGCTTGTTCTCTCAGCTAACATGAAACTGAACCCAGTATTTTCGAAGCAGCTGACTTTAATCTGGTCTTGTTGTGTAATTCCATTTATTAGAACAAATAATCTAATTCGAGCTCCCCTCAACCCTGATGCGTTCGAGTGGCTGCAGACACAGGGGTTACAGGGAGAGACACAGCCAGCAGTGCACAGGGGAAAACAAATGACTCTGTAGGAAGGCAAATGGAACTTTGGCAATTTTACGTGATTAGGGAAACAATTAGAGAAAATAGCTGGAGGTGCATTTGCCCAGTGGATTTATGTGCTGGTGGAGATGGGTGGTGTGGTGGTACTTGCTCTCCAGGGTGAGAGTCATCCCTGAGCACAGGGCACAGTGGTGTCATGGTGCAGCAAAAGCTCAGCTGAGTCCTGTCACCGGACTGGGATGGGGAGATAAGGGTGAAAAGCTGCTTTCTTCCCTCTCCCCATGCACAGGGGATGCTGAGGTGTTATTCCCATGTCCTGGTGCAGATAGGAGGGTTTGCTTATTCACAGATGGTTTTACAGAGCCATGACTTGGTATTGTCTAATGCAGCAGGGGTTGAGTCCGGGACCTGTTGCACAAAGTTGAGCAGGGAGATCGTTTTCCTCTGTATTCTCCCCTTTGCTCCCAAGATGCCTGGATCTGTATTTCACAGAGCTGAGGCAGCAGTTCAGAGCCCTGCCTTCTGTGTATCTCATCCCCACCTACTCCACCTTGCCCTCATCCCTTCCATCTGTAAAGGTTCTCACCCCCACAGTATTGTTTGAAGTCAGTGAGTTTGCGTAGGCTCAACGCCTCTGACAATCAGGCCTGCATGGTCCCTCTCACGCCCATTCCCACTGCCCCCCACGCTGCCACTGCCTTCTTCCCTAACTTGGTTCCTGCCTTCTGGTCCTGGCTGGGTGAGAGCCGAGTTCCACCACACGCTGTGGAGCCGAAGCCGTGTCGGTGGCTCCGTTCAGCAGCAGTGACTCAACTTACAGCACAGGCACAGGGCTGTTGCTGGGGACAGCACAGCAGCAGGGTCAGGGCTCTGTCCCAGCCCAGGGCCAGCATGGGGTGAGGGCAGGGCACCCACTCATCCATCTGCTCAGAATCACGTTGCTGTGAGGGTTGTTATTTGCTTTGACTTCCAACCCCCCCCGCCTTTGGTTTGAGATGGCACAGACAAGTTCTGCCCTTATTATAGTTCCCATGGAGACAGATTGGATGCCGTACATTAAAGGGGGGTGAGGCACAGTCATCTCTTGCCTGGGCCAGCAGCTCCCCCCATTCATCTGCACAGCATCTTTCCCAGTGGGAACCCAGGCACAGGTCCCTTTGTCTTGTGAAACCCTGAACCACGTCTCTCCTCTCTTTGTCTGTGGAGCATCTGACTCTGGCTGCTGTTGGGCTCTGGGGATACCTGTGCTGTGGATAGTCCTGCCTGAGGGACTTTCCACCTTTATGCTTGAAAGTCCTCCAAATGAGTAATATTTGTCATTTTCCTGTTCACCATCTGAGCAGCAACTCTCAGAGCATCCAGGAAAACTTGCAATACCATCTTCAAGCACAGAAGGGTTAATTTGAACTGATGAATCCATCTATTTTATGGTGTGCCATGGCTGCTTTAACATGAAGAAGGTCACAGGTGCCACCACTAAAGCCTTTCTCAGAGGTCTCCCTGAGAGGACTTGAAGGACGTGGCTGAACATTTGGATGCAGGAAATGAACTTTTCCATGCATGAGTCCTTCCTCATTGGAGAAGGTTTTGAGGTGTCCTGGCTCTTGTGTGGCACCTCAGCTGAACAAGAGTGTCTATGGCTGGCACCTGGTAGTGAAGTGATTGGCAAGGTGAGATCCAGGCTGGTTTCATATGGACCAGAAATTTTTGAGGAGAATATTTGTGGTGATCTGTCTCTTTTATGGTGGCCATGACTGCTTTAACATCAGTGAAGTCAAAGCTGCCACCACTAAAGCTCTTGTCAGAGGTCTGTCTGAGAGACCTGGAAGGCTGCAGCTGATTTTAGATGAGCCAAAGCAGTGGAACATTCTTCCTTTTCATGGGCCCTCCATGGGCTTGTTACAAAAACATGTTTGTCCCTAACAGGAAAACCTGCCAAGCAAAATTTTTATCATCCAGCAGAGAAAGGAAAAAAAGAAATAAAACAGAAACCCAAAACCAGTCAACACTGTCCCCAGAAAAATAAGGGAAGGTTGTAGCAATGAATATAAATTAGGAGTTGGAACATGTAGGTGTCTGATAAGGGAGGCTAAAGGAATCGGTGAAATAGTAATGAGCAGGAGGGTTAAGGATGAAGGGAAAGCATCTTCCAAGGACATTAGGGATCAACAGAATGTTATGTTCAGAGTAACTGCTTTGCTGGGTTCAAATGGTAGAGTCATAACAGCAAAAGACAGAGTTAAACTCAACTCCAGCATAAAGGTTATTCTCCAAATCTCCCTGGCGAGAAGTATGATCTGCCATTGCTATCACCAGACTTCCAGGTGAGAAAAAGCACTGGCCATGTATTCAGGGGACAAAATTGTCATTATTAGAATACCTTGATCTTAACCTAGTGCATTTTTACTCAGTACACTTTACTGAAGGCAGCAATGTCATTATTTCATCCTTTTACACAGAGAGAGGATTTATCTAAATCAGAGTCTGTGATAGGACCAGGTATAACCCCCTGTTCTGCAGAGCCCCAGCTGCTTGTCTGTGCTTTAACTGTGTCCATGGCACAGGTCATGTGCCCTGTGTTACTGTGGCACTGATTTGTGCCAGTGAAAGGAGACTCATGTGGAAAAACAGATTCCAACAGCTGAAAATCTAGCCCACCCTGAAGCTGACAGTAATATTATCACTTATTTAATCTGTGTATTTTTAAAGCCAGAAAAGGGCTTCTCTGATTGTCTCGTCTGCTCTCCTAGCTACAGAAGAAAGACACAGACAAAAGAAAAACCACAGCTTCATGATCAATTCCAGAAATATCAGATGGGGAATAATAAAAAAGAAATAAGCCAGTTGTTTTCTTTAATAATGAAAGAAGACAAAAAAATACCCACAAATCCTGTTTAAATCCTCACTTGACTGCGCGGATTTGGAAGGTCTGGAAGGACAAAATGAAAGGAAATTATTCCAGGCAGTGGTTTGACCCCCTCAATGGGGGATGATGGCTGCTGGAGACATGACCTTCATGCCACAGGAGGATATCTCAGATCTGTCCTGCTTGAACTTAGGTAAATAACTGGTGTCCTGCTACTGGCAGTGAGAAGAAATAGAACTTTGGTGCTTCAGTTTCTTGCTTGAAATGTGGCAGGAAGAGCAAAGTAGCCCTCTGGGAGTGGTGGGAGCTGCTTGTCCTGAAAGGACTCTGATGTGCACAACCTTCATGCCTGGAGGGGCAGAAGAGGGATGAAGTCAGAGGCTGAACAGGGCAGGTGACTGAATATTTGGGGCTTGTAGTGCCCTTCTTAATTTTAGGAGATTTCTAGGAAAAGAAAAGTGGCTCGAGATTTTTTGAGAAGGGAAAATACAGTCAACACTCCGTGGGACTGTACAAGAGAGTCTTTAGGGCTGGATTTGCTTGTGATGTGCAGTGCTGTGGGTCTGGATGTCATCCCTCTGCCCTTGTGCTGAGGAGAGCGGGTGAGAATTCAAAAGTAAAACAAGCTGTGGCAAGCATGTAAGAGCCAGTTGCTGCTGGTGGATGATGAAGCTCCCTTTCCCTCCTCCTCTTTGCCTTCATCCACTTTCCATTCTGGAGTTATCCATGTTCTTGGATCTGACTTTCAGGTCATGCAGCACATGGACCCGCTCTCAGAGACTCAGGGAATTCAGCATCTGCAGCTTCCAAAATCTTTCAGCAGGAACCAGGCTAAATAATCCAGCCTGTCTTGTACCATAGGGGCATGTCAGAGAAGTGCAGAGTAAGCATCTCGTTGCTGGTATAAGTTTAGGAGCCTTGTTGGTCAGCAGAAAATCACAGGAGCTGATAAAACTAATTGCAAAGATGCCTTTTATGAGTGCCTGATTTTCCATGTGCTCTGCTTGGCTGCGTTATTTGATCGATCAGATCCCTTCTTTCATGGAAGAAAACAACCAGCCCTTCTGCACTTCTGTTTACACTTTATAAAATACAGCAAGAGAAACTTGCGCTGTGATGATTAAAACACAACCAGGAAAGCTGGGAATTGGAGGAAGAGGGGGATTTCCTCTCTTCTGCCCATTAAGTTCAGGATTTCCCTGATCCATTGAATAACCATTACCACTGCAGGAAGTAACTGCTGAAAGAGAGGAGAGAGCTGGGTTCTTCATGAGACACCACCCCGTGTCAGGGGGTGACAGTCTGTTGTGAAGTCAGGGCAATGTGAGCAAAAATATCTGTGAAGGTGGAAGTGCAAGGGAAATTCTTAGAGAAGAAAAGCATGTGAGCCAGACAGCACAGAAGGGTGAGGGAAAGGTTTGGGGCAGATGAAGGGTTTCCAGGAGCCAAGCATTCCTGCTGTTTCCCAGTCAGTTCCTATCTTTTCCACTACCACATTCCTCTTCTTTAGCAAACATCTGATCCTTCACTACTCTTTGGACCCCCAGACATTTATTATTACAGCTTTTGTTTATTTAAAAACAAACACACAGAAAATTAACAACGAGAGCCCAGATCAAGGATCCAAAAATGGGAAACCAGGAGAGACTGAAAACTCTAATCTTGGCACACGAACACATTTTTAGGTGATGAAGACTTAACAAAGCCCAGCTAAAAGCAACAAGAGCAGGAAAAGCACCCCAAAGATGTCTACAAAGAGAAATGGCAAACACAGTGGCACTGATTACCATCCTTCACTGGAGCTCAAACCCCAGACCAAACAGTGCCAGGCTGGAATGCTGTGGCACAGCTGGCACTGCACGAGGCAGCTCATGGCAAGACATCCCAGTCATGCATCCAGGCTTGATTATAAATACAGACAGTTTTCCTAAACAGATTTTAAGATCACATTGCCTCAGGGAGTCTGCTGAGCATTCCCTAACATGAGGCAGGGCTTTCCTCTGGGAAGTCAACAGTGTCTGCAGGAATCTGTCACTTCCACTGGTGTGTTGGCTGTGCAATGGCCTCTACTGTGGGATCCACTCTGCTGGAATTCAGTCATCGACCATGAAAATTTGCAGGAAGGCTCTTGGTGACAAGTTTTCACACCCCAGTTGCAGAGACACTGGTGTCCAATGTCAGGAACTGGGTGCAGAGGGTCTGCTTCCTCCAGGTGGGAGTCAACCTTATCCCACCCGAATGCCCACATCTCCTGAGTTGTTAGGAAGATGGATCAAGTGCAAAACAGGAAAGATGGAGAGAGACTAATTACAAGGGCCTGGAGTGACAGGACAAGGGTGAATGGGTTCAAACTGACGGAGAGTAGGTTTGGATTAGATATTAGGAAGAAATTCCAGAGAAGCTATGGCTGCCCCATCCCTGGAAGTGTCCAAGGCCAGGTTGGACAGGGCTCTGAGCAACCTGGTCTAGTGGAAGGTGTCCCTGCCCATGGCAGGGGGGTGGAACTGGATGATCTTTAAGGTCCCTTCCAACCCAAACCATTTTGTGGTTCTGTGATTGGTAATGAAGGTATTGCATGGGAAAGGACATGGATGTTATACACAGGAAACAGTGAATCAACAAACCCCACCAACTAATGCTGAAAAGGAGCAAATACAGCAGCTGTGCTTATACAGGGGAGTGTGATGTTGAAGGCAGGGGATGGAGTCCTTCCTCTCTGTGCTCTTTTCAGGTTTGGTAATTGCACTTCAGGAAAGCCATGGGAGAGATCAGGGTGTGCTCTCAGGAATCAGCAGGAGGGAGGAGCAGAGCTGGACAGGCTGGGCTCTGTGTCAGTGACAGTGTGGCCAGGGCTGATTCGTGGTGCAGCTCTTCAGATGCAGCAGGAAATGCAGAAAGGAGAGTAATAAATAGATTTCGGAGTCTGCAGGGGTTAGGAAAAGAAATCACAGCAATAAAATGCAGCAAGAAAGATTTAGGATAGACCCTAGAAAAATCCCTACATGTACTTCCCCTGGGAGACTGCATAAAGAGAATATGGAATCTCCATCTCCAAATGTCATCTACAGCAGGTTAAAATATAGTTGGGTCTGATGAAACAGCTCCTCAGAGTCTCTGCCAGCCCTTTTTCTCCATCTGATTTTTCTCTTCATGGCCTGAGAATCTGTTTTGCAGTCTGAAAAAAACCTGAGAGCTGAAACAACTAAATGACAGATCTAGCAGATTTTCTTCGTAGAGGGTTGTTTTTTTTAAGTGACAAATGGAAACTTCCCGTGGGAAAAGTTTGATTTCAGTGTAATCTGATTTTTCAGTGAAAAAGCGAAGATCACAAAGAAAACTTGTTTACTGCCTGGATTTGCTGCCTTGATGGTGTTCAGAGGTTTTATTGGATTTGCAAAGTTGGTGCTGACAAAAGAGTTTGATGCTGTTTTCTGTTAGAATGTTCTTCCTTCAGATCAAAAGCACGGTTAAATGTAATAAACCAAAGGTACAGATAACAGGGGAGGAGATTGTCTCAGTCCAGCGTTTCCTGCTTCCCTGTAATCAGCCACTTCATGCTTGTTGCCACTGCTGTTTTTGAAAGGTATGTTGTAAGCACAGGTACTCCTGCCCTCTTCCCGAGTGCATCCAGGATGCACATCCAGATATTTCTTGGTTTCCTGGCATCTTACCCCTTCCTGTGAACCCAGACCTACCTGTCAGGTAGAGAAACAAGGACAACCTCAGCACATGACAAGGGTTAATCTGAAGGGAGCCCATAAGAAAGATGGAGACTAATTGCAAGGGCCTGGAGTGACAGGACAAGGGGGAATGGCTTCCCACTGACAGAGAGTAGGCTTAGATTAGATGTTAGGAAAAAATTCTTCCCTGTGAGGGTGGGGAGGCCCTGGCACAGGTTGCCCAGAGAAACTGTGGCTGCCCCCTCCCTGGAAGTGTCCAAGGCCAGGTTGGATGGGGCTTGGAGCAACCTGGTCTAGTGGAAGGTGTCCCTGCCCATGGCAGGGGGTGGGACAAGATGAGCTTTAAGGTCCCTTCCCACTCAAACCAGTCTGGGATTCTGTGCTTCTGGGATTCTGGGATTTGTGCTGCTCCTCTCCATAGTGGGCTTTGGCAAAGCCATTCCTCATCCTGTGCTTAGCTGGCTCCAATCCCAAGGCAGGTGGAGACACTGGCTCCTGTGGGAGCAGGCAGCTGAGGAGAGCTGTGGGCTGCACTGCACATGGGACTGATGCAGGGAAAAGCTGGGGAGCAGAACCTGGGCACTATCCCTTCATCCCAGAGAAATGCCATGACAAATTACTTTCCTTTTTCTATTTCCCTGTAATTTTTTACTTTATGTTCACCATCGTTCACTAAATGGGGGATTTTTAGAACACATCTCTAATTTCTATCCTTAGCAACATATGTGCAGATGGAAGGTTTTGGGCAGTCACTAATCACACCACTTACTGCTCATTGTGATGCCTCCACACTTTCCCTCCTCCCTCACCGTCCCAGAGTAATTAAGAGGAAATTCAGCTGCTGCCTGAATGGACACATTTTCAGCAATCTTCCTTAATTCTTTATTTACTGTAAAATAAGCAGGAAAAAAAATGCAACATCAGTTCCTCTTCCAGGGATGGATTAGTTCTCTCGTCACATCTCAGACTCTCTCCCTTGCCCTTTCCCAGCTCTATCCCAATTTCTGATGAGCTGTGATGAAAAGCAGTGGGGAAAACATCTGATTGCTGCCCGTGAATTCCTCGAGTGAACACATTTCCGAGGTAACTAGTGTGACAAAAGCTGAGTATTCTGGACCAGCACTTGGAGCTGAGTGTCCCTTCCTGCATTAGACAAGGACTTGTACTAAGTGAGCTGAAACTTCACTTCTGGATCATTCATAGCAGGACCTGATGTCATTTCCTGCCAAGCAAAAAGAAAATTAAATGTCTGTTGCTTTTAATAAGGAAGGTTTTTAACAATGGGGATTGAATATGGTGAAGAAGCAGAGGGACTGGCTGAAGCAGGAAGAAAGGATATTGGAGAGGGTGAAATGAGTTGGTGTCTGACCTGTACCTCCCTCTTTCAACAGAGCCTTGAACAACTGCTTCAGGAATAAAGTACTCTCTGCTGTGAGCACAGACATCAAACTCTGGCCTCGCAGTGAGGGGATCTCAGAGATCCCACTGACATTTCCTTTTGATGCTCTGCACAGTTGAACAAACAGTTCACAGGTCTGTGCAGCCTCAGAGTTACACCTGAGGGAGCACCTTCCCCTGCTTTTGGAAAACAAAGGAGGAGGGAAGGAAGATGTCTGTGTTGCTGAAAAGCTTTAAGCCAGCTCTGGATAAATGAAAGGCCCAGAGGGCTCTCCCAGACTTTCATCCTGACCTTGTCCCCCTCCACCAGCTGGAGCCCAGGTTGGAGCAGGAGCAGGAGGAAAAGGAGGGGAAAGAAAAGGAGGAGGAGGAGGAGGGCTGCACCACTGCACAGGGATGCACCAGAGCTGGGCTGCAGGTGGCACTGAGGGCTTCCCAAGGGCTCCTGGGGGAAAACTGGGGCCATGCTTGTAATTCAGGCACCTCTGGCTGTCTCTGCTGAACAGAGGAGAGCATCAGCTCAAAATGTCATCTGTCAGCTTGAATCAGAATTATACAGAAATTATTTAAAAAAAAAGTGATGAAAGCATGATGCACTGCCTGGGGTACAGCCCACCAGTGCTTCAGCCCATAACTGGAGTCTTCTTCACTTCCTTCCCCTCTTCCTTGCTCATTTTATATTTGCTTTTAGACATGAAGAAAGTTAGGTTCTTATTCCTGAGGCAGGAAAGAGTTGTTTTTCTAAACAAAGTATGAAATTTGGAGTTAAGCAGCTCTGATTTATCCCCCTAACTCTGTCTCAGCCTCCTTCTCTGAAACACACACACTCCTGGCTGCCCTTGTCCTCCCTGTTTGGCCAGTTCAGCAGAGTGCTCTGAGCTATACTGTCCTAGTCAGGGGTTGCTGTTATCACTTACAGCTGACTAAAACCCTTCCAAAAGAATATTTCTTTTGTTACAGAAATGCAAACAGGCAGGACTTTTGAATAGCTGTTCTCTGCTCACTGGTGGCTGTTTAACAGGGTTGTCTTGGCTAGAGCTTTGTGTTTTTTCTGACCTGTGTAACAGGTCCATGTGGGACTTCCCAAGAAGAGAGTTATTCCCTGGCATATTCTCATTTACTCTGAGGGTTGTGAGGCCCTGGCACAGGTTCCCCAGGCAATCTGTGGCTGCCCCAAGCCTGGAAGTGTTCAAGGCCAGGTTGAATGGGCCTTGGAGCAACCTGTTCTAGAGGAAGGTGTCCCTGCCCATGGCAGGGAGCTTGAAAGGAGATGATCCTTAAGATCCCTTCCAACCCAAACCATTCTATGATTCTGTATTCCTAACTCTCTACCAAATCAAATTTGTGTCCCCATAATTGGAGCAGCTGAGAGAACAGTGTGAAAAAAGAGGTAAATGGACCAAAAAAAGAGACAGCACAGAATTCTGAAGCTCAGACCATTCATATCTTTGACATCATTTAGGTCACAGATGTAAAACAGCTGGATAACTTACTGTGTATGAACACTTTAAGGATCCTATGTTCTGTGTCTCATGGTCCCCATGTAAAGACTGGGGGAGTAATTACCCAAAGCTTGTTACCTGTATGGCTTTTGCCTGTGAACAAGAGCCACACAAACCTCCAGAGGTGTTGCAGAAGTGGAACTAGTTTGGGAAAGTTAGTTCAAATTATGCAAACACATCTGGGATCTCCAAGGTCAAAGATAGGGTGGATGTGGGCTAAGGTCCAAAATCCCAGTGAGACACATGCCCAGACTGTGATTTTTATAAATTCACAGTCCATGTGGCTCTTGATCACAGTGAAAAGCCCTACCCATAACAAACTGCTCTGCAAGTCATGTAGTGACCTTGATGAGCCACTGTAGTAACAAATCCTGCAAAAATGCTTTCGTGCATCAGTATGGATGTTAGAAAAGATCTTGGAAGTCAGGTGTGCAGGCAGGTTTATTACAGAAGATCCAATCAGTTATAAATCCACATTTAACTTTAACAGCAAAGTGCAGACAGTCTGACCTTGCCTGTCCCTTCCCAGCCTCTGCTGTAAACCATATGCTCCACAGACTTTCTTTATTCTTTTTTTTTTATGATTATTTGTCCTTTATCACAGTTGTTTTAAAGTGTGTTGTGTCTGTAGGAGCTTCCAGAGGTAGAGGAGAATGGCGGGATTGTACCAAGGCAGCACCATCGTGCAGCAACGTGCCAGGAGGGCAATTTTCTGTACCCTGGGCAGGAGGCAGCTGGTGGGCAGGGCAGCTCTGAGATGGCAAAGGGCCAAAGACT
Source organism: Manacus vitellinus (assembly GCF_001715985.3). Lineage (NCBI taxonomy): Eukaryota > Metazoa > Chordata > Aves > Passeriformes > Pipridae > Manacus > Manacus vitellinus. Next base: position 4,794,196 of record NW_021939882.1, read on the forward strand.
GCACCAGGGAGATGTCCCTAAGGCAGCTGAGAGCAACATCCCTGTCTTTCCTCATCCCGAAAGTCAGTGAAGAACAATTTTGCTAATAGAATAAACGGGAGCATCTGATTCAGTTCACTGTAGTTACAGGGGCTGTTCTTCATGAGCATCTTCCAAAAATCTGGAAGTTTTATGTATTTGGAAGGATCTGAAAGGATTAGGTGTAGCAAATAGCTCATGTGCTGCTCAGGGACAGAGGTGATGGGAGATTTCAGAGAAGCATAATTAAACTTTAGTTGGCTCCATCTAGAGAAAAAGACAAGTCTCATCCTGAAGAGTTTTTCCAAGAATGACAAGTAGGAATGAAAAAAAGAGCAAAATGACAAATCATTAGTTTTGAGTGACTGTGAAGGTTTCCTTGGCTTGGGAGGCTGCCAGATCACTTTGGGGACCAGCAGCCTCCACTGATTTGCCTCCCAGCCCTGGGAAACATTTCCAGGGAGCGTGAAAGAAATGTCTCTCAAGCAGTCATCACTTTTTGTTTCAAGAGCAGTGACAATTCTTTTCTCATATCCAGGCTGCTTTGTGGACCCTTAAGTGCTGCAGTTTTGGGTGGAAATGGTCTGAGACACATCTGAAACTTATTTCCCAACAAGAACATTTACTTTTGGCTAATTTAGTACTTTGCAACTTCTTAGGGTAATTATTTTTTTTTTCATTTAATTTATGATGGACTGTGTAAGTATGAGTAAAAGTTGGATGTTTCACTAGCAGGGAAGAAAATAAAATATATTAAAAAAAAAGATCCTTTGGGAAACACCCACATCAAATTTTTAAAAAGCAGTCTCAAAATACTAAACTGCATCTGTAGGCTGCAACTACTCCTTCCCCACCGTGTATCCCTGTATTCTGTAAAGGGAATACAAAATGACAGGAAATCACAATAGCAACTTTTAAAGCCACTTTTTGGTTTTTTATAAATAGCTACACTTAGACCCCAGCTGATGAATATTCATTGCAACAAGGGTTTGGCATAAGTACTGAGACCATGAAATAAAGGAGCTTAAACAGGTGAAAGTAAGGGAATATTAGTGAAAAATGCCTCAAAGTAGCTTGTGGATTAAGGGGATTTACAACCCTTCTGGCCAGCTCTTGCCCTGTGTCAGATTTCTGTCCCAAAATGAACCCCTGAAGGATGTGTTCTATTACATATTTTTCAGAGACAAAAGCTGAGAAATTTGAGGTCTTTCCTAAGCTGGTTTATCTGTTTAAAACTACAGAATTTCAAAATAAAGACCTTCATTGATGCTGCTTGTGCCCTGATGCCAAACTCCCTTTCCTGTGTCACAGACCATCCCATCCAAATATCCCATCCAGTCCAACCTATAACCAATCACCATCTTGTCATCTAGACCAGAGCACTGAGTCCTCTTGTTTTTTAAACACCTCCAGGATGGTGACTCCACCGCCTCCCTGGGCAGCCCCTTCCAATTCCTGACAACCCTTTCCACAAAGAAATTCTTCCTGATGTCTAGGTGCAGGGGTCTGGCTAGAGCAGCTGGTGACACTGGGGACTGCTCACAGATTTGAGTCAAGGCTGAATGGGAAATCAGTTCTGTAAACACTGCCAGAGGAGAGTGGATATTATTTATTTAGTGCGATAATGCAACAGCAGTGGGTTAATCCAACAGTCATTAGCAACAGGTCATGCTATAATTAGGGAGTCTGGTGCAGTTGGCTACCTCTTACTGAATGCCACCAGTAAGACATCAAGTGTCTGGGGTAAGTAGGGGATTAATTTGGGAAGCAAGTGCTTTCAGGCACAGTTAGGACTGCATGCAGATCTTTTTCTTTGCCTCCCTTCATCCCAGCAATTAACATAACACAGGGCTCTGAAGTGGCACTCACTGCTCTCTTAGTTGCATGAAATCTTGAACAAAAGCTCTAAACAGCTCTCTTGAGTAATTAAATCTCATCTGAAAGAGCTTGACGTCTCAGGGGGTACAGAGGAGTAGTTCTTTTTTCTACTCTTACAGAAAGGGGAAAGTTCTGCTCCTCAAGCACAGGTTTATATTTTCAATGGGTGTTTTTTTCCTTCTTCGTGCTATTTTAAGAAACAAGTTTCCACAATTCTATTGTCTGAACATCAGAAGTTTCTCTTCCTTAGACAGGCAGTGAGATTCTGACATCTCATATGTGAAAGGGAAGAAAATACCTTGATCAGATAACTGCATTCAAGGGGTTTTGCTGAATCTTCCATTGAGTGACTTGCTCTCTTTAAAGAATGAAGGACTGAAATCAGTGACTAGAGGTGTCAGGTAACTACTGGAAAAATGCCACGCATATCACTCTGGATACAGTACTCAACCTTCACGCTCTTGGATGCTTCTGCAATGCCTTCACATTGCAATTCATCTTTTCAGTCATAACTTTCTCCTCCATCAGCCTGACTGTCTGAAGAGACTCCCAGTTCTGCTCTCTGTTCATCAGATCAGCTCACAGATCATCAAATCAGGGAATCACAGAATCACGGAATGGTTTCTCTCACTACAGTGGGTTTAACTAACCAAGAGTCCTATATGGAGTTGGTATAGTCCTGTATCAAAACCTCACGTAATAGCAAAGCAAATGCTTTTCTGAAATCAGGGAATACAGTATTGTTGTTATCACTGAAAATATCAAGATGGCAAACTCCTCTAATTCCCACTGATTTGCCAAATTCTATTCCCCTTCTTTAATTCCTGATGAATTTTATTTTTTATGAGCTATTTTATTATTGTGCTGGATTCAATCTTGGATTGATAGGCTTATAATTACCTAGATTATCCTCTTTATTCTTTCAAATTATTGTCAAAGGTTGGACTTGATGATTTTGGAGGTCTTTTCCAACTTAAATCATTCTGTGATGTCCACATAGAAGCCTTGGCTAAATGCACTCACACTAATTCTTTCCCCTACGTGATACATCTGATGAGGGAATAACCCTCAACCTGTAGAGATGATGCCTGGTCCAGTGTAACTACTGCTTCAACAATCTCATCCTCAGTGGGATGCACATCCAGGGGTCCCTCCAGTATCACCAGAAATGATGGGTGAAGCCTTCTGCATTCAAGTCCTGCTGTAACTTCAGTTCCTTCCTTCATTTGGGGAGCTGCTGATTCCCTGCAGAGCTGAAGTAAGCAGGGGAATTAGGGAACTTGCACTTCCCAGCAGTACAAAGCAGGATGCCATTACCATCCTTTCCCCACGAGGGAAGCAATGGCACTTGGTACATCAAAGACAGCCTGACAGAAACCAGCCTACAGACATTATTCAGGGAGTAGCGGCCTCCTGAAACGATCAGAATTTGAAAAATGCACTTGTTCAAAGCATGTGTGCTGTTAGAAAGAACTGTTCTCTGTGAAACCATTGAAAATGAGCCACATGGCGTCTCATTGCTGCCAGGTGCCTGGTGCCAGGCACAGTTAGTGTCTGGACAGCTTGTTTTACCTGGAGAGTCTGGCTGATGAGAACTCACAGCCCACCTAAGCATGTCCTGTCATTCTTGCTTTGGAAATAACAGTTTGCAAGCAGCTTATCCTATGAGCTCATTTGCCCTTTCGCCCCTTCCCATCAGGAGCTCTGTAAGGCTCACAGGCTCAGCCCACCAAAACACAACCTTCAGGGTCGCAGCTCTAAGTTTATTTTGGTTCCTTCACTTTTAATGACCCGATAAGGATTCAGTAATTTGGTAATTTGATTTAAAATAACTTGAAAACATCAGCAGCATCTTGGAAGGTGCTGAGCTCAGCATAGTTTGGCAGGGAAAGACAACTCCTCCACATCCATGTGTCTTAAACAGGGAAGGACTGGACCCAGCTTCTGCTCAACCCCTGCCCCTACAGCTGCCCTGACTTACAAATACCTGCTCTGTGATGGGGTCACTTATTGCTTCCACTTGGGATGATGAACTGGCAAAGCCTGCAGCAGGGGCACAGGCTCTAGTTTTGGTGCCCTTGCCCTGCACTTAACTGCTTTCTCTCAGTAAAAGTTGTGTGTTCCAGTTGATCCCCTCTGACCATCACCAGAGCAAGTCATTGCTTTATTGCTGCAATTTGTAAGTATCTACAGTCATCTTTTAAATTCTTCCCTGGGAAGGTGGTGAGGCCCTGGCACAGGTTCCCCCGGGAAGCTGTGGCTCCCCCATCCCTGGAAGTTTCCAAGGCCAGGTTGGACAGTTCTTGGAGCAACCTCATCTAGAGGAAGGTGTCCCTGCCCATGGCAGGGGGTGGAACAAGATGATATTTAAGGTCCCTTCCAACTCAAACCATTCTGTGATTATATGATTTCAAAGTAGTTCTGTTACTGTCATGAAATATTTGGGGTGAACTCTTCTGTAACATCAGAGCCTGTGTGGAGGGAATGTTTTATAGCACATTTCCTCTTGCATCATCTCAATCTTTTTAAAAAGTAATTCATTAATTAGCCTTTTGACTTTCCCTGATGGCATCAGCTTCTTAAGCAGAAAATATGATGGCTGTGCACTTTATGTATTTTGTATGGAACTGGAGGATCACATGGTCTCTTGGGGACTGTGATTATTTTAGCTTGATGCTCAACTAACTGATTTTTTAAGTGAGCCAGAGGCAGCTCAGGTTTAAGATGAACACTCTCAGCCAGTTTTCTCCTCAGGAGCTGTCATCCTTTAATGGAGTGTGAAGAAATGGCAGCAGAGGCATGAGTCAGTTGGGTTGGTTACAAGTATGTGCAGCTCAGAGCTCTGGCAATTTTGTCTCTGCTTCCTTTTCTAAAATGTCCTGTGGATCCACAGCATTTCCATCCCAGCACAGGGGCAGCAGAAACCTCCTGGCTCTGGTCTGCCTGTGGCAGCCAGGAAAGGGGATGAGACAAGTGGAATGTGATGCAATGTGTTAGACCATGTGGGACCAGCACCCTCGCTCAGGGATGGGTCTGCTGGCAGCAGCTTCACACGTGTGTGAGTTTATTTGGCTTAACCTCCCAGTGTAGAGAGTTTTGGGGGTGTTGTGTGTTTCTTTGTGCTCATGACAGCCTTGACAATGCTCATGTGGGAGCGGGTCTGTTGGCACACTTGGGCAGGAGCAAGGAAGGTCTGTGCCTGGAGGCTTTCACACAATGGGTTATAAATTTCCAGCTAAGCCTCTGTGACAAGTTCTCTGCTGCAAAGGTGTTCAGGCAGATGCACCCCAAAGCTTCCCATCAACAGTGAGTTTGGTCAGACAACAGTAACAAAGAATCTTTAATGCTTGAGATTTAAAGCTTCACCTAAACCTCTGGCACAGCTGAAAGCACAGAAGGTGTAATTCAGCACAGCCCAACTGATTTCTTAGTCACAGTTACACAGCAAAGCAAGATACCCAGGCCAGGAGATACTGTTGTTTCTGCTGAAGTCCAGGGGTTGCAGAACTATGAATACACTGACTGGTGTGACTTGGCATCAGGCTTCAAACAGGAGCTTATTTCCTGCTTATATTTCACCACCATAAAACCAGCTTATGGCAGCAATAAAAATAAAACAGAAGAGTTTTATTCCAACACAATAAAGTTGTAGTTATGCATGACCTGCAGATGGGGAGTGGAACATGTCCACCACACAATAACCTGTGTAGGAAATTGGGCAGGAGCTGCAGGTAGTGCAGAAGGTGGGTTATACTTGAGTCCTCCCATTGCCCTGTGGGTGAATCCCAGAGCCTGCAGTGCAGTGGCAGCCACAGAGGGCCCCTCTGCAGTGAGGAATCTTTCCTGGCTCGCTCATCCACTGTGACTCACATTCCTCTCCTGGGCCTGGGTGATGCAGTGCTACCCAAGTGGGTTTGCAGCAGGAAAGGGACCCAAACGAGGGACAGAAAGAGGTGAGAAAGGCCCCTCTGCACAGCTGGCAAAGCAAGGAATTCCTGTATTGAAACGTGGTCGCTGGGGGTGACTCCAGGCTCTCCCTGAGACATTTCAGCTCTCTGCCCAGGAGGGAGATGGATCCTTTCCGTGCTCTTTCCCTCAGCTGTCCCAAGGTGGCAAGTGCTGGCTTTTGCTGATCAGCAGAGCCCAGAATAGCACAGCAGTGTATCTCTGTGATAAGATGGATGTCCATGGCAATGTGCATCTTCCACAGCTCATTTTCTGCTTGCTTTGGAGCAGGGAAGCTTTTAAACAAGAAGCTGGAGCCTGAGGCTGCTGAAACCAGAGGGTTGCCATTGAGTGTTCTGGTCTAGTTGGCAAGGTTGTGACTTGATGATCTTGGAGGCATTTTCCAATCTAAGTAATTCTGAGTGCCACGATCACTGCCCATCACTGCCTGTGACAGTCTTGCTGGGGTATGAGCTGGCACTGCCAGGGGAGCACCAGGACTTGTGCCTAAAATTTGTTTGCAGTAGGATGGCACTATTCTGGCTAGTGATTTATTATAGACTTGGTAAAAGCACAGAACCTGGATCAAGTGTAGACCTGCTCTCAGGGTGTGTGCAGCTGTCTGCAGAGGCAGAGCTGAGTCAGGGATGGTGCTGAGCATTCCATAGCTCTCCAGTGAGCTGTGAGTTACTGTCAGTACCACCACACCATGTCAAAGCTGAAGGATTTCCATATTTACTAGCATTTATAGTCTACGATCCTCTGCTGTGTAAACAACAGCGGTTTATTTGACTGCAGGCACAGAAAGCACAGCTGGTGCCTTTCTGGGGCAGTAGTTTCCATACCCTGTCCTGCTGTTAGAAGAAGAGAAACTGGAGAGTGTGTTTTTAGGAAGGGAAAATCTACAGTGAGTTATGGGGAAGTTTTATGACATGTGAACAAGAAAGCGACATGGTAGCCCTGCACAAATCCCCATCAAACACAGATGGTGACAAAGGACTCAACAATCCCTCTTGCCTTCAGTTGTTAAGTGATATCTCTTACTGTATTATGTCTCTTTTAAGAGACCCAGGATTCCGTGTGGGATGTTTCTCTTGGCTTCCTATGCTGAGATTTGATAGTGCAGTTGAAGACTTGCAGTGTTTTGGTTACCAACTGGCAGTAATTGCTAAAGGTGAGAGCAGCGAGCTGTGAAATTTCATAACACCACTGTCACAGCAAATAACCCCTCAGGTTTTATGGCTGCTTTCTCTCCTCAGACCTCTTACACAAACATAGCATAGTATAGTCAAGGATCTTGTACAGATGTCTCTGCTTTGGAACAAAGTCACCCTTGAGCAACCCACAGAAACTTTACTGCTGTAAATATTTGATCCAGGAGAACAGGCAGGCATTGCTGCTTCCCCATGCCCTGGCAAAGGGAACAGCCCTTAGACTGTGTGGTCTGTTAATATTTTTTTGGTACTCAGAGATGGAATTTAAACTCTAACATTTGACAGCATAGAATACCTTGGTGCAAAGCTGAAAAGGCACAGAGGTTACAGCTCAGAGCTGTGAGGGCCAGACTGGCAGGAGGAAAAGCCCTTCTGTCTGCACACAAGGTCCTGGCTGCTGCTGTGACCCAGGTGCCACCCACTACTTCTGCATCCCTTGGAATCATGAACCCACTGAGCTCAGTGCCTGTGGTTTGGGTTGTCAAGCCAGAGACTTTGAGTTTAAAAAGCTGTTTTGAAAAATAACCCTTCAGCGAAAAGATATTTCTTCTGTATTTGCTATTTAAAGCTGGACTCCATTTTATTTTTTCAGGAGATGTGTCATGTCTATCTTTTAATTTTTCTGTTTAAGTAAAGTGCTACATTTTAACCTCCTAGAATGATGTTTGATTAAAATCAGACCAGTAATCTGTCTCTGCTGACAACTGAGGGACTTCTTATCAGCTTTGTCCTTCATGGAGAGAAAAGAGACAGCAGTGACAGAGGACAGAGAATGCCAGAAGTGCTGTGGGAGGGGGCAGTGCCTTGCCAGAAACGGGTGGTGGAAACGAAGCCATTTTATCTGGGAGAGAATAAAATTAATCACTCTGGTATTTCTTATTCCTCAAGTGTTGTCTTGGGCAGGATATTCTCTTACAACACTTGGAGGGTTTTGGGCTGCTCTGCAGTGATGATCAAGAAATTAGCTTTGGATTGAGGTGACTGTCACTTCATAGCATCAGTTTAATGTGGCCTGGGAAAATCTTTCCCAGATAGTCTCTGTTAACAACCTCTTTTTCTCTGATAATGGTGAAGATTGAGCAACGAGAAAAAACCACATCCCCAAATGTGAAATGTGGTGGGAATCAAGCAACAGCTTTTTTTATTCAGTCCCAGCTTCAAATTGGCAGATGTTCACTACAGAAAGTGAGGAGCCTCCTGAAATCACAGATTTAGATAGTAGTAGTAGTAGTCTTTATTTATGTTAGAGTGATTCTTCTTGCCTCAATCAGGAAATCACAGATAGTGGATGAGAGCTAAATGATTCCCTGTACTTCCAAGAACTTACACTCTGAGATGTGGAGGATGGCAATTTCCAGGGGAAGGCTAAACAGGCTTTCTAAATGTCTGCAACATCTTTTGCTCTGTGTTATTCAACAATGTGTGTCTGCCAGGCTGAAGTCAGAGGCTGCACCAAGTCATCATCACTGCACTCCACGCTCTGCTCTAAAAAGAAAAAGCTGGCAAAGGAGGGTGGGAATTTTTTTTTTTTTTCATTTTACACTTATAAAGAGAAGAGTGAAGTCAGAGAACTTTTCTTCACAGTCCAGTTCTTCACAGAGAGCATGAGACACTCAGAAACTTAGTTTATTTTTATATCCCCCTCCCTCCTCTGTGGTGCAGCAGAGCATGCACAAATGGGTAATTTAGATCACTTAAAAAGTCATCATACCAAAGGTATTAGCAGAAGTGGGTTTAATATGGTGTTGTAGAAGTACAACTCAACAAAATTTGATGGCAAGGTTCACTCTATTCTTTACTACCGGGATGAAACAGCCAAAGGAAAATCAAATTAAAATTGAGCTGGAATGATTCACACAGTGACCAGAGACACAGAAGGGTAAGGGAGACCCTTCCATGGAGTTGGGAGGTTCAGGGTGGATCCCCTTGCTCTTTAAACACCTGATGGAGCTTAGATGTGGCTGTGTCCAATCTTAGTCTCATACTTGGACAAAGGTTTATGTCTAATGGAATTGGCTACATGAGTTTCATTAGTATTAATTCAGCAACTGCCAGTCACTCACTGCCAGTCTGTGATGAATAAGGGGATCTCTCAGCCTTGGGTTAGGAAGGATCTCTTAGTCTCAGGTAAGGAATCTCAAGCCTTGAGAGGTATCCCAGCTCAAGGGGAGATCACCTCAAGGGAGGGCTCAGACAAGCCTCACTTAAGCTGTTGTATTTAAGGAATAATTTTGGCTTCTAGTCAAATTGCATACAATGGGAAAGGTAGGCATGAGACTCCGTGTACCCACAACCTTCTTTGTTCCTTGATATATGAGTCTTGGTAAAGCCACCCCGCTGTTCATGTGTTAATTGCACGATTGGTGTTCCAGGCTGAGATGCATCAATGCTCTGACATATGCTCATATGTCACTGTTCTCCATCGTGGGTTTCCTGGAGGAGTTCTTGGCCCAGCTCCTGCTCAGGCCTTTTACCTCCTGTGGAGCCTGTACCAACCTGCTGCTGGTTTGCTTAAGGGTTAGAACTCATCTGTCACAGAGCAGAAGGGACAGTGTGATATCTGTAGGTGAAAGGAAATGGGCTTTTCAGAGTGCTCAGTCCACCTTAGATGTGGCTTCATTTAGGGTGTCAGAAGTGGTGAAGCAGCACAATCCAGCACTGCAGGAAATGGGGGTGTTAAGTTTTCCAGAATGACTCAACGCTTCTGTTGTCACCAACTCAGCAGTGACAGAAAGTGGAACTTGATGGGGGTTGAGTGGGATGGAAATAAATTGGATTAAGAATGTGTCAGTGTCTCAGTTAATTGGTGCTTGCAAGGAAGATGGTTTGGCCACTGCTGTCATCTGATGGGACATTTTCATCTCTACAGAGCAGACCAAGGCCACCACATAGAGCAGGTGAGTTTGTGGTCCCTTAAGAGAGAGGGTTACCTGCTGGCCACCAGATAACTCCTTATGGTCTCTGACAAGTGAATTTTTTCTCAATACCTTAAAGCCACTGAGTGGCCTTGAGACCATCTTCCAGGATGTTTTTCCTACCTGTTTGATAGGCAGCTGTCACAGTAGCTTGTGGGGCATTTTGTACTATGGAAGAGCTCCAGAGCAGGAGCACAGGAGAGAGTGGGGTTTTTCCCCCAAATTAAAGTTGGAGGTCAGGTGTTAGGGACACAGAGGTGACTTGATCAGAATCTCTAGACCTCTCACCCTTGTATTTGCAATATACAGCAGTAGTCTTTAAGTCACCAGATTCCAGAGTGCCCTTAGAAACACCAGTTGAAGGCTGAAACTGCACATAGTGGCCAAGTTCTGTGTGTTTCCACCCTCTGATAAAAATATCCCTTAGACTTGAGTAGGTTTTGCTGGCAAAACAATGCATAGTCTATACCTCCTGAATTACTGCTCGTGGTAAACACTGAGCCAGGTCTGGAGAGTGGGGGTTCATTTGCATTGCAAACCTGGCATGGTGTCTAGGAAGGCTGAGGCAGTGTTATTACAGTCTTCTCTTTGAAGCCAAGTAACCACAATGGCATTATTGCATCTGAGTTGATATTAATAGTGTCCTGGTGGTGGCATTATCCTTGGCTCTCTAGAGACTCAACACAAGGGGCAATCAACAGCCTGAAGTGCTCAGAAACTGAGCCTGTTTTTTTCCACTGGATTAACAGCAGCAAATGCACAAACTCATTATTAAGATGGTGCATTCATTTCTTTGGAGTTATGATGGAATCTTGATACAGTTAAAAACCCCATTAATATTTACGTCACTTAGTGTTACTGTAAGTAAGTACATTTATTTTAACTAGAGCTGCAAATTGTTTAGTTCTTTGTAATTACAGTACTGCTATTAATTATTCATAAGGTTGTACAATATAGTGTCACAGGAAACCCGTTTTAATTTAGTGGTAAATCAATGTTTTAGTTTTGTGTAAAAACAGAAACTAATTTACCAGCCCTTCTTGCTTGTGTTTTCCCAGATGGGCTTTGCAAACCTTCCTCAGCTGCTTCTATTTAAACTACTTTTTGTAGTTTTGAAAGTTTAGAAGTTACTGGGAAAGTCTTAGGTGCAGTTTACATGGGTGCAGGTGATTTTGAATGGTCACAACAACCCTCTGCAGTGCCCAGGCTTCTCCAGGGAAGAGTGGCTGGAAAACTGCCTGGTGGAAAAAGCTGCTGGTTGACAGCTGGGGTCTGTGAGAGATCCTGTAACTTATACCTCTCCTTTCTAACTCTCTCCTCTGCAGGATGAGGTCTCTTCTGTGGACATTGAACTCCCAGCTACCTATGCCTATTGCCTGTGATGGAAGAACTGGATGTTAATGTGAGGTAGGATAAATGACACGGCTCCTTTTGTACCACATCTTGTAAAGCTGCTGAGCTGCAGAGGGGCAGAGGCCCCACGGTGTGTTTGTAAAGCTGCAGGATGGTATTTTCTGTTTGCTTGGAGATGAAGGTCTCTGCTCATGCAGCAATGCCTGGTTTGGGGATTCTTGGAGCTTCTATGAGGATGTGGTGTCACCCTGGTATGTGTTTAAGTGTCAGATGGGACATAGACAAGTCAAGGATTTCCTTGTGGTAGGAAATGTTAGGAATTTTGCAAAGGCTGCAGTGTGAGGTTAGAGAAACATTCCTGGAAATTTTTGACAGTTCAGTTTGGGACTTGTATTTATCACAGCCAAGGGGGGTGGCAGACCTCATTTTCTCTAATTCTAGAGTAGAAAAATAAATGACCCGCAAGTATTTAATCTTTATATTTTATTGAATTTTTTAATTTCATGTGACTTGGTGATTACTATTGGGCACATTTATTTTAGGCAGTAGGTTAATGAGATGCTGTCAAATGGTTTGAAATGAAAACTTGAAACCTTAAATTGGTTAGAGCAATCTGGAGAGGCCAAACTCTGCTTGTCCTGGGCGCTTGCCAGCGTAGGTTGCAATGGTACCATGCACAAGGTGTAAACAATGGCCTTGTGCAAGACTAGTAAAGCCTTCTTAGACCTTTGGTAAGACTTTCATTGTATTCCTACAGAGCATTTCCTATAGTCAGGAATAAAGTAGAGCTCCCGACAGCATGAGAGCCCCTCCTTATCTTATAGCAGCTAAATCTGACTCCCTTACACTGTTGGAGCACAGGTGACTCTTATCTACACCAGTTCTGAACAGCATTGTTGGCCATTCTTGTGCATTTTGCCATTCCTTTCTTGCCTTTCCTTCCCATTTACTGCAGTGCATCATGTTGGGAAGTTGCAGTTTGATGAGTCTGAACATTGCTCAGAAGCTCTGGGCTGGTTTTCACGGGCTGGCTGGTATTTCCATTGGACAAGCACCTTACTTAAGAAGTAGACTTTGAGAACTAGGTAGTTTTCCAATTCTCTCACTTACCTCTTTGTAGGTCCTTGGGCAAATTCACAAGGCTGATGGGTTCTCCCCACTCTGACACCTGCAGTCCAGCACTGGCAGCTCTTGTTGCTCTTCAGGTCCATAGCTGGGAGGGGAGAAGTGGAAGAGCAGCTGCCTGGCATTTACAGCCAGGACTGGGTGGGCAGAGCTGTGGTTCTGCAGCTGGAGCTCTTCTCATGCTCTTGGGCAACAAGGGGAAACCTCTGCTACGTGAGTAGGTACTTCTGAGTGTGGTCAGAGCTGTCCTGAGTACTTCACACTGTATGAAGGGTTTTTGCTTCCTTAGATGTTTGGGAGAGGTTATGCTCTTGAGAAACAAGCTTTTGAAAAAAATCACCAGCACGTTCAGTGCAGGTAAATAGCTTTTATAAAACCCTCTTTATTGTAGCTGCTGGTGAAGGCAGAATCCCTTTGCTATATCAACTATGGAGAAACGATGTATTATTTGATTTTGTCACAGCAGTAATTGCTTTTTATTTTTAAGCTGAGCCCCTAAACCAGCTGAATTTTAGATTGATGTTAATTGCTTCCAAACTTGGCTTTATCAGCTTTAGTTTTCTCAGTTTGTTGCTGGAAGTATTTTTGTGGCTTGGAAACCTCTGAAAAGCGCAGAGCCCTCCAGCAGTACTGTGTGGGGCTCATTAATCTTACCTTGACTTTGAGAAATGAGAAGCAAGGTGAGGGAACAAGGAATCAAATTGGTTGAATTAGTTGTGTTTGTTTTGAAGCAAAGAAAAGATCCCATTTTTTAACCCAGCCACTGTTCTCAAAGCCCTTGTACAGAGGCACAGTGAACACTAGTTCTGACCACAGACGTTTTTGATCATATGCCCTCCTGAGTCAAGTTGCATGCTTGAGTGAGTCCTGAATCTGGAACCTTGCTGTGTTGGTCCAAAAGGGTCCTTTCCCTGTGGATTGCAAGAAGTGGAGCTGTTAGTGGCTGTCTCTAAGATGGATTTATTGCCTGTAGGTGGTATGGCAGGAGGGCTGATGGCAGAAAGGGGCAAAGAAGTTCTTGGGTATGCTCTCTCTGTTCAAAGCTGGGGAGAAACAGGAGCAATAGTCATAGTGGGAGAGAGAGAGAACCAAAGACTCATCTGGAGCCCCAGGGATGTCCTAGGAGAGGAGTCTGTGTGTGCCCTTGGTCTCCCCTTCACTGGGACACTGGCAGCCAGTCATGAGCCCAGAGCTGGGCTGGGAGGCAGGACAGGCAGAAAACTGGGCTGAAAGCAGATGTGACTGTTTGGACAAGGAAGAAGCTGTGCTGAGTGGTTGCAACAAAATACGCATCATATTTAATGACCCAAAGCATAGAAAATGGAAGGGGTTTAAGAAAAACCTTGTATGCTCCGAGTGCCCTGTCAGTGAGGACTCATGGATAGCAAACAGCTTAAGACTCCTCCACCAGGTTCCAATAGAAGTGTTTATTCTTAGATATACACAGGCTCTTTTCAAAACCTCTCCAACTTCTACACTTTAAGTCATTAAATCATTGTTTATCTCAAGTTCTTTAATCACATTCTTGTTTAGGTGAGAAATAGCAGGCTATCAAATGTCATTTAGCAGGCAAAGAATCAGCCTAGAGCTCTCTTCCTAGTCCCCTTTCGAAGGGAAGATCAACTCTAATCCTCCTGTAATACCTGCAGCATCCGTCCAGAAAGGGATTTGCTCTTGCATTTCTGCAGAGACAAATGTGCTGATTGAGAAGATTTTTGAGCCCTGTCTCCTCCACCTGGTCCCCCCAGCAGGGACAGTGCAGTGATCAGAGGAGCACGTAGGTGAGAGCTGAGTGCTTTCATCCCTTGGTGCACAAGTGATACAAAATTCTGATTCACTTACTGAGCTGATGTGGTTGAGTGCACCTGCTCCTGAGGATAATGGCAGGCAGTGCCAGAAAAGACCAAAGTAAAACGCTGCAGATCCCTTATGAGGCAAGATTTAACAGTACTGATTTACATCAGCTGTAGATATGACCATGTATAAGCTGAATGAAATAGGGCACAGCTCTGGGCTCCTCACAGCAAGAAGGACATTGAGGGGCTGGAGCCTGTCCAGGGAGGGAAAGGAGCTGGGGAAGAGTCTGGAGAGTCAGTCCTATGAGGAGCAGCTGAGGACATTGGGAGTCTCAGCCTGGAGAAAAGGAGTCTCAAGGGGGACCTTCTCACTCTCTACAACTCCCTGACAGGAGGGGGGAGCCAGGTGGGGGTCGGGCTCTGCTCCCAGGGGACAAGGGACAGGACAAGAGGAAAAGGCCTCAAGCTGTGCCAGGGGAGGTTCAGGTTGGACATCAGGAAGAATTTCTTCCTGGAAAGGGCTGTCAGGCATTTGAAGGGGCTGCCCAGGGAGGTAGTGGAGTCCCCCTCTCTGCAGGTGTCTAAGGAACAACTGGATGTGGCACTCAGTGCTCTGGTCTGGTTGACAAGGTGGGGATTGTGCACAGGGTGGACCTGATGATCTTGGAGGTCTTTTCCAACCTAAATGATTCTGTGATATGTTATAAGGAGCCAGTTGAAAGGTAATTGCTGGGTTTGCCAGGTTTATCCTCTCTGTGCCTGGGTGTGCTGGGATAGTCAGGTACAGCAAGGACACTTTGGAAGGAATCCACAAGCTGGGAGCACTAAAACACACAGGGTGTTTCTGAATCTGGAGCTGTAGACTTTACAGAGCATTTCCCACCAGCCAACTCTGGGTGCAAGGAGAGGGGCAGAGCAGGGGGACACAGGGAAGCAAGGCACAGTAAAGATCCTCACTTTCACGTTTTTGGGCTATCAGCCAAAAATCCTCAGCAGCCAGAAGATCCTTGGAAAAGAAGTTTGCTTTGCTGAATGCCTGCTATAGCCCAGGCACTGCTCCACCAGAGCAAAAGCCGTTATCAGCCTGGGTTCATATTGTTCAACTTTTTCTCAGTTTCTAGGGAAACACTTTAAAGCACTATATTTATCGGAACGTCTTTCCAAACACCTCCGCCAACACTTAATTAATGGAATTTTTAAGCCTGGCTCCAGCTTCTGCAAATTAATAGCGTGCTCCCTTACGGCAGCTGGGGAGCAAGTGAGACACGGATACTCCCATAAATAAGTTGGAGGGTGCAGAGGCAGAGGGGCAGCTCCTATTTGTCTGCATGTGCTCAGCCCCTCAGGGAGGTAAGGCTGTCATACACTTCTGTGATGTCTCATCTGCTTTTATTACTGTACCCTGAGGAATCTGTGCAGATGAAAATGTCCTGGATAAAAAGCTGGGCCATAAAAATGAACTTTTTGGTGTCTTTCATCACACCTTTAGCGTCAGTGTCTCTGCACAGAGTGGCAGGTAGTGAAGAACTGGAAAAGGCTGTGGAAGGGTGTGAAAACCATCCTAAAAGACTGGGATATCCTGGAGCAGACATGGCTCTAGCACTTGGGAAAACAGGGCACCTGCCTTAGAAAGCAGCAGGTTACCCAGAGCAGGAAAATGGGCTGGACCTCATTGCCAGCTTTTCCCATGCCAGCTGCCTCAAAGGGCAAAACTGGCAACTGCAGTGCCAGGGCTTTCCAGGACACCCTCCTGGACTTCTGAGGGCTGACCCTCAGCATTAAGCAGGCAAAACTCAGTTTGTCTCCATGTTTGAGAACTCTTGAACCAGCAGTGCTCAGAGGTGGTGAGCAAGGAAACTGGGAAGGGGGTATTAGGGTGTCTTGAGAGACAGGACTGCAGCAAAACTGGAGCTGTGCAGGAGATGCTGGACCAGATGTGTGGGGGTTCATAGGGCACTGTGAGTCACATCGACAGAGCTGGGGTTCCTTCAAGAACAAACATGATTTTATGTCTCAGAACCAAAGGGGATTGGATGTAGGGGGAAATCTAGTGGCTCTGCTCTCCTCTCAGTGAGATAAAATTCCGTGAGCTGCTTTTGGAGAAGTGCAGAAAGACAGTCCTGAGATCCTGGTGAGATGTCTTTTCTGAGAATGTGGTCTGGGGAACAGGGCTGTGGTGCTGAGTGCTCTGGTGAGCTGTCACCTGCTCCAGGTGGAATAGTATGTGCAGCTCCAGAATGAGACCACTGGCAGGGAAAATCATAGACCTATGGCACCCAGCAAATGAGGGTGTAATTTATTTGCAAGTGATCAATTTTCAAACCTAAACAGATTTTTAGAATCGGCCTGTGCTGAGACAGCTGGGAGAGGCAGAGTCAGTTCCCAGCTGTGGATTGGACTTCAAGCTCACAGAACCTGTGAGTGGAGTGTCCACAGCTGATGCCACCAAGAAACCTCTATGGGGAAGAACTTTTCTCCCTTTGCATTGCTCTCTTCTCCAGGCATGACTGTTTCTAGAAATCTTTGTCAAGGGCTTCTGCAGATGAGCACAACAAGACATTCCTCCTGGAAGCTCTTGCACTTGTTTGCCACAAGCTAAACACAATGAACAAACACTTCCAGAGCTTCTTAGGCTGCCCTGAGAGAAATGTGCTGGTAGTGACTCCTGGGTGGGATCTGGGTTCCGTCTGGGCTGAGTGTCTGCACTTAACATCCTCAAAGCAGTCCTTTTTCTTATTGCTTTCCCAGGTTGACCTCCTTTCTTGTTTATTTGAAGTGAGAAATGTGATAAGGCTTTTGTGGAGAGTATTCAGAACATGCACTTAGCTGGAGTTGTGAAAGGAGGTTTAAATAAAACAAGAAATTTAAGCGCTCTGCTCTTGAATCAAGGACTTTCCGTGTCCTTGCTTGGAAAGGACACCTATCTGGAGCCTAAATACATGAGCAATGGTCATACAAAATGAGCTGGTGAACACATCCTCGGGGGCTGGAAGATTTCTGGCTGCCACCTCTGGAATTAGCTTTCAAAACTTTAGTCTTTATGGCAGAGCTCAAATTGAAGTAGCAGAGTTGGAAATACATAACATCTCAAAGATGACTTCTGTCCCTCCTGACTGATGTGTTTTGTGTCAGGGTACAGTGTTGGGCAGTTCAGAAACTGTTGCACTGAAGTGGTTGAGGAGACACAGCATTCCCTGGGGACACGAGGCAGCCACTCAGTCAAGTATTCAAGGGGCACACACTGTGGGAGCTGAACCCATGAACCCCACCATGAACCCCCAAAACTCCTTGGGACATACAGTTCTGTGTTGCCTTCAAAAAGGGAGTGAAAGTACCTCCTGCTACTATCTGATAACAAATGAGCTGGGAACTGGTTTTGTGTGGGGTGTCTCAAATAAAATGTGTTCCAGAAATCAATGTATTAATTTGGCAATGTCTGTGCCAAGTCTTCCATTAGCAGGAGTAACAGCAAGAAACTCTCTCATTCCTCTAGAGTCTTGAAACTGGGAAACTGTCCAGGAGATATTAGAAGTTAGACAGCCAATAGCTGTATTTGTCTTTTATTGTCCAGGGTGTAAACAAGCAGTGGGAAAAGTGCACAGCCTGCATATTTTAATATACAGCCTGATGCCAGGACTCTTCAATTGGCCTAAACTAAATGCCTCTCATTTAACAATATTTCCCTAACTGCAAATATTGCTTGGAAAAGCAGAGCAGGACCTTCATGCTTTCAGATTTGAAAATCTTGCAACTTCCGTGGCTTTTGGCAAAGATGGGACCAAAGGTTTTCCCTGGTTGGAAAATGAGAACTCAGTACAGGAATGCTGATAAAGAATTGCCATTATGGCATTTTGATAAAATGTTTTCATTAGGGAAACAAATCTGTGGACATGGGGTGGAATTTTTGGGGTTTTTATTACAGGAAAAGTTAAAATAAGACAGGACAACAAATGCTTAAAAGCAGCAATCCCTTGAAGATTTGTGAGCTTTGAGATCAGTCTCAGTGCACCCCAATTTTGCAACTGGTTTTTGCAGGAGGTGTCACACAGATTTCTATGAGAAAATCTGGGCACTTGGAGTATGTTTAACATGAGTCTAAACCTTGATTTTTTCACAATTTTCTGCATCAAGTTACTCCCTGTTTCTAAACTACTGAGGTAAAGCTTGAGACTGTCTTGTGTGTAACACTGATGTTTCTTATGCCTCTGTGAAGTAAAATTCTTTTGTACAGTAATCAAATTACAAATATTCTTGTTCAAAAGTACATACTAAACCCTGCCTTCAACATCCCTATAGAATAGGGAGATGAATGACAATTAATGAGAATACTGCTGGGAAATAAGGTGTTTCATTACATCAGCTCTTCCGAGTGTTCCTATGTGGTGTTTGTCATTGAACATGCAGCCTTCTGAATGACATGAGATAGGCAAGAGCCACTTAGAAAATAGAAGATAATCACATTATAATTATGGAATATACACCAAAAGTCAGGATTATTTTTGTGCTTCTTTCATCATCCTCTGTTTGTCACTAAACTGACATGTAGTTTGGTAGATGCAGTGGGTTTACTTCTGAGGAGCAATTCTAATTAGGAACTGATCAAGACATTTCTGATTAAAGGCAAGTTTGATCTTTGGTTTTATTCTGCATTTACAAAGGAGAAATGATTGTTACAACATCACTGCTGCGCTTTGTAGTGTGTCTAAATCCCCAGCTATGCCTAAGTCAGAGATTTGCGTTTTTCATCATTGCAGAGTATTTGAAATAATACTCTGTCCATTAAAATACTCTGGCCCTGAAGACAATCACAGAATCCAGGAATGGTTTGGGCTAGAAGGCACCTTAAAGCTTATCTTGTTCTACCTCCTGCCAGGGGCAGGGACACCTTCCACTAGACCAGGTTGCTCTTGAAAGTATATTATAAGGAACAAAGCGTAGTGCCAAGGTGCTGCAGACTCCAGGTGGATGTGAAAGGGTGTGATCTGTGATTGCAGAACAGCTCTCCTTGGTAGTCGTTTAGTGGATACAAAACAAAGTAGTTGCAGCAGGGGCCCTTCGCCCATGTAAATACTATGCTCTTAATCTAATGCTAATTTCAGAAGTTAATTTTAGCTTATATTTAAGGTGGCAGTCTAATGGGTTTTTAGGATTGTACTTACATACATCAGCCCCGCAGCGATATCTGTTCATATGTGGGTGTAAATTATGTAACTCTTGATCTGCTGCCTGGGAAAGAGCAGAGCCAGGGTTTTATCCTTCCCTGTAGGAAAAGTAGAGACAGACCTGTCTGCTGAACTGCCTAACTTCCCTGCAAGGGGAGAGGCCCAAAGGCTTAGGCAGCACCCAGAGTCTCACCAGGGCTGGGTTTATTTCCCACGTAACTGTGCAAACTACTGTCTCGCTCTCTCCGTCTCAGATGTTTATCTGTATGAAAATCATGATAAAGCATCACATTGTCCAGGATCAGTTTTCAGCCCCAAATGGAGTTTCCATCCAGCAAAGGCAAAAACTGCTGCTGCTGTCAGCTAAGGAGAGTGCATGAAGCAGTTGAAAACTCATTTATTTCTGGGTTTGTTACTTGGAGCCCTCATGCCCTGTGTGTCAGCCTGTCTCTGGGCTCTGCTCTGCTCTAGTGTGGCCTCAGAGTCCTGGGGGCAGTTTTTGGCACCACAATATAAAAAATATCTAAAGCAGTTAGAGAGCATCCAAAGGAGGGGCAGGAAGATGATGAAAAGGGTCAGGAGGGGAAGCCATAGGAGGAGTGGCTGAGGGCACTTGGCTTGTTCAGCTGGAGGAGACTGAGGGGAGACCTCACCAGGGTCTGCAGCTTCCTCACAAGGGGCAGTGGAGGGGCAGCTCTGATCTCTGCTCTGTGTGACCAGTGACAGGACCTCAGGGAATGGCTGGAGCTGTGCCAGGGGAGGGTTAGGTTGGATATCAGGAAAAGGCTTTTCTGCAAGAGGGCACTTGGGCGCTGAACAGGCTCCCCAGGGCAGTGGTTACGACCCCAAGGCTGACAGAGCTCAAGGACAACGCTCTCAGGGACTTGGTGGGATTGTTGGGGTGTCCTGTGCAGGACTAAGAGTTGGATTGAATGATCCTTGTGGGTCCCTTCCAGCTCAGGATATCCCCTGATTCAGTCTCAGAGCCTGAGGTACATGCAGAGATGGAGCCATCGCTCTGGTCCCCATGTCCCTGAGGTCCCACAGTTTTTGGCAGCTCCAGCACACACCTGCTCCCAAATGGGAGAGCTCCAAGCATGTACTGATTGACTGCACAGCCCCCACACAGCAATTTTTAAAACATTTAAATAGCCTGTCTTCTTTGCTTCATCTTGACAATTGGTTTTAATCAGTATTATCAGCTGCTTAAAACACTTAATTCTCTCAAGCACTATAACATTCAGCCTCCAGCAGATACTTGGAGTGGAGGTGCAGGATTGGGGATGTTATCAGGAGTTTTGTTTCAAACCAGCATAAAAGAAGAAAACTCATCCTTTCCACCCCCTCCCCCCCCAATTTATTTGGTTTAAAAAAAAAAAGGCACTCAAATAAACTAATCATATGACTGAGTTATTTTGATACGTGGAATGCTGTTTATTTCTGGCTTGTCAATACTTTAATTAATTTCAATCTGTTTCTAAAACAGAAGTGAAGTGCATAATTGACTTGAATCCTTTAGGAGTTGTCCTGCCATCTGCACGGTCTGAAGCGAAGCAGCACAGGCAGTGTAGCATTTAAAGGCATTAGAGGAAATTATATGCTTCTGGATTAATGCTGACTTCTGATTAATATTTTTAGGTGGCAGTAGAAAAGAATATGGTAACAGCTGGAAAGCCATAGATCAAATAATATCTTCCCTATTGTCATGTTTCTATACTGAGACACACATTGTCAGGTTTACTCATAAAATAGCTTATCTTGATTTTTAAGTGTTTAAGACTCAGCCTCCAATTTTATGCCTAGGAACAATCAGTGGAGTAGAAAAGAGGAGAGGCAAATGACAGCTTATTTGTAGTTAAAGACCTCCATGAAATATCACGTCAGCTTGAGTTACAGAGGGAAATGCCATGGCTTGGTTGAAAACAAAGCAAAGCAACTGTTCCATGTATTCCCTGTACACTGAGGGCACTGTTAAATCAAGAAGAAAGCTCTTTCCTAGGCTACCCCTGCTCTCAGCTTTTAATCTTCTTCAGTGAGAACTGTGCACATCCCTTGTTAGAAGGTGCTCTCTGCAGTCCCTGGTTCCCTCCAGGAGATGCCCCAGGTTACCTGTGCAGGCAGAGTCATTGCCCTCCGGTTCGGAAAAGGGCCATCCAGCCACCTTTTCATCAGCTGTGCTCCTCTGCCCCCAAAAGCAGAGCATTATTTATCCAACCCTGACTCTCCTTCCCATCTCTCACTCCTGCAGGAGTATCTGTGCAGTGCCCGAGGTGCTCCCAGCACTGAGCTGGTTATCAGTGCTTTTTCCTGCTGCAGTGGTGGGGAGGTCAGGGTGTGATGTGTGATGGAAACCAGAGCAATGTGCATGGTCTGACCAACATGACTTATCTATGCAGTTTAATTGCTTCACAAAATATGCAAAAGCACTTGAGTTCATTTAAGAAAGCTGGAGTGTTTACAGGAAAGTGGAAATTGAGCTTGAAAAAATAATTATCCCTTTTTTTCCCTTCACATTAATGGCTATGCAGAAGAGCCTTTTAAATATGTCCATATGTGTGTTTTAAGCATTCATTCCACATCAGTATTTCACCTTTTTCCTTAAGTGATTTCTATATTCCTACTAACCAACAATCATTTTGCCTGAAGCTCATTTCCTCGTAATAGCAAACCCATCAATCTCTGCTTTATTAAACAGGGAAGCAAGCTTGGAAACCAGAGCACTCAGATTTGATAAAAGATGTTATGCAAACCATTGATTTTAATTTACAGCAATATCCACTTCTTCCATTATTAACAACTTCGAATTACTAAGACTGAATAATTAACAAGTATTTCTACTTGATGATAGATTATCCAAAAGGCAGATGTACAGCAACACAGCCCAGATGAACATCCCTCCTGCACCCCCAGTGATGCATATGCCTATTTAATGTTCCCCAGGGGAGCAATGCAACATGGCATGAGAGAAATACTCTCTCTGCTTCCAAAACTATTATCAGAACACTGATAAGAGTGCCAGTGTGTTCCTGATCTGCTGGTCTCTGCTCAGAGCCCTGGGCTGTGGCCAGCCAAGGCAAGTGATGCCACTAGGATGCCACCACCGCCAGGGCAGGATCACCTGTGTGCACAGGATGGGAAATGTGGGCTTAAAACATGGCCCTGTTCCTGGCTGAAGTCAAAGAACACATCAGTCTCCAAGCAGGGCAACATCTGGTGAGATTTGGCTCAGGGCTAGGCATTTCCAGACATTGTTTTGATGAGTAAAGACTCAAAATCTGTGCACCAAAGAAGACCCAAGGGGGGTAATTCTCTTCAGTGTCTGTTCATGTGCACAGCTTTCGGCAGCTGGCGAGGCTGGAAGGGAGGGAAGTCTCTGTACAAGGCAATAGGCTTTTTCCCTGGAGAGGATTTTCCCTTCCAGGGCACTGCCTGCTGGAGTGAGAAGCCCCATCCACACCTGATGGCCAGCTCCCCCCCAGCGTGGCTCAGGGATGAGGGAGCTGTCTCTCCCGTCTGTACACGCTGCAGATGCAGATACAAGGTGCTCAAATAACACAGCGATAGGAATTGTTTAGGAACAGCAGAAGGACGGGCAAAGCTAGATAAGACAAAACATAAATCTAACTCAGCCTGGCTCTGTATAAACTAAGCCCTCATCATCCTCTTTGCTGCTGTGCCAGCATGTATGTGCTGCCACGCTCACCTGGGAGGAAGAGGAACATCTTTTGTGGGTGCTATTCAGCGTGGTTTGACATTTTGTTTCACAAATGCAGCCAGGCAGCAGTGTCAGCCTATTGTGAAGGTTATTTGGGCAGGTACAATTACAGCTCTCAGTGAAGGTGCCTTTGATCCCACCATCCCCATTGTTCCTGAGGCTTTTCATCCCATCTGGTACCCAGCTAGAGGGGCTGTGGCTGAGACCTGACTTTGAAATTGTTTCTTTTCCATTTCCCTTCAGTTTTCACAGTGTCTTTTTCAGCTGATGAACATCATTAATGAAGGCTCTGGCATTCAGCTGTGCCCAAAATACTGATGCTTGTCCAGTGTCTGGCCCTCCCCAGCTGTGCAGCAGCCCATTGCAGAGGAGAGCACACAGTGGGCCCCGAGTAGTCTGTGTGTCCTGCTGTGCATGGTGCCCACCAGCTGCTCAACCTTTTCCAAAGGACTTTGCTGCAGTGCAGGTTCATGTGTCAGCAGCTCCCATCTTCCTCCCTCCCCAAACCTCCAATGAAGGACTGAGGAAAATGAGGTCTTTCAGACCAGATGTATGTGGAGATGGATGGGGGAGAGAGAGAGAGTGATTTCTAGAGAGGGGAAGGAGTGATATCGTATTCCAGGAGCAGCTGTGTGGCCAGTGGCCAGCTCTGTTGGGTGACAACCTTGTAGAGAGGTGGGATACATCCAACTGTCCACTCTACGTGATCTTATTAATCTCTTAGTTTTAACACAGAAGATTATGTGGAATTAAAAGGTGCCTGTGCTCTCACAGGTGAGAAAGCCTGACAGTTAAAGGTGCTTGGACAATGCTGTCAGGCACATGACAGGATTCCTGGGGCTGTTCAGTGCAGGGACAGGAGCTGAACTTCCATGATCTTTGTGGGTCCTTTCCAACTCAGGATATTCTATGATTCTCTTTCTTATTATACCCATATAATTGCACATGGTTTGGATCCTGCACATATCTGCATAGTGCTGGGTTTTTCTGTGAAACTGGTATGAATCCAGGGCCTCTCCTTTCCTCTTCTTTTTTTTGCTCCTAAACATCCTCACCTACCTGGATGAACCTATACCCAGTAATGTACTGCCTTGTAAAACATCAAAAAATAAGGAATTCCTACGATATTATTCATATTCCATATGAAGAATCCAACATCAGCAGGCTGCAGTCTGCCCCACTGGGGCAACTGGCAGTGGGAGGAGAAGTCATACTCTGAGTGGCTTTTAGGGACAAAAATGGGGATTAAGTGGGTGTTCTGCAATGCAGGCTCAGGGTAAAGTCATTCTCTAGAACCTTCTTAACATAGCACAGGCAGGACTTCAGCAGTCTCTAATCATTTTTAGCTTTGCCCAGATCAGGAGAATTCAGTGAGATAAAGTGTAAAAGCCTGGAATGT
Organism: Manacus vitellinus; assembly: GCF_001715985.3. Classification (NCBI taxonomy): domain Eukaryota; kingdom Metazoa; phylum Chordata; class Aves; order Passeriformes; family Pipridae; genus Manacus; species Manacus vitellinus. The sequence continues at coordinate 4,818,716 of NW_021939882.1, forward strand.
TATTTAGTAAATAAAAAGTGACCCCAGAGGCAGTTAAAGTAAAACAGAATAACAGTTCAATTTTTCAATTACCTGAACAATCTCTCAGCATTAATCCTGGGTGTCGAATATCAGCTCCGTATGCTGAGAAGAAATTTCCCTGCTGAATTAGTGTCAAGTGCTGCTCTTAGTGCCAGTTTATTTCCAGCCACACTTGATAAGACGAACAAACACCCATTCTCACCTGGGTAATGTAATGGGGAAAGTTACACAAGCAGGTGAAGGTCTAGGATGCATTTCTTTCTGAATACATAATTACAAATAGTTTTAAGGGAAAAGTGGCTCAAACGTTTATAATAAAACCAGTTTTATGGGGAATTGGACACTTTTTATTACATGCTGTGTATTACCTTCCTGCTTTGCAGGCTCTGAAAAAAACTCCACCAGTAATTTCTTTGAAACATTTAGCAAACTATTTCTAGAAATGCAGACTTAAAATATGTGTTTTAATGTTATCCTTCCTTTTTCTTTTCTTCATTAACTGAAAGAAATTTTTGATCTCAGGGTAGGGGGAAATTGGGCATGCATTGATAAAACATTTTATTTCCTTTCTCTTCTGGAAAAGTTACCAAGTGGAAAAGAGAAAAAAAGATGCGGGGCTGCCTCTTCTTTTGTGGCAGAGTGAAGGAAGGAGAGAACAAGGGAAAATATTATGTTGAAGATTTCAAAATTTAAGATGTAAAATGCTCACTTGAGGAAAGTTTGAACCCAGTAGTTCTTGTCCTATCAACTCAGGAACTGTAGTGACAGAAGAAGGAGTGATGGGTTCAAACTGAAAGAGGGGAAATTCAGGTGAGATATATAGAAGAAATTCTCCCCTGTGAGGGTGGGGAGGCCCTGGCACAGGTTGCCCAGAGAAGCTGTGGCTGCCCCATCCTTGGAAGTGTTCAAGGCCGGGTCGGATGTGGCTTGGAGCAACCTGGGATAGTGGAAGGTGTCCCTGCCCGTGGCAGGGGGTGGAATGAGATGGTCTTTAAGGTCCCTCCCAAACCAAACTATTTTGTGATGCTATGATATTAAGACCTTGGGGACAAAAATGGAAAAACAACAGAAAAGAAAACCAGAATACTTCTGCATGGAAAATAACATTATTTATTGGGGTGAAAAGAGAATGAAAACATTCTTGTCCAGAGGCTCTGAACTGGACTGCCAAAGATCAGGCACAGGCACTCCAGATCTCATAAATGGGCTCCTCCACTGTGGTGGCTCATCCAGCTCTGGGAGCCATGGGCACTGCAGGCATCCTCCACCTGTAGCCTTTGTGCTGATGGATGGAAATGGATAGAAGTGGACATGGATAGAAATGCTTTTTGTTCAGGATCTTGGTGGGAAGGTCTCGCTGTGACAGGCGCAGGAGGCTGCTCTCACCCTCACCAACACCGGTGCCTGTGGCTGGCACCGCCTGGGCCATCCCCTCCCAGTGCTGCTGCAGCTTCTTTTCTTTTCTCTTTTATCTCTGTGTGCTCCCCAGTTCGAGTGAGGGCTTCGGCATAGCGGAGAAGATCGTGCTGCTCACCTTCATCTCCGCCGTCATTCTGATGGCCATCCTGGGGAACCTGCTGGTGATGGTGGCCGTGTGCCGGGACAGGCAGCTCAGGTGAGCCCACCCAGCCGGCCACCACCTGCCCTCCCACGGGGAGGAATGGGAAAATCCCCCACTAAAATGCCCTGTGCCTGCAGCTGAGGGCATAAACTGCAACGACAAAGGGTTTCTGGCCGTTCGTTGCACCACGGCAGTGTCAGACTCACACTGGCCTTGCACGTCCCCCCTCGCACCTGCACTGTGGTGGTGGGATCATTTTAGTATCCATCCTCGGCATTTTTAACACTCTCAGTGTAGAAAACCAGATAAATCAGTGGAAACTGAGCTAAGCAGCAATTCCTTGGAGAAGCAGGTTGGCCTCTACCCCTTTTTTCCATGTCATAGTTCCCAACACGCCCATCAGAAAACCACGAAGATCAAGGTCCGGTTGCAGTTGTGCTGCACTGCCTCAGCTTGGCAAATGTTGCCCATGATTTTGGGGGGTCACAGACAAAATTCCTGTTTTCCTGTTTTGAGGTTGCTTCTAACCCTGGGAATTGTCAGACCAACCTCAGGAGCAGAGTGAGATATTTAACAGCCTCTGTTCGTGTTCTGCGTGGGATTTTTAATGGATTTAATTCTATTTTATTGTTGTGATTTAAAAAGTACTCTTCAAGTTAAAATTACAGCTTCAGTCTAGATTATTCTCAGTGCTTTCTGGAAGGATTTTATCAATTTACAAGTTAAAATAAAATCCCCCTCTTCTACCCCAAACTCCAGCGCAAGCTGTGGGGCTGAGCCACATGCAGAGACCTGTGAGCATCTATTTGCCTCCTCTGTGTGAGCAGAAATATGTGTTTATACAGCGAACACGGTGGATATTTAGCTGTAAAGACCAGCAACAACCTAGAGGCGACTGTATAAAGTGAGGGCATGTTAGGGATGACCTTTTAGTGTGATGGAGCAAATTAGGCCCAAACTCTGTCTGAAGTCTCGGTGCAGATCAAATCTTCAGCTGCTGCACTGAAGTTATCCCACTCTAATTTTGTGATCTCTCTTACAGGAAAATCAAGACCAATTATTTCATTGTTTCCCTTGCCTTTGCGGACCTGCTGGTGTCAGTGCTGGTGATGCCCTTCGGAGCCATTGAGTTGGTTCAGGACAACTGGATCTATGGAGAGATGTTCTGCCTGGTCCGGACGTCCCTCGATGTCCTGCTCACCACGGCATCAATCCTGCACCTGTGCTGTATCTCACTGGACAGGTACGAACAGGAGGGCACAGGGAATAGTTGTAGTGCTTTAGTTCTCTGCAGTGCCTTGGGTTAGCTGGAGTAGCCAAAGGGCAAAGATGAACCTATTTGGCACCACAGAGCAACAAGTCTCTCCCAGTGGCTGATTTTGGAGAGAGCTGTCTGAATCCTGTGAGTGCAGAAAAACTTGGAAAGGAATGAGATATATGCTGACATCAAGCTAGGGGCTTGGTTCCTCTTTTACTGTTGTCTGCAGTTTTCCAGGTTAAAGGGCAGAACTTCCCATACAGAATAGCAAGAATTTTTCACAAGATAAATAGTTAGTAGAAAACATTCTGACCAGCTATTCTAACAATATTTACAGCTTTTGTTTGAGTTCTGTGTGGGGATTTCAATATTATTAAAAATACTGTTACTGAGTATCACTAATATGGCTGAAATAACCGTAATCATTCTCATCATTGTGACAACTGATATTTAAAGAGCATCTTTCATCCAGAGAGTCTGTGTGGAGCCAGACTTCAAAAGATAGTTGATTAACCTCCCGTTGATGGGCAGCACAGCTCTGTGGTGGGAGAGGGGGCACCAGCACGGGCAGTTTTGTATCCAGAGGAAAGCTGATGTCAAACAGCTACGGCTTCTTCCCTTATCTGGACGTTTAGATGGCTGGAACACAAATAGGAAGCTTGTTATCTCAAAAATGTTGACAAATTGCCACTTTGAGCCAATTACCAGGAAAGCAGATGTTGGGCACTGTGCTCTGGATGTAACCTTGCTCTATAAAATGTTGGACTTTGATTCTCCAGGCTCTTAATTAGCTACAGGGGGTTGTGTAGAGAAGGGGGCATGAAGGGAAAATGTTATTTCACCCCCTGATCTCCAACACCTGCAGGGGATGAGGAACATCCCATGTGGGGTGCACAGAAAGGAGGCTGTCCCGTTTCTCCTGCCCTCTTGCAGACCCCCACCACGTCATGAGCTCTTGCTCCTGCTGCCTGTACCCACTGGTCCACCATCCTGAGACAGCTTTGTCTGGGGTGGCAAAGGGGTTGGGACAGCCTTGCCAATCAGAATGTGTGGCTCAGAGTTAATGCATTAGGGATACAGACCCCAGACTTGGGCTTTAAAGGTTGCTGATAGAAACTTCAATTTCTTCCACAGTTTTTAGTTGTTTTGGGGTTGTTTTCTTCCTCAGTAAGAACCCAAAAAGTGCTAAGAGGACAGAATAGATGAGGAGGTAGAAGTGAATGGCCCTGAGAAGAGCAGAACAGGTAGATGAATGACTAGGTTTCTGTGAAGGGAAGGATGACTCAGCCCATTACTGATCTGTTCTCCAACCCCAGTGCTTCTCTGGTCCTGGCAGGTGGAGGAGCATTGGCAGCTCTGCTTCCTTCACAGGGTTTGATTTAATTTTTGCTGGCTGTTGCTCTCGTGTTCATTCAGACTTTATGGCAGTGTGCTGCTTCTAGTTGGTATTTTTTCCATGATTCATCTATTTCCTGCCTTCTGTTTTGTTTCAGGGCATACAACTGTGAGTTTTGAGGGGTTTTTTAAGAAAACTGGGTGGTTAATCTAATCCTCAGGACTCAGTTGGGAAGTCATTCCCTTTAACATTTTCACAAAGTTAAAAATACTTTTCACAAGTTGAAAATACTTTTATCTGATAATATCTTGTATCTATTTCCACTGCTGCTTCCGTAAAAGAAAGAAACAAGCCAGCATTCCAGCTTTAATTCTCAAAGGCATTTGAGAAAATCTGGAGAAATCACCACAGGATAAACTGATTTTACTGCTCAGGGAGCCAAGTACTGCAGAGACTTAGAGCCACTTTCAGTCTCAGCTGAAAAAGGGTTTTTCCAATGTAGCAGGGGTATCTCAGGGCTCACTGAATCCAGAGTTTCCAACCACTGTGTTATGCTCTTTCATCATCTCTTTGATATTCTAACATAATAGAAAGATTTATCCTTGAATTATTTATTTATTGCATGTTTTATGCATACACGTCCATTCTTTGTGCCTGTGCAATAAAAATAATTGCACTGCATATAAGCAGACCAAGAAGCTCTGATAGTCTCCAATACAGTTAACCCGTCAGGAAAGGCAATTTTCTTCTCCAATATTTGCAGTACAATTTGCAATACAGTTACTTCTCGAAGTCTTGGGTGGGAGGGGGAAGCAACAGAGAAACAAACAGAGAAACAAAAATGTCTGTGTTGGGCTCTCTGCTTCATCTACCCCCCTGGCTGTATCCCAGCCTGGGAAGCTTCCCCCAAAGGCTGTGTCTCTGCTGGGCACTGTTTGCCTGGTGTGTTCCAAACATTTGCACACGACAAACCAGCCCTGACTGTGTGTGTTTGTACATCCAACACTCGTCTTACCGGAATTCAAACATCCCCCATAATCACTGCTAAATAAGGGCTAAAGCAAAGCAGATGTATCCAAAGAGTGTTGGAGCACCAGAGTGACAGATGCTTGTTGTGCCGTTTACAAACATTAATTAACATTAATGTACTGTTCAGACATCAAATTAGCACAGTCCCTTGAGAGAGATGATGTTTTAGAGACTCCCAAACCCCGATGCTCTGCAGTGGCAGTCCCTGTGCAGAAGGAACCCTCTCCCTGTGCCAGGGGGAAAGGAGTGTGGTCGGAGGAGCACGTCCAGGGGCATGGGGTGGTCACTCTCTTTGCCTGCTGTGCCTGCCCCTCCTGCTCCCAGGGCTCCAGCACATCATTCCATACTCATCTCTTCTGCACCGTGTCACAGACAAGGCACAAGGGATTGATTTCATAGAATCACAGAATATGTTGAGTTGGAAGAGACCCACAAGGATCATCGAGTCCAACTCTTAGCCCTGCATAGGACCATTCCCAAGAGCCTTTTGCTCCCCCAAGGATGCCCGGGCCATGGTGGGGCTTAAGGCTGGGAGCACAATGTCTTTTTCCAGGACAGGGAGAAGCAGCTGTGCCAGCAGAACATCTGCTGGCTGTCCAGGGGGACAGGGTGGTTGTTAGTGGGGAGACTTATTTGGCTTTAAATAGCTGTCAGTAAGTAACGATTAGGCAGTCGGCAATCTGATTATCTGACACAAATTCCAGCTAAAGTTCTGAGACTATAAATCCCCGTGCCTGTTTGGGTAAAAAGGCATCTGATCTTGTGCAGCTCCCAGATGCTCAGGTGGAGGAACAGAGAGGCAACACGGGAAGGGGCTGAGCCCGGGCACATGGGGACTGTCCACGAGGCTGTGAGAGGTGACACGTAACTGCAGAGTTATCCCTGTTGGCCAGAAAACTGACCCAGGGTTTGCAGAATTCAGGTCCGAGAGCATTAAGAAAAATACCAGAGCAGATGGCCATGGCACAGTCTGAGGGATGCACTGTCCTTTATTAATCTTTACAAACCCTCTAGAAATCTGGTAATTTATTTTGCCACTGTTGCTGCCAATAACCCTCCACACACACCAGCCACACAGGGACCACGGAGGAGTCCTCTGTCTCCATTTGGCAACATACGTTTGTTTGTATTCCTGGCTAAATTTATCCAGTTCCAATTAACTGTTCTCTTTAGCATTTTTCTCAGTGTAATTATCTCAACACCAGCAGGCCGTTGTTTTTCTAATAAGAATTTAATTTTGTTAGATATAATCATTTTAGGACATTTTCTTTTTCTGGACCGGTGGTGCATAACTTTGTTTTATTTGGCGCAGTGAGAGCCCAAAGCTTATTTGCTCTGTGGGAAAAAGGAAAATAGAAAGAGCTGTTCTTTCCAAAAAAATGTTAAAATGTGGTTGTACAGAGGCCAGAACCTGGTTTCACTGAAATATCAGCAGCACCAGTAGTGCTGTTTTAATTTCACACAGGCACAAATAAATTGAGATTGTGGCTCCTTAGGTTCATCACTTGGTCAGGATTCAGCTGGAGAGTTTGTCCCAGTCTGGATGCCCGTGTGGGCATGGCTGTTGTACCATAACTTTGGGAGAGAGCCAATAGCACCCACAGTTTTCCCATTCTTTTGTCTTCTTTTTCCTAGGTTATTTAAGGAGGGTAAACTAATATTCAGTATGAGTGTTCGGTAAATGTTCTCATTTTGGTCCCACTGATGATATAGCATATGGTATGTATATAATTTTATATATACACATGACACCAAATGGTTTTAAATGTGGGCCACCCCCAGAGCCAGTCTGTTTAGTAAAAGTGGGGGCGTATTTGTCTGTCTGTGATATCTGAAGAGCTTCTTGCAGGGTAGTGTCTACATGCCCGTAGCTCAAACAAAATTGCACTGCAAACCAGGGAGATACTTAAATTTTTCTCCCAGGGCAAGGAATTATCTAATGCAGCTCAGTAATTATATTTCTGTAATGCCCAGAAGGCAAAGAAAGAGCGGTGTTGTGGTTGGAGCATCACTGATCCTGAGGCAGAATCCGAACACTCCAAGACTGCTCTCTGGAGAGGTGCCCAGGGCAGCTTTTCCACTGACATGGGATTGAGGAGGTGCTTGGATAAATAAATAACCATCCTTGCTAGGGACCACAGCTGAATTATGCTGCTGTCAGTCAGATCCAGGTCACCAGTGTTGGACTGCAGTGCTGTTTCTAATTGTGGCCTGGAGGGAGCCTACAAAAAAGATGGAGAGAGGCTGTTTACAAGAGCCTGGAGTGACAGGACAAGGGGGAATGGCTTCAAACTGGCAGAGAGGAGGTTTGCTTTAGATATTAGGAAAAAAATACTTCCCCTCAGGGTGGTGAGGCACAAGTTGCCCAGAGAAGCTGGGCAACTTCCATCCCTGGAAGTGTTCAAGGCCAGGTTGGAAGGTGCTTCCAGGAGCAACCTAGTCTAAGGGAAGGTGTCCCTGTGCATGGCAGGATGGTCTTTAAGGTCCCTTCCAAGGTTTCTGCCCTCTGATTCTATGATTCTGTGATATCTGCAGTGGCCATGACAGCCATAAGTAAGGCCATCGGAGCCACGGATTTCTTCTTTTAAGGCATCTGTGAAATGTTAGCACTTGATTCATTCCTGTGGCAAATGTCTGATAGAGGAAAGGAGAAGTATTATAATAACCTTTGCTTTATGGTGCTACTTGGAAGATCCACAGCTCCAGGAAGGGATTCTTGTATTTCCCCTTCAGCAAAGAATGCTATTGCAGAGGCAAAGGAGAGGATGTGTTTCACATCATACACTCTACTGTAGGTAACAGGGAAGTTAACATTTTCAAGGAACTGCAGAAACATGGATCTTGACTGATAATAGTAAGAATTAATATTTAATTGAACCTGGGCATTGTATTAATCATGTGTATGTATTGCATTTTATATTCATCCATCACACTGTCATACCAACACATAATAGACATTCTTTATGAACCCAGGAAAACAGCTGTAGCTTGAAAGGAAGCAGAAATATAGAGTATGTCTTTATTTCAGCCTTTGACTGAAACTATTGATAATCCTAAAGTCATAATTACTTTTCTCCCAGTGAATAAATAGCTGCTTAAATGCTCAAACCATCACATACATCAAATCACCAGCTACTGCAAAAACTGGTGTGACTTCAGAGACTTCTATTGGCATACAAAGATTAATATCCGACTCCCCGGGCTGTTGGAGGGAAATCCTGCTGGGCTCTGGAGAAGTGGACATTGTCCTTCTCTGCTTCCCTCCCCATCAGCAAAATTGTCACCCACACTCTGATCACGGCACCTCGTTACCCCTAACAGTGACACTTGCTGAACACAGGGAAGCTCTGATGGCAGCACTAGCAGAAATGAAATAAAATAAAATCTTTTGACATGTAAGTGGAGGAAAATTGCTGCTGAATCACTGGGAGGGAAGAAATATGAGAGCTTAAGATGTCATTTTTACAGGCATAATTTTTACTCTAATGGCCTTTAATAGCGTGAACAATTCAGTGTAAGGCTGTCAGCTGCAGAAGAGAGAGAGGTACAGAAATGTGATAACTCAAACTGCCTGGAAGAATTGTTTTCCTGCTGTAGTTAATTAGCAATGTATTGTGGTTTTCCTTTTCTGTTTGCTTATCCAACTTGCGAGAGGGTAACTGGTGTCTTGGCTGTTCTTATCCTTTTATTGGATTTCTTTTTTTGCCCTTTCTGCAAATAAATAGAGTACCTTGTGACTTGCAATAACTTGCCTTTGATGTCCAGCGCTGGGCAGCACTTTCCAGTAGGTGACTTTCAGATAATAAACAATTAAACATGCCAGATGTAATTCCCTTGTGTTGAGAGAGGAGCAGCTGCATGTAATGCCAAGGGAAGCACCATCTGTCCTAATAAACATTGCTGAAAATACCTGTTTGAATTCAAAGGTCAGTTTATTTCCTGGGAAAAGGAAATCAGGGGTGCAGGGGGAAATCCAAATGCAATAAGCTGCAGTGACAGAGGGCAAGGTCACACAAACACGTTGTGGCTTTTATAGGGAGGGTCCTTATCCCAGGAACAAAGGAAAGGTTTATTCTATCCTCTGAAATCATTTACATATTGTAATCTGACCGTAATGGTCCTCACTGTCTGATAGACTCAGAAAAATGTAGGTTGGAAAGGACCTGTGGAGGTCTCTGATCCAGCCCCTCTTCTCAATGCAGGGCCAAACTCAAATGCATCTTCCTTCAGTGAGGTCACTCAGGGCTGTGCCTAGTTTAATTTGGAAATCTTCGAACTCATGAGCCAGTGAAGTCAAGCTCCAAAACTAAATCCTGTAAATTATCCAACCTCTCCATGTCCCCCATGGGAGGGATGTGAGGGATGAGCCTCACTGGCTGCCGTAGCCAAGTTCCACAAGAGGAACATTTCACCCACTGATCTGAAAGAACAGTTCCTGTCAAACACACCATTTTTTTGGAAGTGAAACTTTTCAGAGGAACAGGCTGATTTTCATGCACGCACGAAAGCAGAAGAGAATGTAGGAATTACCAAATTGCAATAGTTGAATGCTTGTTTCAACATTTTTCCCCTGTGACACTTTGAATCTTGTTTCAAAGTGACTTTTAAAAAATGTTTTCTTTTGACACTTTGATATTATTTCAACCCTTTGTGTGGAATATATCACCTGATTTTATCAAAATAAAGCAAGTCAGCTGACTCCACATGACTTTAAAAAAAAAAAGTCTCAGAAAAAAAATGGAAATTCTTGTATTTTTGTGCCTGTTTAGGACAAAACTCTTGGTTCCCACTCAAATCTTGATTAAATAAATTGCAGATCTCAAAGGGCACCTCTCTAATAAACACACATAAACTGTGTGTATGTGTGCATTCACATATGTCTTATTTTAATGTGCTGCTAGCACTTAGAAAATCTCACAGGCATTTCCTGAGGTTCATAGTCCAGCTTTAGTGTGCAGTTAATTTAATTTCTCTAATTCATGATTCTACTGACCTCATAAAATTGACTTTTATGGCCATTGAGCATTAGCCTCCCTCTATATACACATTATACCTTATGTTGAGGCTTGACTCAAAAAAAATCTCTGTCAGATCATTCATTCCCTTTAGAAACAGTTATTGAAACTGTGGCTACTTCCTCAATGCAGGGCTCATTTCCTATGAGGCACCATATTGCATCATTTTTATGCTTCCCAAATGTGGAAAGTATATTTTCCAGCAGGTGACTTTCAGATAATAAACAATTACATCTGCCAGATATAGCTCCCTTGTGTTGAGATGATGATCATCTCTGGGATGATCATTATTCGTCTGCTAAGAAGATGTGTTCCTCTGGCGTAGAGCTGAGTGATATGTTCAGTTATTTAGAAAGTCTGAGAATTTGTGGGCTCATCTTGTGTCTCTGGACCCAAGTCCTGTGGCAGGTCTGGGGACATCGAAAATCTAAATATCAAAAAAATTTCATTGGGAACCTGAGAGAGACTGTCTGGTCAGGACCACCAAAAGTCTGCAACAGGATGGTATTTGCTGATCTGCTCTGCTTATAAATATATAAGATTTTCAGAGCAAAGAGATTTCCAGTTTTAGGTTAGCTGCACCTTCCTGATGCAGAAATCCACCTGCAGGTGGGTGGCAGAGGGACCAAACAAACAGAAGAGTTGGTTTCTTACCTCTTTCAGAAAACATTTTTAGTTCATAGCTAGTTGTTATTTTAGGAGCGGGGACCTGTTGTACTTTGAATATGAATGGATCTGGAGGAGGAAGGAGAGTGCAAGGCACATCCCCCTGATGATGCAAAGACTAGAAGCCCCATGCAGATATTTCCCTGTCCTTGTGGCAGAAGGTTAAAGCCAAGCCAGACAAGATGTAGATTTCTGGGAGGCAGAAAGGGAGCTTGGTTATGGAAAAACACATTTCATTTTACTGACATTTTCACAGCTTTGAAAGACTTTGCAGTAACAGCTTTTAAAGCCTTGTCAAAATAAATGTCCACTGCAGTTAGGAAAGCCCCAACACTGGCTCAGAAAGGCTGAATGGAAGGAAGGGAAATTCCTCCATTGCAGTACAGAGGGTGAGGACTCAGTGACTCAGTGTAGGGAGTGAGGGGGGCTGAGTATGGACTCACTCCCTTGCCCTGCAATCTCAGACAAACCACAGCATTAACCTATGCCTCATCTTCCCTGGCTGGAAAACAGAAAACACTGTTTTTTCCTTGTAAGTCACTCTGAAACCTTATTTACTCATGCTGTGGAAATTTCCTGAGTTCCTTGTGTAAGAGGGAATCAACAGAAATAGGCTATAGACTCCTTTTTTCCCCTGTTTTGAAAGGCAGGAGAAAGAAGCTGGAGAAAAGGCTTTACAATTCTATTTTTAGAAGACTTGGAAGGCTCTTTTGATGGCAGTGGCTCTCTCCCTTTTCTCCTTGCAGGTACTATGCTATCTGCTGCCAGCCTCTGGTGTACAGGAACAAGATGACCCCACTGCGCATCGCTGTAATGCTCGGAGGGTGCTGGGTAATCCCAACATTTATTTCTTTCCTCCCTATCATGCAAGGCTGGAATAGCATTGGCATCATTGATCTGGTGAGTAGCTAAGGAGATACACCATTCAGATATCTTTGGTACTGTGTATTCTTCTTTAAAAAGCAATATTCAGGGAAAGGAAGGAAAAGGATGCTGGAAGAGAAACCTTGTTATCAATGCAGTGGGGCTGTTGTGTCTTTGGAGGATACCTTTAAGGGGGTTTGAAATTATTCTGTCTGAAAGGACTGACACAGGGACAGTGGTGACTCTGGGAGAGGATTTTACCCACCTCTACGAATCAGTTCAGTGAGTAGTCCCTTGAAAACATGCCAACCCCCAGCTGGCTCCTGATAAACACCTCAGGAGTCCTTGGTTCCCCCTGGCCTCTGCAGCTCTCAGGAAGTTCTGGCCCCTGCCATCACAACCCAAGGGTCCCTCCTTGATGTGCAAGGGATGTATGGAGAGCCAGGAATCCCAGACTGCCCCAGAAGGGATAGTGCTTTGGGCCAGTCCTGCCAATATTCCCTGTCTTGGTGTAAGCCTCAGCAGGGGAAGAAGATGAAGTAAGAAGAAGACCTGTGTAAGTAATTCCAGCAGGAATCAATTTTCCCCACTGCACTCTGGCTTCACTTGCAGGTTCCTGCCTACAGAGAAAGGATTTCAGTTGCACATCTGCTCTTCTTCCAATGTAGAGTTGTAGGAATTAAAAATGGTTAACTGTGAAAACACCTTATTTAGAAGAGCTTGTTTAAAGAGATGTGGCACCTTCTCTACCAAGTGAAGGACCTATGAATACTTTTTGGCTCATGGAGAGTAAGAGGTGCAAGCTGCTGTCACAAGGTGACAAAGCAAAAATTGCTTCCCATCAAGCACCTTTAGGATGGGCAGCTGGTAGGAAAGGGAGGTGCATTTTGCTTATTTTACAAGCCATGCTAGGTATCTGATTTCGTTCACTGATATCTTACCCCACCTTTCCAGAAAAGACACTCAGCTGTCTGTACCAGCTTTTCTGAACCCCAATGCAAGCCCTGCCCTTCCTTCTAACTTGCTGGTGTTCACAGATATCAGTAGCTGCATGTTAAGAGGGAGTGCAGGGTTCCAACACCAACTGGTGTTTACTTCAGGTAAACTTCCTTACACGCCCAATTAAATAATTTTGATATTATAGTTTTGAAGAGGAGAAAGGATTATTCTCTTGTTAGAATAAACAAGAGCATGTAGTGACAGGACAAGGGGGAATGGCTTCAAATTGACAGAGTGGGTTTAGATTAGATGTTAGGAAGAAATTCTTTGCTGGGAGGGTGGTGCAGAACTGGGACAGGTTGCCCAGAGAAGCTGTGGCTGCCCCATCCCTGGAAGTGTTCAAGGCCAGGTTGGATGAGGCTTGGAGCAACCTGGTCTAGTGGAAGGTGTCCCCAAGGCAGGGGGATTGGAACTGGATGATCTATAAGGTCCCTTCCAACCCAAACCATTCTCTGATTCCATGATTCCATGATTCTAACTTCTTTCCTTCTTCCTTCTCCTTGTCCTTCCTCCTGCCACCCCAGATTCAGCAAAGACAGTTCAACAAGGCTTCCAACTCCACCTACTGCATATTCATGGTCAACAAGCCATACGCCATTACCTGCTCCGTGGTGGCCTTCTACATCCCCTTCTTCCTGATGGTGCTGGCTTACTACCGCATCTACATCACGGCGCGGGAGCACGCCCGGCAGATCCAGGTGCTGCAGCGCGCGGGGGCCCCCACGGACGACCGGCAGCACCCCCCGGACCAGCACAGCACCCACCGCATGAAGACTGAGACCAAAGCTGCCAAGACCCTGTGCATCATCATGGGGTGCTTCTGCCTGTGCTGGGCCCCCTTCTTTGTCACAAACATAGTGGACCCTTTCATAAACTACACGGTGCCGGGGAAGCTGTGGACGGCTTTCCTGTGGCTGGGCTATATCAATTCAGGGTTGAACCCTTTCCTCTACGCCTTCCTGAACAAGTCTTTCAGACGTGCCTTCCTCATCATCCTGTGCTGTGGGGATGAGCGATACCGAAGACCTTCCATCCTGGGGCAGACGGTGCCCTGTTCCACCACCACGATAAATGGATCGACGCACGTGCTAAGGTGAGTGTTTTTTGGATGCTGCAAGATGCCTGGAGTCACTAGAAAGAGGATTTTTCCAGAGTTTTTGTACTGAATTGGTTTTGCTTTGAAAGGTCTTGATCGATTAAATGTTTAGAAAGGGAGGGAGCAAGAGAAATCCTTAGGGTGCTCAGGCAATCTGGGTTTGTAGATAACAGGTACGTGCTGGCATGTGCACTTTCTCCAGGGGTGTGCTCAGGAAAGAGTTGGGAGAATGCAGGAGTCGTGTGTGCATTTTGGTGGTGTTGTTTTGTCAGAGGGGAAAACTTGACCCTACATGGAGCACCCTGGGGAGGCTGCCTACTTCATCTTCTCTAGGAAAGGGATCACAACCCTCCTATAGCCCCTTCTCAGGTTCTGCCTTTGTAGGCCCTCCAGCCACTGCTGCGTCCTCTGAACTGATAAAAGGCAAAGGATGAACTTCTGCAAGCACCCTGACTGTGAGCCATTCATTCCATGGCTCTATGCAAGGAGGGGTGTTACCACTTTGTCTTAGCAGCTTGGAAAATGCCTTTTACTGTAGCTCAACCCTAGCCCACCCAGCCCTGTAGGAGCCCAGGGTGCCTTGTGTGGGCCATGGTACACAGTCCTGAGGGTTGGCAGTTTTGGGTTCCAGGGAATTTGAACCCCCCACCTCACATCCCCTCCCTTCTCTGATTACCTCAGTGTGTTCACTGCAAGAGCAGAGTGTGTGGGCTGTGCACTGGGTGGGTACAGAGGGGCTTGGAGGACTCTGGGATGGGACACTGCTGCCTTCCCACCGAGCACAGAGGTGGGAGGCAGAGCACAGGAGGAAGGGAGGGAAGTACAGTTAACTCCTGTAATATCAGAACAAACTGCAGTCTCTGAATAGAACCAGAGGTGTTTCTATACCACTGTCTAGAGGAGATTTTGTTCTTTTGGTAGATGGGTACTTGAGTCTTCACACCCGGATAAGGACTTGGTAACTGTCTTAGTGTTCAGAGCTGAACCCTCCCGGAGACTAAATCAGACACAGAGCACTTCCCAGCTGGGTCTGATCTGCTGGTTTGCCCAAACTCCCTTCTGCAGTGATCTCTGAAGTTTTAGAAAGAGTCCTGAGCCATATAATGGATGGGGGATGTGGCAGGGCTTGTCACAACCTTGAGACAGACCTCTCAAGCTTTCTAAGTCATGAAGGACATTACAACGTATTTATCTCCTGCTGATTAAAAACTGTTAGGTGACCATGATCCCATGGTCCCAGAGCTCTCTGTCAGTGATGGATGTGTGGCACTGTGCCGTGCTCAGCCTGTATTTCTGTCAGATGCTCCTCTGCTGCAGTTAGGAGTGAGAGAGCAGCCCTTGTTGGGGACAGCTCTCCATCCCACAGTGAGTGAGCTGGTCCCCCTGGCTGGGGACCTGCAGGTGTGAAGGCTGAAAACACATCCCTGCAGGGGAAGAGAGCTCTTGCTCCCATCCCTGGTTCACCAGGCTACCTCTGTGCTCTCAGGACTGCACCCAGTGGATGCAGGGACCAGCACAGTGGCTTAGGCACAGAGAAGGAGAGAGTGGTGTCTCTTTTGAATGGCAAACACAGCAACAGGATGGTTTTTGCTAAGTAGACAAGGCAGAGAGAGGGCAGGCAGCCTCTCTCCTGTGAGGGTTGGAGATGTAGAGGGCAGGAAGCACATCAGCCCAGAAGCTGAATTGCTTTGGTCTGTGCAGGTGTTTGACGTCTGAGTGTTGCAGATGGCAATGCCAGTGACTCCTCAAGCCTCCAAGTTGTCTCATTGCTTTTGCACTGTTACCTCTCTGTGAGACTTCATTTTCCTGCCTTTGTCCCGGGAACAGGAAAGCTCAGGCCAGCAGAGAGCTGGGCTCCAGAGAGAGTGATCAAGCAGTCTCTGAACACCTCCAGGAGGGCTGAGCTGCTGCTGGTTTCCTTCATTCTCTGCTGAGTGTTCCTTAGCTGACAAAATCCTCATTTTGAAACTTTTAAAACACATTGATGTCCCTGTGGTGGCCAAAGCAAATGTGAGGAGTTTCCTCTAAACCCAGGGGTGCCAGTGGTCTCAGCCATCCTGGCTGGCTGGGGAGGCTCTGGTGTGCTGCAGGGAATAGTGGATCCCACTATGGAGCTGACAGCAAGCTTTCCTCTTTTCCAGCTTCTCCCTCCCACTTGTACCCCTTTATTCCCACATAGAATTTATCCATGGAAGTGTAGACAATCCTGCCAATCCAGGTGTGACACCCATTGCAAAGACTCAGTAAGAACCAAACCCACACAGGGCATTGTCCACTTGCAGCTTTTAAAAGTCTCATTACATATAGGAGGGTGTCAACTCTCTCCAACATACTCATGCTTGACTTAGATTATGTCCTGCCTTTCCATATCACTCCAGCCCTGCAGAAGGCACTCAGTTCCCACTGCTGCACTCCCTCCTCCCTCCGTGTGCTGGAGGGAGGCAGCTCTGCACATCAGCACTTCAGAGAGCAATTATGTTCTGTTTTCCTCAGCTTTGTAACTGATGAGAAAAGTGTGACTTCTTTTCCCAGTGCAGATTCTGCACTGATGATGGTGGAGGTATGGGGATTAAAGCCAAACCAACTAATTGTAGTCTGTGGATAGTTAATCTCACTTGAGAAATTTTTATTTCTTCAGTGCTTCTCTCTTAAATGCCAAAAAGGTTGGATCCAGCACGAATGGTGGAGGAATTTAGTAAGGCAGGTTCTCTCAAGACATAAGATACATTTCTTTGCTAGCTTTGAAATACAAGGGGTTTGTGCCCAGCAGCTGAAATATTGAAACCTTCCTGTATGGGCTGGCTTCCTACCAACCCCACTGAGGAGCTGCACTGGGGACCTGACTCACACACTTCTTTTCTAACCTCAAGTTGTTTCTTCCCAACCAAGAGCTTCTGCAGCTGGGAAGTTGTGCAAGTGGGATTTTACAGCTGCTTTTTGTACCCTGGCAGAGGGTGCAGTGCCAAGAAGGACAGACCTTGTGGGCAGAGTTCCTGTCCCAAAAGCCACAGAGATTTGCCATTTATATTAAGCTGACATGAGCCATTTATCCTGAGAGGGAGTCAGGAGTGCTTGACTGTAAGTCTGGGATTTCTGACTCCACTTCCAATCTTGAGAGGATCTAAACTTTCCTTCAGCTCTGCACCATTCTGTCCTTGCTCACACCCATCTCACTGGTGCATTTGCAAGTGCAGGAGTGTGTTTGTCACTGACAAAATTGAGGCTCTTGCTCTGGGATGTCTCTGACCTGGGAGTGCCCTCCAGGCAGAGAAAGCCTTTCTTCTTTTTTTCTTCTGATAACTTTAGTGTCAAAATTTTCTGACATTCCCATTTTGGGATTTTTCACATTTGTATTAGAATGGGGGGGGGGAGGGAAGGAGGAGCAGAGCTCAATAAAACACAGCAGTGAGAAGAGGCAGATGCCCTGACCACACACAGATTTTGACTACTAGGGAAGCAGTTCTCATTCCTTCTTTTGTTTTAATTTATTTTTAAGTAGTCTGTGAAGATTGTGATGTTCTGGCTGACCCAGGCAGAGAGAGACTTTTTACAGCACAGCTGGGGCCAGTCACAGCCCCAGTGGTGATGGGGCTGAGGAGCAGAGACTGCACAGTGGCTTGACCATGATATGAGGGTAATTACAGCTTTCTTAATGCCATGGCAACCACCCCACTTTATCCCTAAATTATGAACCAGAAGATGGGGAAAGAATTTCCTGTCAGTCACCCGTGTTGTTCTTGAACTCTCCACCAACTAGTGTGAGACATCCATTCCTTGAACAGGGCAAGACATGGTGCAAAATGTGTTTTGAGGATGTCACGAACAGTCAGGAGACAGATCTTGGTTAGAGCAGTATCTGTGTGTACAGTGGGAAAGTGTATAAGAACTAAATATTCAGCTTCAACGGAAGATTTTGATTTGCCTGTTTTCCAGGTTTGCTTTCTGAAAGTGTAGGAATTGCCAGAGCCCCTATTTTTATCCCTGGATACTCATCTATTTCAACTCTGATCTGTACCATCAGAATTCAGGCAAGACACGTGCAAATGTTGAATTGAAATCTGCAGGGGTGGGTACAATCTGAAATTCATGCCCAATTCATTTTTCAATGGCTGAGATTGCAACTCACATGTCACAAAGGTTTATTTCTCTGGCTGCGGCACAAATTGCATAATTCATTTTAAATATTTGCAATTCATAGTTATAATAACCTATGGTTTGGAATGTCGTTCACTGAAAAGACTTGGGAATCATTCTGGAAAAATGAGTGAATAGGAGAATTTACAATGAGCACTCAGCTAATGTATGGCAGAAATTAGTACAGTAATGAACTGCAGTAGATGCAGTTTCTGGGTGGCTGTACCATGTGTTCAGGAGTTCTGTGCACCATGAGACTGAAAGAAAAATTCCAGAATCATCTGAAAAATGTTGTCTTGCCCTTTAAACAGATTGTTTGTGTATCGTTTGTCATGCGTAGATATTTATGCAACACAAACCAACAAACTCGTGCCTTCATGAATCATTGAACCCCGTTCTGCACAAGTGGGTGGGAACCCAGGCCAGCATTGCTTGAATTCTTGGATAAAACAAGTTTTGAAATTTTGCCGCAGCAAAGAGGATGACTTTGGGTGAAATGTATTTGAGCAATGATCAGAGTAGACAAACTCTGGAACATTTGGGTCAAGGAGGTCACTTTGGTGTGTTCCCTATTTCCTCTCAGAACTGCACTGCTCAGCACAGAGCACTGTATTAGTCTCTTCAGGGAAAGCTCTAGTGAGAGGTTTATTTACCACTCATTTTCCTCACAGAGAGGTCATCTCAAAATGTCTATTTTATTTCTCCAAAGTAAAACACATCCTGATTTTTCTCTTAAAAAAGCCCAAACTAACAAAGCTGGGAAAAAAAGAAACATGCACCTTGGGGCTGGAAGTTCATTGTCTGCATAAATACAAAATCAGATAAATAACCCCCTCGGCCCACACTCGTGTCAACACTCTGGAGGGGCAAAAACCCTGGGAGAAGTGTGCAGTAAATCCTGGTGTGCAGCTGGAGCACTGCTGTGCAGGGTTATTGGTCACTATAGGGATCAGGAGTAATTGTGCCAGTAAATCTCCCGAACTTCAGCCAGCTCTGGTGTTTCCCTGCTCTGTTTTAACAGGCACCTCAGTAACTCAGGTCTCTGGTTTTTAGAAATTTAGCAACTCCACACAGATCTGTGGGAATAAAAATAAATCCATGCTGGTTGTAGGGAAGAGAAGGTCAGAGCTGCTGTGGAGCAAAAGGATAACTGATTATAGAATCATAGAATGGTTTGTGATTTGTGGCTCTCAGCCACTCTTCCCCAGCAGCTGTGCACAGGGGTGGTCCTGGGGATGGAGCAGTGATCCCTTCCCACCTGCCATGGTGGGATTTCTTGGGCTCCAGTTGTGGCTTAACTCAGAAAACACACAGGTTGTTTACTCAGAGCTGCTTTCTGATGGACCCGGCAAGTCTATTTCCAGGATTTGGGTTTTCAGGTAAAATATCTCCTCCTGTTCCTGTTCTCTCTGGTCCTTCTTTAGGCCCTAAGACAGAGATCACAGAGCTTCCCGAGGCAGAATAACCACTTGTCCTCCTCTTCCTCCTCCACAGCCTTGGGTGGTGCCAGTGAGGGGGTTTTCCCCTCCAGCCAAGCCCAGCCCAGTCAAGCCCAGTCCAGTGTAGTCCAGCCCAGCCCAGCTGAGCCTCCAAACCAGCCTGTCCTCTGCTCTCCTGCCTCTCTTCCATGTCTCCCGAGGCAGAGCCATCCCATGGTGTTTGACAAGCCCCAAGCTCTCCCAGCACAGATGTTTTTTGGCGAAGGTGCATGCCAATTGTTTGCATTCCTCATTCACTCTGCCAGGCTGCCTGGAGACTCCTCCAAATTAGTTGAAAGGGTAAAATCCAATATTTATTGGTTCTTCCAGAGTTTCTGAAAGGTTTTTTTTGTTTTGTTTTGCTCTTAAGGAGAAATAGGGAAGCAGCAGGTGGGCACCTGGGTGTACAAAACTCACAAACATGCCCAGCAAGGGAACAAAACCCATCAATAACAAACATGTTATTTGAGCTTGGTTTGACCAAATTTGAAATTGGAAGTGAATCTTCACTGTGACTCAATTTTTAAAACACAAAGGATGCACATCTTCAATTTAATTTGTTTCTTTACTTTAGCTATAATTGCCAGATAAATGTACTTCCAATGGGTTTTCCCCCTTTACACAAACTGTAGATGTTGTATGATTTTTTTTTTTCTTATCACTAAGGTATCATTTAGAAAAGAATTTCATTGACAGGATGCTACTGCCCTAAACTATAAAGATCTTTAGTACAAAGCCATTCCATTAGGGTTAAACTTTCTGACTGGCTGGAACTGCCTGGGAATTTTAATGATCCTGCAAGATGGATCAGAGCTTTGATATATGTTAATGTCTTCTTTACTACAAGTTTGTTAGCCCCAAGACAGATCATTTGGACTTGGTCTGCTCTTCCCTTCATTGCCTCAGCCCTTGGTGGTTCACACTGGATTTGCACAGGTCATTTTTGGAGGCATTTTGGACTTGCTCTGCTTGTGGGACTTGGAGCAGGTCCAGGTTGCCAAGGTTTAGGGTCTGTGATGTCCTTTCTCCAGCAGCTGCCTTATTAGAGGGACTGATAGGCAAGAACTGGCCCCCCTTTGTGAAGGTGCTGATAAAGCACATGCCCACTAAGTTCTTTTTGGACAGTTTCTGAGCAAAACCTTGAGAAACACAGCAAATTATGCGCATTTGAAAATGGGAACTTCAGTGTTATTTCACCCATTTTGCCACGGCCCCAGGGCTGAGCCCTCTGGGCAGTGCAACAAGAGGCTGCTCAAGATATGTTTTCGGTTCAAGTATCAGTTCCTTGTGCCAGGAGAAGCAGCTCAGGACCACAGGCCCAGCACAGCTGTCTGGTTTCACCTGGCAAATGCAGGCTGGGAGGAGATCTGATTGCTGTCTGTAAATGCTAATATTGTTAACCTTATTCAGGAGATAATTTGGTTTTCACTTAAATTTCATTAGCTGCAAACCTGAAAAGGGATTCTGTAAAATATAGGAGATAATTAGACTCAAGAACAACTAAAAAAAGAGTTTTGTCCTTTTTTGATGGAGCTTTCTTGTAATTTTTGTGTGAAGCATTGCCAATATTTACAATCAAACTTATGTTCCAACTTCCCTGGCATGATTTTACAACTTGGCACCAGCCTTCTCCACAGTCACAGCCTTCTAATATTCACAAACACCATGACTGGAAGTTGTGAGGGATTGTAAGCAGGGCACAGAGAGCTATAAATATCAGTAGGTACATGATAGCTCAGACAGAAGATATGGGCTGAGTCAGGGAGTGCAGGGGAACATTATACAACCTGCTGCGCAGGATCCACGAGCAGAGGAGCCCTTGGGTCCAGCAGTGTAGATGTTCCACAACAGCTCA
The DNA here is from genome assembly GCF_001715985.3 of Manacus vitellinus. Taxonomy (NCBI): domain Eukaryota; kingdom Metazoa; phylum Chordata; class Aves; order Passeriformes; family Pipridae; genus Manacus; species Manacus vitellinus. The sequence continues at coordinate 4,840,028 of NW_021939882.1, forward strand.
AGTTATCACCGTAAAATAGTTGCTCGTGTGGCAAAGGGCTTTGGCTGTGTGTTGTTCTGTGCAGCATCAACCAACCTACAAACTAAAAGATGATACATGACCCCTTCTGCACAGCTGTCTTCTTCCTTTCCCCTCTCCCTCATCCAAAGAAAGCTGTGTGTGTTTCTGTGTCTCCTGACTCCTACCAGTATGTGACTGCACAGGGCACCCTGTGGCAGTTGGTGGCACAGGAAACTCCTCCAGGTAGCTGATGTGGTGCCCACAGAGGCTGAATCCACCCTAGTCGAAAGCATTAGCAATGGTCAGGACATACTTGCAGCCTGGCAGCGCACATGGGGATGTGCAGAGAGCCGAGCAGCCACAGCTGGGTGGGTGGGAAGCTGCAGGGAGGGTCCTTTCCCTTCCCTTCCCTGATTTCCTGTGCCCACCTTCCACGTCCAGTCATTCCTTGAACACCTCCAGGGATGGGGACTCTACCACCTCCCTGGGCAGCCCCTTCCAATGCCTTATAACAATTTTCAGTGAACAAATTCCTCCTGATGTCCAACCTGAACCTCCCCTGGCACAGCTTGAGGCCATTTCCTCTTGTCCTGTCCCCTGTTCCCTGGGAGCAGAGCTCGACCCCCACCTGGCTCCCCCCTTCTGTCAGGGAGTTGGAGAGAGTGAGAAGGTCCCCCTTGACTCCTTTTCTCCAGGCTGAGCCCCCCCAGCTCCCTCAGCCACTCCTCTTAGGACTTATAAAGAAGGGAGGCTCCAGCAGAGTCTGGAAAATAACAAGCAGGATTTACACTGTGAATTGAAGGCAGAGAAGCTGTGAGGGGGTGGGAGCTGATGGCAAGACATGGCAGTGGGGAGCTGCTGCCAAGCTGTTCTCGCTGCCTGAGATGCAGCCCCTGCTCTGCCCCTGTTGTGGCTCTGGGAAGGCAGAGCCTGTCTGTGCTCACAGAACCAACCACGACCATTCCTACATGCTGCACCTCCAGCTCGTGTGTGGGAGGACTGTTTTTTTTTTTTATTGTGGGTGTTTGCTGAAAGTATTGCTGAAGCCTTTCTTTGTATTTGTAAATGCAGTCGGCTCGTTGTTGAGGTGGGATTATCCCCCGGGCAGAAGTCGAGACACTAATTATTTGTCTCTCATCTGCCATCTGAGAGGTTTGGGGTAAGGTTCTTCCTCCTGCCCCTTCCCTGCTTTTTCTTTCCTAGGGATCTGTGCTGTATTTGGTAGCTGAACAGTTTTAATTTTTTTTTTTTTCTTTTGACACTTCAAAATTCTTCTGAAAAAAAGGTTGAAGAGTGGAGAAAGGGCACAGGGTAACCTTGGCTCCCCTGCCCTGCTCAGCATCCCTTTGGCTCCCTGGGATGGTGAGGCATTGCTGGCACCTCGCTGGGCTGTGTGTCTGTGCTGCACCCTGTGTCACAGGAGCCTGGTACCTTTCTTCACCCAAAACCTGTCTGCCAATAACCAGGACACTGCTGAAGCCTTGTACACTGCTCAAAAGGTGCCTCACCAGAGGAAACCGAGAACTTCTGATAGGAGAAAAGCTTCTTGTAATTGTACTGAGTGAAATCAAGATATTTATCTTATCTGCTACAAAGGAAAGAGGGGATTAGGGTTTTAAAATGCCAGAGTTTCCTTCAATTTTAGTAAGATAATCTCTTTCAATATGTCTGTATATTGGAAAAAGAGATTAGAGTTAAGCTAAACCCCTTTTTGTTATTTGGCCTAATACAAGATTCAAGATCAGGACTTCTCTTCTGCATCAGTTTGTTTCTGGTAGGGAAGCCAAGGCACTGAAGGGCACCTTGAGCTTGGAAGCAACTGAAATATCAACTGATTTTTGTCTATTTTTTACTGCACGATTTGTGCTTTGGTAACAAAAACAAGGGTTTTTTTTCTGGTCTGAGATTTACTTTTGCTGTTGGTTGCTGTGGTTTCACTCTCCCTGTGGAATGGCTGACCCCTGGTTTGGTACTTCTCTGTTTGTGGTATAATTCTGGAGGTTTCCATAAAAGCCCTTTCTGCAGGAAGCAGTGGGGATTCTGTGCTCCATGGGCTGTCCAGGGAAGCTGGGCTCAGTCCAACTGCCCCGGTAGCTGCCTGCCCACGCCACCCTGTGTCCTGCTCAGTCTTTGTATTACTGCTTACAGAAAATGGAGAGCAATCTGGTTTACAGAAGTTAGAGATGATCCAGCTCCTGGTAGCCCCTCCCATGCTGTCAGAGGATAATGCTGGAAGGAAGGATTCTGTTAGAAAAAGCAGAGAGAAGAAACCACAAGGATGGGATGACTAGTCCTGCTGCAGGCCAGCATTCCTTCTCTGTGCAATTATTGTTGGGTTTCACTTCACTTCACTGTCTTTCTGATTCAAATGGAAACTTTAAGTAACTTACATTAATTGTTGTCTTTTCCAATTAAACCTCTTCGGTCTCTGACATGCACGACTGTTTCTTATTTCCCTCTGCTTTGCATAAAGAACAGCATGTCCCCAGCTCTGTGCTGGCCTGGAACAGGAACAAGGTTCCCACAGGCAGCTCTGGAGAGCTCGCACTGTGCTCTCAAGGGCTTCAGAAACACCTCCCTTGCTGTGATGCCTCGGCACCTACTGCCCTTCTGCTTCCCTCTGCTCCAGCATCTGCTGCTCTCCTCAAAGTTTCCCTTCCTCATCCCTGCAAAAGGTAGTGCAGGGAAACAGCAAAGGGAGTGTGTGACAAAAGCAGGGAATTCATCTGCCCCGTGGGTCTCATTCAGTAAGGATGGGTTTGGTTTCCACATGTACTTTTTCATCCTTCCAGGTCTCCTGACAGTAAAAACAAACAACTCCTGTGCTGCACAGAGTGATCTGAATGCTATTTTTCATTGCTTTGGAGGCCTTGATGAAAAAGCAGGACATTATCTGTTGGGAAAAGCTCTAATCTGATTTCACTTGAGTCCTTATCGATATGGAGCACCTTTATTGGACTGGCTAATCTAATCCCAACTTCCTGAATCAATGATATGATGCCAGATATTTACTCAGGTTCATACACCTAAAGTGGAAAGTGTCTGCTGAAAAATTAATTCTCTCTCATGGAACGATATTTGGCTCAGCTTCTCAACGTGTCCTGTGTTGGGAATATGGGACATGCTGCAATAGCTGGTGCTGGGAGTGGTGTGATGAGATGGACAAATAAGTGAGTCGATTCTCTGCCTTCCAGCTGTAATTAGGAGTCCACTGGCCAGAGCAGAGCACTGCTGGCCATAGTGCCATGCTCCCTGCAGCTGGAATGCCTGACATCTCCCCTGTCATGTGACAAAGCCCAGACCTGTTGGAAACATATCACGTAAATAATGGAATGCAACTGAAACAATGGCATTTAGATAAATACACACATCCCTCAGAATACATGTCAACATGCAGAATCTGATTCCAAGTCCTTTGGGACTTTCTCCATTCATTCCAGAGATACAGAATAGGGTTTAAAACTAATTTTGGTACCTGAATAAATTCTATTATGGATAGCAATTTGCTATCCACCTACTTCTCTTCTGTTCCAGCTGACCTTTGCACAGCTTTGATGAATGTGTTGGGCTGTTTTTCTCCTCTCCAGAGATAATATGTTTTATCAGTCAGAGTGTTTTCAGACAATGCAAATCAGCATTTGCAGAGAGTTCCACATGCCTTAAGGCCAGAAATGCTATATAAACCTAAGCAATTATTGTCATGTTCTATTATTCGTTGTGGCAGCAGACATCTCCAACTCAGAGCTAATTGTTTAAGTGCATTTTAATTTTAGGTTAACTTCTTTGTTCTTTTTCCTTTTTCAATAACCCTCTTCTTTTCTGATTGCTGTAGGAGAGTTTATTTAAGCATTATATGCACCACCTCTTCCTCTGTAAACTCACACTGTGTAAAAGCTTCCCCATTGCAGTAGTTAAATTTTTTTCTAAGGCTTTTGGGGTGTCTGTGTCAGACAAGAGTCAGTTTTTCTCAAGAAATTTTGGTCAGCTGTTTGGGATTTCCAGGAAAGAGTCAAGGACTTTCAGTACATCTGCTGGGATTTGATTGTCTTTTACCAATTTGCCACTTTTTGGATCCTTATTTCCAATTGCTGTGTGTCTGCTGGTGCCATCCTGCCTGGGTCATGGGCTTCAGCAAATGTGGGTACCTGCTAACCCTGCTGTGACTGTGTCTGCAGTGCTCACCCATCTGGGATCTCAGTCCTTAGTCAGCTCTAAGCATCTTTTCATTTTAAACTGCCCATTTCAAAACAGAAAATTGGCCATTTTGAGGTTTTCGGTTTTATTTATTTGGCATAGCAAAGGTTATCCTTGCAAACATCTGCTGCTCAGTAAATATGTGCATCTTAAGGAGATGACCTGACCTGGGAATTGATACAGACACAGTAAAGATGCACTATTGCTTTAGGGATGCCTTTGGGAGCACATCCTGTTTGCAAATGCTCCATCCCCCATTACATCTGGCTGAGTGAGGCTATTCCTGCATTAGCTGGTGATTTCCAGGCCTTACTTCTGCATTACTCTGTCTGTTCTCTGGCCATGACAGGCAACTTCAGCCTTACTATCACCCGGCACACAACAAAGCAGCTTTAAAATTCAGGGAGCCAGATTTTGGAACCCTCCAGGGACTCCTTCCATGGTCTTCTGCTGGACTGCCTTTAAATTTGATTTCAGAAAATACAGATACATAGAGGTACAGGCTTAGAAATGAGATTTGCACAACAGAGCACTCCTTAGGATACAGCTTGACCAAATTACTTTTCCTTGCTTCAACAGTACTGTGCTGGGAAGGAGGAACATTGCCAGCAATGTTCCATGTCCATCCTGCATTCTTCCTTTGATGCTGCTTTCACTCATGGAAGTAAAAATAACCACTTTGCTTTATTACACCTTTCTCAGCAGTGACTGAACCAGTAGTTTCAGAGTCAGTCATGTCCCTGAAGGAAGTGTGTGGATTCTGTCTGACACTTGGTGAGTGTCACTTGTCACGAACAGACTTTGCAGAGACATCCTTGCAGGCTTAGCAGAAGGGATGTCAATTAGGCTGTCGATTTGTGTTGTTCCATAGGCCCATCAAAGCACAGCACTTCAATAACTGAAGAGGCACAAGGTACTAAAGAGCATTTAGCCTTATCTCTCAAGTGCTTATGTTGTCATAGAATCACTTAGGTTGGAAAAGACCTCCAAGACCACTTAGTTCAACCTGTGACAGATCCCCACCTTGTCAAGCAGACCAGAGCACTGAGTGCCACGTCCAGTCATTCCTTGAACATCTCCAGGGATGGTGACTCCACCACCTCCCATTTTTTATGCTTTACCTTGGTATTTATCACACACCAAATAATCTGACATCCACACAGGAGCATTATAATGCTCTGAAATCCTTACCTCTCTCAAAAGGAAGTATAGCAAGTCCTTTAGCCTTCAAGTCTTCCAAGGTCTGAGTCCTGGCAGCACTTTTTCCTCTGCTGAAGTGAATCCACCTCTGAAAAGTCGTGGTACAGCTGTTTAAGAGTCATGATTTTGGGCTTTTTTGTTAAAGAATTGAAGGAAACACAATATGTATTTGTCATTTTGGAAGGCTGCAGTGTTGCTCCATGAAACAGAGAGGAGCCAAACAGGCAAACTCAAGTACTAGTACCAAAGAAAAGAAAAATCAAGAAGCTGGTCATGTCTTATGTTAATAGTATGTATGAGTAATTTTATCACTGATTGATCTGTCATCTGCCTGGCAGTGCACAGAAACAGTCACAGTTTGCATTGATATATTAAAGGCACATGTCATGTGTTCAGTGAGATTCATGCCCTGTGGTGCTTTTTTGACAAGTTTTTATAGCACCGTAGTTAGTATTTATTAACAGTGGAAGCACTTTATAACATTTTGATATAACATTTGAGACAAGAACTGCACAGAGCAACTACTTCATAGGCAAGAAAGCAATTAGGAATGACACACTTCCAGAAGTGTTACCAAGAGATCTTCAAAGAGCTCCATTCTGAACCATTGGCAGCACGGTGCTTTAGCAGGGGGTATGGGAAGACTCGCTTGGCTTCATCCCAGCAGGAGTGGCACATCCACCTCCCCAGCAAGGAGATGCACCTTCTGCAGCACCTCAGCATCCCCAGAGCTCCCTCATTAGGCACAGCCCATTCAGCTCCATATGGGAGGAGGAAAACCAGGCACCTATCTCTGCTCAGTGTGACCAGTGACAGGACCCCAGGGAATGGCTGGAGCTGTGTCAAGAGAAGTTTAGGTTGGATATTAGGAAAACTTTCTTCCCCAGAGGGTGGTTGGGCACTGAACAGGCTCCCCAGGGCAGTGGGCACGGCCCCAAGGCTGACAGAGCTCAAGAAGTGTTTGGACATCACCCTCAGGCATATGGTGGGATTGTTGGGGTGTCCTGTGCAGGGCCAGGAGTTGGACTCAGTGATCTTCTGCATCCCTTCCAGCTCAGGATATTCTGTGATTCTATAAAAACAGGATGCAAGAGAGTAGTTCATAAAAATATCTCAAAGAACTCAGGGAAATGATGCACTTCAGTGACATACCATTTCTTTTTCTGTTTTTGAAAGAATCTTTGTCCTTGATAAACTTTAAAACAAGCCCATAAACATCCTTTAAAATAAGCTGTAGGCTAAACTAATTTCCTTAAAAGCCTCTTACCCCTATGCATGGGTTCACATGGGTTTGCCTGGGAAGGTTTGGCTGTAAAACTGTCTATGCTCACCTTGGGCTTCTTATTGTCAGATAATTAATGGTTGAGCAGTACAGGCTTCTAGGCTCTCCTGGAGTTACCTGCTCCTCTGTCTTACCTTATGGGCATATCTTGTTTGCAGTCACAGGGCACACACAGACACACACACACGAGTTTTACATGTACACATGTCAGAGCACCTCAGACTCAACAGAAGGGCTTTGATTTTTCAACAGTGCTCCTCCCCTTGGCTTCCAGTGCAGACCTGCAGTGCTGAGAATTTTGGAGGCAATTAGATTCTCACAATCCACAAAATACATATATGAATGTATTGGGAAGCAGCAAAGAGGTGGTTGGACAGAGGCTGGTCTATGGAATATCACTCAGAAATATCAGGCACATTAAAGGACAGTTCTAATTTATACTCTCGTGACATATGGAAAGTTGTCTAACTCAGATGAATTTTTAGATGCCTGAAACTTGATTTCTTCACCAATCCAAATTCTCAGTTGTTGTTGCCAGGGTTTTTGTCCAGCTATGACAGAGATCACACGAGCTCAGAGACAGCCCATGTGGTTCAATTAGCCTTACAAAGCTTTCATGCCCAAGCAGGCCAATTTTCAGCTATTAATTATGTTGTCACTGCCGTGATGCTACGTCACACCACTTCTGCAGTCTCCACAGCCAATTCAGTGGCTTTTAGTAGAGAAAAAATGGCCTCCACATCGGAAAATTTTCTTTTTCATTTACTGTATCAGGCTCTTGTTGGCTGGTCAGGAAAAAAGTCAGGACAAGGAAGGGGGTTATGGCTGGTCAGTGCATTAAGAGGCACTGGCAATTGTCTGTTACACTTCAGAGGGTTGATGAGAGACCAGTAGCACCTTGTTCACAGCCAACAGTGATATATTTTTAAAGTTCATACCAGGTGCTGGCTTGCAGCCAGGTACAGTTCCAACTTTACTAAAGATTAAATAGGAACTGCTGTACTCCTGCACTGCAGTCTGACAAAGTCAGAGAGCTCAACTATTGCTCCCCATTCTGTACTTAAAAACCCAAACTAACATTTCCAGCACACTAGGGCTGTCAAAAGGTTCAAAGATCACCAGCCAGGGATCTACAGCAGCTCTGCATTGCCTCTGTAAATCAGATTTCTTAGCAGTGACATGTCAGTTATCACATTTAGAAATTAAGTGGCCCAGGTGCTACTCCCTGGATTTTTCTTTAAGAGGTACAGGTGTCTTCCTCAAAAGAGGATCCTCAATCAGACTAAAGGGGCTTGTTGGTACTCATTAAATTAGCAGGAGGAAGGCAATATCTAGGTACCAAATCCCTTCCTAGAGCAATTCTGAAGAGGTTGTGGAAAATAGGCTTAACAGAGCATTCCTGCCTAAAACCATATCAGTGAGACAGGAAAGGGATATTCTTGAAAAGCAGAATGATTCCCAAAAGGACTGCACCTGATGCCTCATACAGTTCAAACACAGTTACCACCACTCCTCTAGAAATCAGCTTTCCTCTTTAGTGGGAGGTTTGGGGATGTAGCTCTGACACTATTGGAATACAACTGCTCAGTGTTTGATGTTGGGCTAGTGGCAAAGCATTTTCCGATTAACCATCTCTGTGTTTTTTCCTTTCCCCCCCCTTAACTACCTCACTGTGTCTGTCTTTCCTCCTTTCTGCATTAAAAGTGGCTGTTCCTCTGTCTCCAAGCTCCTCCTGCTCTTCTGCAGCAGACCAGCTCCTGTCTAACCATGAACATGCTCTGTAAGTCCTTTCTTTTATTACTGCAGCTCTGTGTCTGTTCGCTATTTACTGCAATGCAATTTGAAGCCTCATTTGATTTATAGCTGAAGATTTGTGGGGTAGAGGCAGAAGCCCCAGCTGAATGGAGATGTTTCACCCCAGGACATGGAAGGTGGGCTCCTGGCTGCAGGATGCTGTGGACAGCAGGGATGCTGCTTTTTGGGGATGGTTGTTCTAGGATGGTTGTTCTCACTCCAAAGACAATGGTATAGCACTGCAGGGTCCCATCAGTGGGCACCACACAGAGTAAAACAAGAGAGAGAGAGTAGGTTTAGATTAGATATTAGGAAGAAATGCTTCCCTGTGAGGGTGGTGAGGCCCTGGCACAGGTTGCCCAGAGAAGCTGTGGCTGCCCCATGGAATGTGTCCAAGGCCAGGTTAGACGGGGCTTGGAGCAACCTGGTCTAGTGGAAGGTGTCCCTGCTCGGGGCAGGGGGTGGAACGAGATTTAAGGTCCTTCCAACCCAAACCAGTCTGTGATTCTATGACAATAACAAGCTGGGATTAATTTCACATTAGAGCAGCACAACCTCCTCCTTATGTCACAGACTGTGCTCAGGATAGGAGAGCTCTCTGTGGCCCTTGACTGGACCAAGTCTGATCCATGCATAAAGCATACAGGACTTGTAATAATTCACAGAATCACAGAATATTCTGAGTTGAAAGAGACCCACAAGGATCATTCAATACAGCTCTTAGTCCCGCACAGGACACCCCAGCAATCCCACCATGTCCCTGAGAGCGTTGTCCAAACACTCCTTGAGCTCTGTCAGCCTTGGGGCTGTGCCCACTGCCCTGGGGAGGGGAGCCTGTTCAGTGCCCAACCACCCTCTGTTTTGTCTCAACCACCCCCTGCTATTCTTAGAGTTTAGATACAGTCATGGGATGTGGAAAATTCCAGTACCTGTCTTTAGTCAGTTAAGCCTTGTGACAGCTCTGAGGCTTCCTCTTCCCTCAGGTGGTGTGCAGAGCTCCAGCTGGGTTCCTGCCACCATGGGACAAGCATCATGGGAATGCTCCAGGGGCCAGGCACTTGCAGACATGCAGCCCCAACATTAAAAAGATAAACAGAATATGTGTGAAATTGGCTTCCTGCTCAAGATGTTTCTGGAAAGAGGGCAGGAAAAAGGAGCAGTGCTCATTCGAGCCCTGAGAATTCTAGATCTGTTTCTGCTCACTAAGCTGCTGTCACCAGTGCCAGCCTGTGTGAGCTGATGGGATGGGGCTGCACAGCTCAGAGTCACTCAGACCCAGGTTAGGAGGCTTCTGAGGATTTTGCATGAGGCAGGTTCACAGCTCTTCTGGAGTCTAAGAGGCTTCACTGAGCCCTCTGAGCACAAAGGTCTAAATTGCAGCTGTAGATGTCTAACGTGCCTGTTATTCCTTCAGTTCTTTGTGTCAGGTGTTTGTGAAATGTCCTCGTGTGAGTGTTTCTGTCTGCTTTCATCCCTCTGGCAATTTCTCCAGTGTCATTTCCCATCATATGCCCACATGTTGTTAGCCCTACAACATCCCTATGTCCGTCACTTTATTGTAACCCTATCTTGGTTGCAGTTTTTCCAAAAAGCCCAGCTGAAGAGAGGAAGCAGATGTGCTCTACAGTCTCCATCTTTGTGTGCTGCTATCTCTGCTTTTCAGTGAAATTATTACCTCTGCCTGGAACAGTCCAAGCTGAGGTGCTGCCAAATCCTGTGACCCACTAACCCTTGAACATAACACTGTTCTCCTTGTTCTGCTAATCACAGGGAGAAACTTCTTGATTTTCCACTATATCTGTGCTAAAAAGTTACAAAAACCAGTCTGATCTGGTAAGACTTTTACATGATCTAGAGATAGAATTGGGGTGATAAAACTGCTGTTCTTCTGCTTCTCTCTTCATCCTTGTTTCTGTCCCTCAGTTGATTTTGTCACAGTTGTTATTGATGAGATACTCAGTGTGGCTGCAGGAAAGTTATTTGAGATCATGCTGAGGTTTTTTTAAGGCTAAAAAGCACTGAGAGAAAAGCTGTCAGTACCTGTCATAGGAACACAGCTGATTCAAACACTCCAGGCATCAGAAAAAGTATTTTCAACTTGTAACTCAAACCTTTTCCCAAAATCATCCTTGGATACTGCAAGACGTCACTGCCAAGGAGAAGGAAAAGCTCCTTTTTGTCTTTCTTCCTACATTAACAATGCATTAGTGAGATGAGGATAATCTCTGGTGGGAATTATGGCTGTAGTCATACAATAGTTGTCTTGGAAAGATGTTTCAGCAACAGAAATGAGGGGCTGCACAATTTTCCAAAGCAGTGTTGAAGAATGGTCTCAAAGAACAACTGGAAATACTGAGCCTAGAACAGGCTTCCAGCTGGAAAGGGCAAGAGGAATGATCAGTCCTTCCTTGTAAGCCTGACACCAGGATTGACTGGGAAGTGTATGGCTGGCAATTTGCTCGGTAGGTGCAGCACGTCCTCCCCTGCGAATGCCATGTGCTTTTCTCCAAGAGAAATGAACTCCAGTGCTGGGCAGTATATCCAAGCTGACCCTGGAGGGGAGGGCAGTGCAACAGCTCAGCTTGAATCCAAAGGGAAGGAAAGTAAATGTGCCATGGGGGGAATCAGGAAAGAGAGGAAGACCTCCCTTTTTCTCCTGGGTAAAAGAGGAAACCGGCACATGAGTGTGTGTGCTCGTGTCACTGGATTCCACTTGCACCACTGCAGCAGCTTCCTTGGCCCCTGCAGAGAATATTGTGCTGGGCTGATGCTTCCCCAACTGCCAGAAGCAGAAAACTGTGGAGCCAGCACCTCTGAAGGCTTCTCCTCCAGACAACATCCATGGGACCTCCAAGGATGCTCTTCCTTAGGATGGCAGGGATTTCTCAACCAAAGTCACACCTCCATCCTCATTTATTCCAGCCAATGACCCCGGAGTTGTGCTGTGTTTTAGCAGGACACTTGGAGACACAGGGCAGGGACAGGCCCTGCAGAGCCACGTCCTGGGATGAGCCGCTGCACCGTGGTGCAGATGGCAGCGCCATTTCCAGAGCTATAAACAGTATCATTGTCATAGCTCTTTGAATGGTACTGCCATATGTACTGGACAACCAGCATTTATGCTTGTGAGGGCTTTGGGCCAGCTGGATTTTCCCTCCATGGGATGAAGCCAATTCCTGAAGTATGAATGAAAGTTGCGTGCTTCTCTGGAGCAATTCCCCCTCAGTACTTATGTTTGAGTCTCCAAGGATCATCACACACTCATCAGTCTCCTAACTCACAAATTCCAAGTGTCCTGCACGTGGAGAGATTGCTGATCCATCTGAACCTCCCTGATTGGTCCAAGAAGAAGCAGAAAGTTCATGGGAATTTTGAGAGCAAACCAGTCAGGCTCTGTATGTTTGCCTTTAGCAAGTATTGTACTTAAAAGTGAAGTGGATTTGACTGTGTTTGTCTGGGTGGGTGAGTGGAAAGTGTTCATCTCAAACAGTCGATCTTGGGGGTTGTGTACCTCACTGTGCTGCCCTCTGTTTGTATTGCTGAAGGAACAACAGCCATTTGCAGCAAAGAGAGAAGATCATTACGACACAAGTCACCACAAGTCAAGTTGACAAGCAGAGCAGAGCTCAAGGAGCATCAGGGCCATGCTGCCCTGGGAGCTTGGGGGCCACAGGAGGCTCAGGGCAGCCCCTGCCTTTGCTCTCCTCTGTCCTTGCTGCAAGAGTTTTGCTGCAATGTCCCATTTTATGCCATCCCAGCTTCTTTTTTTGGCAAAGAAGAGGGGGAGGCCAGCAGCTCTGAGCTTTGTTGGGCAAAGAAACCAGTATGGACACGTGAAGACACACAGGCATGTGTTAGGGGAGGGAGTGTCCTGTTTCCCATGGAGCCTTCACAAATACCGAGATGCTTTTCCAGGAGCAGTGGTCCTGCTGGTGTGCCCATTTTCCTGGAGTGTCAGTCCCTTTGGAGGGCTGGCTCAGACCTCAGGCTGTGGCTGGGGATGCAGAGAAGGGCCAGGTCAGAGGGGGTAAATGCTTATGGAACCACAGCAGAGCTGTAAACTCTGCTGGGCTGTGGCTGAGCCTCTCAGCGGACAGATGCCAGATACTCAACATTAGTCTGATTTCTACTTCAGAAGAGACCACAGAGATCTGGAAACCCAGGACCAGGAAATGTGTTTCTGAGTCTATGTGTGCAATATCAGTAATAGATTCCAATGACTAACGAGTCCAGGCATTTGTGACAAATATTCCATTTACTTGGCCACCGGTTTGGAGACATATTCTAAGAACTAATTAATTCTTTCAGCTTCTGGATTAAACTATTGTGCAAAACATCCTATCAAACAGAGAACATTATATGGTATGTTACTGTAATTAAATAAAGAGATAACTGAGCTCGAGAGATGCCCACAACACTTAATTAAGATTAATTAAGCAACATGATTTACAGCTGGAGAAGATGAAACTGAGCAATTCAAAACTGGCTCGGCAAAGTGGCTGTGACGTGCTGGATTCATGAAAGCACATACTTTGTTTTTCAGAAGCACTGCAATGGCAGCCTCCCCAAGCAAGTTTGCTTAAAGAGGTTGGGTTTAGCCCCTGGAACACACCCATTCTCCTGACCAAACACAGGCATGTCTGTGAAACAGGGAGGAGTTCATACCTGGATGGCTGGAGGCTCAGCAGCACACCAAAATATACACAAGATTTCCCTTACAAGCCTTCTCTGAGACAACAGCTAGATTAGTGTGTTCTTAATTTCTTAGAGTCATAGAATCATAGGATGATTTGGGTTGGAAGGGACCTTAAAACTCATCCAGTTCCACGCCCTTGCCATGGGCAGGGACACCTTCCACTAGCCCAGGTTGCTCCAAGCCCTGTCCAGCCTGGCCTTGGACACATTCCAGGGATGGGACAGCCACAGCTTTTCTGGGCAACCTGTGCCAGGGCCTCACCACCCTCATAGGGAAGCATTTCTTCCTAATATCCAATCTAAACCTACCCTCAGTGCGAAGCCATTTGCTAAATCATTGGGCAAAGTGCATCTCAGGTTGCCTCAACTAACACACAGGATTGTAGGTAAAAATTGGGTTGATTTTTTAAGAGAATGGACCCCTGATTGTTGTAGTAGAGCCAAAACTTAAGTCAGTTACATTTGAAACTTGATGGCTGAAAAGCAATTTTCTGTTCCATTTGCTACATGTATCATTGCTTTTCTTTTCCTCAAGAAGGAACAAACATAAATTTGAGCAGCATTTATTTACCAAAGCAGAGGCTGAGGTGGAGATTTATAGACTATGTTGTCTCCTCTGAAGCAGAAAATAGAGAGGCCCAGGGGCAACTGAGGAAAGGGGATGGCACAACCTTCAGAAGTTTGAACTTATTCGTTTGCTTCTGCACTTCAGATTTGAAGGCAATATATAAAACAATGGACAGGGAGGGTCTGCCAGCTGTTGTGGCCCTGAAAGATATTCATATCTGCAGAAGGACTAGAAGAAAGCACAAAAAACCAGAAATAGCCTCATGTTAACAGCAGGTATATACAAATAAGGGTTTTACATGCACGGGTACAAACACAAAGAGACACAGAGTGCTGGGTTCAGTGGTGTATCTGAGTTACTACACAGTGTAGGACTGTGGTGCTGTGGGCATCGGGTCCATAGGTTGAAGGCCTGGGGCCACCAGTGAGAGATTCATTATGTGAGAGGGAAAAGAAGCTACTTCTGTGATCAGCCTGGCCCAGGAAAACAGCTCTGCCTGAAAGAATCGACCTCCCAGGCAGCACATGCAGATATTCTCAACCGCAAACAGAACAAAAAGGCACCACCTGATCTCGGAAAAAAAAGTTGAGGTCCTTACCGGAATATGCCCAGCATGTTTTCACAGCTGTGTTTGACTGTCAGAGCAGCATTTTTCTCTTTAAACATCCTCCTTCAGCCTGGGAATCCCTTGGGCAGCCACAGGCTCTGAGATGCCATTAGTTACAGACGGGCAGAGCTCAGCCAGGTGAGCAAATGTTGTCAGGGAAAATGCTGCATGGACATGGACCAAGTCCCGCCCTGTAAAGCAAACCTGACCAAGACAATCTTGTTGACTAAGGCCGAGGGACCTAAACCAGCATAAAATGAGGAAAAGCACAGCTGGGGTTTTGCTTTCTTTATGTCTGTTTTCGATTTTACATTTTAAATATTCTTCGTTTAAATCAAATACCGATATTTCTTGTGCTAGGTAAACTCTAAAGAAATTCTAATAGCAATTCTCGTGTAGGGAGAAGTTTTATCTGTGGATCCAAGGGAGATTCTGTACCTGAGGCTTGCTGGGACAGCCCCTCTTCTTTCCAGGCATGTTCTGGGTTCATGGGCTTTCTGAACTGCTTGTGCTGTGAGAGTGGTTGTACCTGTGCTTAGGAGTGAAACCTTGATAAAGCTGATTTTACAAAACAGAATTTGGCATAAGATTTGGTGACTTTGTGCTTATTTGTCCCATCTGAGCATATTGCTCTCTTGATTCTGAATTGTGATATTTAAATCATACAGTAACTGTTGCCACAGCACAAATGACAAGTATATTTATGATCTGTCTTGCCAGCATTCAGATTTAGGTGCCCACTGTTGGGGTTGTTCTCTGTCACTTGCAGGTGTAACTATGATATGTGACTTGAATGCCAGTGAAAATATGTATTCCACAGTCCCATTCCAACAAACTTCAGAGCTTCACATATGCTTAAAGGACTCAAACTTGGCTGAGTCAACCCAAAGACTCAATATTCATAAAATATTTTTGATTGTTTTCTGGCAGCATTTCATTTTATGTCAAGTAGAATAAATGACTGGTTTCACCTGAAACTTAATTTTCCCACCCTGTATTTCTGCAAGGAAACTGCAAACTTAATTGTGTCAGCAGGGGAAGGAATATGACTTGATCAGTGATTATTGTGTGCATTTCTCCCAGGTGATTGCCAGATATTTTGATTGCACAAGTTACCTCCTCCTGTGATCAAATTCAATACATCGATCAATGCAGCTCTAGAGTGTCATGTTCCAATCTACAAGGCATTTCTCTGAGGAACAATCTCAAAAAGAATTGCTGAGGGCTGTTTTTACTCTATGAATCCCACCAGAGAATAAATATCTGCTTGATTATGATCCTTCATTTCTTGGGTTTCTCTCATCCTCCCCCCAAAAATATAAGCTGTTTGCAGCTGTGCAAATCCTCAGATTTTTCCTCTCCCGACACCTGGAGAAGCATCCTTGGACATGGCGTATTCAAATGTTCAGACTGAGCTTGACATTTTTCTTCTGCACATCTTCAGGAGAGATGAAGTTCTGCTCATTAGGATGCTCTGATGAGAAAATGTTTTCCTTAGGTCCTTGTTGCACACAGAAGTTCAGAGGGTCCCTGAGCCTAGAGGGGAGCAGTAATTGGCATCTCTTATATGAGATCCTCACAAGCAGATGTCCGGGAACAACTCCTGTTGAGATTGGAAAGGCTGAAGTCAGACAACAGGCTACGAACACAGGATGTTTGGGGATAGAGCTGACAGAAAATGGGGACTTAGCAACCTCTGAATCACATGAAAATCAAGAAGCTGTCAAAGGCACCTCCTGTCCTCCCCAGTACACTCCTTAAGATGATCCATCCTGACTGTGAAATAGCTCTTGGCAGGGAAGGTGGATGAGCAAAGGAAGCATCATCCTTCCTGAAGAACAGGGGAATGAACACACAGCCAGCCAGCAATATGTACTTACTGGCTTGGCTTGGGACCTGGTTTAACCAAGCTAAAAATGAGAAGAAACTGTCTGTGAAAGTGATGAAGGGAATTAATGTTTGCAAGTGGAGTCAATATGGGGGAGCAGAGTAGGATGGGGGGAGCATGGAGGGTCTGCTGCCCTCAGTGCACCGACGGGAAACCTGGTGTGCATTGATCCAACCAGGGCTGTACGGAGGAGAACATGGAGATTTTACTCAAATTAAGCACCCACTTCCCATGCCCCCATCTGTGGTATGACTTTTATTCTTAATAGAATGCTTGCAAAATATGACTAGTTAAGATTTTGCCATGTTTATATTTTTCATGATATGACGTGTAAAGTTTTATGAATTCGTACCCAGAGGAGAGGAACAGTCTGAAGTCAGGAATGTGCTACTTAATGTGTATCATAGAAATATTAATTGAAAAACCTGGAGTCAGAAGGAAAGAGGAGAGGAAACTTCCATTCAACACAGTATGGTTCTTGCTCTCTGAGCTGTCCTTCCCTGGGAGCACGATGGAAAGCTAAGGAAAGGCAGCCAAATGAACTTTACTTTAAGTTTGTAAGACTTACTACAACTTAACCTACAACATCTCAACTAATTGAGATGTTAAAGGCACCAACAAGAATCTTTATTATTAATTTTGGTCTGGGTTTTTTTTGTTATTTGCTTTCACTGTGATTAAAGTAACTGTTATTTAACTGGGGGTTTTATTATTTAGTTTTTGTGCCATTACTACATTACCAGAAAATATATTTTTCAGCTTTTCCCCTTAGGTGCCTTAAGATATGAACACTGCACAAGGAAACAGCCCCAAGTGGTTTTTTCACTATTTCATTCCACAGTCTTGACAAATGGCTTGTGGGTTTTTTTCCTAGCAGATGAAAGGTCTTATTATACCAGTGGTGAGACCTCCATTTTAAAAAAAAAATCATTATCTTCCATTTGAATATTATTAATTGATCCTGCTTGTATTTCAGTAATTGAAACACCTTACTTAAAACCAGAAGCCTATTATGAGCCATCCCATCTGTGGGTAGTTATGAACTGCTCTTAATGTGCTGCTGTGTATTTCTAATGTGTCTGAACACTTCCAAGTGCTCTCCTAATTATCAGATTTGAGCCTCTTATGAATGTTGCATTAATTACGGTGCAAAAAATGAACTGTAGGCCAAAATCTGTAGCTAATTAGAGCATATAATGTAGTGCCAAGCTTAACATTAACGAGAGAGAAATGGAAATAGAGAGTTAATGTGAGAAAACGGGGAAAGTGCTCATTTTCCACAATGTGACACTGAATGGCCTCTCTCATGTGCTTACTTGTTTACCCTGGTGTTTATAATTAGCAAATGGATTTTGCTCACCGAAAACAAATAGCTCCTTAACTGATTTTAAAGTTAGCTTAATTTCTGTCCTTCAGTGCCCAAGTTGCTTTTTCTCATGTGGAAACACCAACTTTTACAACATTTACAAGGAAATCTATAATGGAAGAAGTTAGCAGCTCTGGACTGATTCCATCAGCTTGGTTGCCGTGTGGATCTGATGTTTTTCATCACCAGTTGTTGTCACATAATACCCAAGTCCAAGGCCTTTAGCTAAAGCTGAGCAGGACATCCTGCAGTGGGAAATAGGAAAATTATAAACATCATCCGGGTCAAGAAGAAGCATAAGGAGACTGGGAAAAGAGAAAACAGTGGTCAAATTCAGCAATCAAAGTGAGGGAGTTGGAAAGGACCACAGTGGATAATCTGAGAAATTCATTAATAGAGCCTGGCAATAAAAGGAATTAAAAAAAGAAAGATGAAAATGAGCACTTGCCGTTCCAGGGAAACAAACTGATCGGGTCAAATGCAGCAAATGTTTTCAGCAGGAGAAAACAAAAAGGAAACAAGATGCTGAAGTGTTTTGACATTTCATTTCAAAATCGTATTTCAGGTTCTTATTCGCCTGCACATTTAAACATGCTCCTTAAAAAAGATCTGCATCTACTTAAATACAAAACCAAAGGAACTGGAGGGGATTTCAGTCTTGGTTTGCCAGAAAGAAAAAGATGAACATTAGTTTTGTACATCAGCCTAAAGCAGCAGTGCTGATGTGTCAGTGCAGTCACATACCCAGCAGGCACTGTTGCAGTAATCCCTTGTGTAGCTCCAGTGACTTCCCTGGATCTGTGTGGGAATGCTGTGGCCATGTGTGACTGGGATGGTCTGGGAACATGTCCTGGAGCTGCAGGTCATTAAAGCAAGTGGCAGCCAGAGCTGGTTTGTCAGAGTGGGAGAACAGGTGAGCTTCATCCTTCAGGGATGATGGAACAATGGAAAAAGAAAGGAGAGAAACAAACATATTGATAGGTGCTTTCTGTGTTTCCTGTGACTTGTCAGAGACAAAGAAAGTCTTTTTTTTTTTTTTTTATCCCAGTGTTATGTTTCTCTCATTCAAGGGCTTTGCCTACTTGGAGAACTGGCTGCTAATTTTAAATCTGAGGAGGCACATAGAAGTCTTACAAAATATAGGGGAGGCTGCATTATGTAGGCTGGAGACAGATGTTTCTAAAACCTCAAACTGAAACTTAGTAAAAAATGATGAGGGCTTAATTCCAGCTCACAAGGTCTGAACAGCATTATTTGACTTAAAAATAATTAAGATATTCAGCATAGCTGCTCAAGAGTGGGAAAAAACCCCACTTGTCATGAGACAGAGACAAATTTGTATTTAGATTTGACTACAAAGGACTTTAAATCAACACTGCTGTCAGAGCCATATAAATAATTTAGCAATCCAAATGTTTTCCCAAGATCTGGATTTTTACCATTCAGCTGCAATGGGAAAATTGAATTTTGATGGTATTTCTGTGCATTTTACCCATGTACAGAGGGTAAAATCTCCAAGGACTGCAGAGGTCCATTGATATTTGCTTCTCTTTATGACTTGTTGGTCACCTCTGGGTTGCAGGTTAATCCGATGCAGCACGAGGAAGGGACACGATGAGTTTAAACCTTATTGCTAAGAAATCTTGGAAGCACCTTGCTCATCTCAGAATAAGCAAGAAACCCACAAACAAACAACAGGAGCTCTTCATCCTCAAAGGATTAGATCTATTGCCAATTTTGCAGCATGGCATATCAAATTGGTTTATGTTGTTCAGCGATGTTGATACACATTCAACCAAAAGAGTTTCTAATTTCTGGCCTATTTTGCCCCAGGAATGATGGTGAGTAGGTAGGGGCTATTCTTCTTATTCTGCTATAATGATTTTCTACTGATGGCCAAATGCAGAAGTTTGCTTTAGTGGCTGGAATCATGACTCATTCAGCCCAGACTTTACAGAGTTACTGGAAAGCTTTTAATTTTATGGAGTCTATGAACCTGGTAATTGAGATAGAGGGAAAATTCTACACTCCTCTCATGAAAATTTAATATGCAGCTGTATTAAAAGCAAATGTTTTGTGAAATTACATTTGATTTGGCCTATGTGTATTCATTTTTTTCAACAGAAAATGAAAAAAAAACAACGTATTTTATTCACTTTTCCTTTTGACATTTTGTGTATCTCAGGTTTTAAAATTTTGTTTTCTTCTTTTAAAGTGAAAAAATATCATAGATTGAAAGAGTGAATTCCAGAGATTCCTGGATTTTATGTTTACACTCTTCTCAATTTTCTGACTGTTTCTCAAGATTTCACAGTTTCCCCAAATGTCAAAAGTATCTTTTCAGGGAGACAATAGGATTGTTGTCTTTACCTGGAGCTCCTGTATCCCTGGAAACCACTCCAGGCTCTTTCCTGAGTTCTGAAAAACATGCTCACATTTTATTCCTGGACCATTAGGATTCAGTCTGTGTGATCTGCCCTGTGTGGTTCCATCACAGACATGGGGAAATAATGATGCCAACCAGACACTGTCCTGCACTGAGCAACACCTCCATCATCTACAGGCAATAGTTTACCAGTTAGTGACTGCCATAAAATACAGAAATAAAAGACTCTTTTCTGCCTGCTGCTGAAACAGGAATAAAGTAAGCAGATGCATCACTGTCTGGGATAACTAACAAACAGTCATCTTAAGCCATTCTCTCTTCCCCTCTCTTTTATAGTACATTTATGAATTATATTGTTTGCATTTGTAATTATGGAACTGAACAGATGGTGAAAGGCTTATTTCAGAGTGATGTGTTCATTAAAATAACCTGCTCTCCTCTGCCAAGCGATTGTTAACCCTAATCCCAATTTGATATCAAAGAGAGTTATTTGTTCTTTCTCTTCTAAGTTTGTCTGAAAGAAACGGAGCTTTGAGAAACAGACACGATATTGAGCGTGGAGCCACAATAGTGGTGCTGAATATATTCCAGAGGGGAAACCACTGAGGAGCTTTGCAGCTGTGAAAGAAAGATGCCGGGAAGGATAAATTGTGAACCAATGCAATGTCAAATCTAAGAAAAGTTTAAATTGGAAGCTCAGTTCCATGTAAAACGTGCCCCCAGCCAGTTTCTGCCTATGTGCAAACTCTAAGTTCTACCATATTAGGTGGTTGAGCATAATAATGGTAAATCCCATTATTAAAAATGGGACTCTCTTCTTTCTTCACAGGTTATCACATCTTACAAAATAACATCTTACCTCCTTCTATTCCCAACAAGTGTTTACTGGGTGCTCCTGCAAATAACAAGAGTTGCAAATAGCACCTGGCACAAACTTGGGAAAAGTTTCAATGCCATGAAACCTGCAGAATTATTTCTTTTCTTATTAGTTTAGATTTTTAAGAATGCCACAGTTGAAACTTGCTCCTTGCCTGACTCTGCCACGCCCAGGTTCCTTCCATCAGTCCTGTAAGGTGTCACCAATGAATTGGCAACAACAAACCCCAAATCCCAGGACGGGGATGTCCAAGGATCACAGTTTCATTTCAGTTAGGTGTAATTTTCCTGCACTGTGTGAGCATGGGACCAGGAGGAGACTCTCATAGTCCAGCTCATCCATGAGGTCACTGCTGCAGCCAGTAGTGAAGTGTGTTACAGGCTTCAAACAGTGTAATGGGAACAACTAAGAACAGCACAGAATTTGATACAAGGATTTTCTCTTCTATTCTTGCATTACCAGGGGTATTTATAAACTCTAGCAGTAATTAATTTGCATTTATAATATAAAATTATAAAAAAAAATTTGCAAACATAATGAAACTTGGTGCTTATCAGCTTCTTGCACAGTTCATGTCTAAACTTCCCCAGACTTTGCAGCCATTTGTGCACCCAGCTGAGACCCAAGATACCCTGGCAGTACCAGTAACAGACATATACACCATAAATTCACCCACCCATCCCTGCTTCTGCAGAAACACTGACTTCTCAATGTCTGGACATGTCTGCAAAATCTCTTCTCTACCTATTGACAATGGGACCTTCATTTTTTGATCAGAATGGGAATGGGTTTAGTGGCAAAAGTCCCAGGGAGCAGAGAGTTAACAGCTCTTGTACCTCCCCTGCATAAAACCCAGCCCAGGGCCAACTGCAAGACCTCACCTCAGTCTTCAGTGAATGTCAGGACAACAGGAACCACCTTTTGCCTGTCCAAAAAAGGAAGCAATTAATAATGGAAACTGCTCTCTGTTTAAAAATCCTTTCCCTGTACACCAAAGGCAGCTGTGCACCTACAGCAGGTTTGGGATGGCTGTGGCTTCCTCCCATCACCCTCCTTCAGTGCAGCTGAAAGCTTTGCCCTGCTGGGGCAGTTGTGGGCATTCAGTTTATTTGTGATGGTGAGATCTTCCCACTGTCTACAACTCCCACAAAGGAGGTTGGAGCTGGGCGGGGTTGGCTCTTCTCCCACATAACCAGCTCATCGGGAGACCCCAGGCTCTGGGAAAGCAGTGAGTGGTTTTCATTACAGTTCAGGGAGCCAGAGACCAGCAATTTTTTGCTTTCTTAGTAAATTGTCCAAGTTGGTGTGAGAGAGAGCTCTGCAGGGAATGAAAGTAAGCAGCCACTGCACCCCCTTGGTGTTTTCTTCTTGGCTTTTGCTGAGTTCCCATAATAATGCTGGAGCTCCCTGTACTGGTCAGGGGCTGTAAAATCTCCTATGTTGAGAGCTAATCCAACCAGTTAATTAAAGAGTCCATTGGACTTTCAGAAACAGTGGGAGATGCAGAAGCAATTATCTCCAAATTGGCCATCGTCACAAAGTGCCATTTGGCGAGTAGGGAATAGTCTCCAGCAGGTCCCTTTAGGGGTGGCAATTCCTATCCATTATTGGGTTTTACTGCTGGGTGGTGGTTGTGGTCTGAGTAAAGCCTTGGGGGAAATGATTGGAACACTGTCCCCAGTTCTGGGAGGAGTCAGATGCAGAGGGCAGGGGCCGCAATTGGTAATTGAGCTTGGTGGTTTAATGTGCCAGCATGTAGAAATCCCATTGAAGGAGCCCATTAGAGGCAGGAAAGCTGAGCAACTAATTTGCTGCTGATAATTTATTTAACATATTTAAACCTTTTAACGTTTTTTTTTCCCTGCTCGCATACTATGGCTTCCTCAGATGTATTCATTACTCAAACCTACCTCGTTGTTTCTCTTGAAACATTCAGGCCACACATGGAGGGTTCGAGTGCTGTTTTCTCCTTGCATTGTGAGATAAATCCTTGGTGTCTCCATGGGGTGGGGGCTGAGGCATATCAAGTGTGTGTTTCTGGAGCGAGGCAACACTGAGTTTCAGGTGTAGCTGTGCCTTTTCTCTGAAACTTGCTTGCAGTAAGTCTGATGCCTGAAAAATGAATTGTATTTTCAGGGAGCAGATCAGTTAAGTCGTGGGGGTGTGAACAAAAGCAGGGCTGTTATAATCCCAACTTTTATCCAACACTAAGTTGGTGCTCTGCAACTGGCAGGTAGCTTTGAACTTCCATTTGAAGGGCAAAACTGCAGTATGAGAAAACAACCCGAGTAACACAAAAGCTCATCAGCAGAGGACTCCTTTAACAGATTCCTGGAGATTTTGGTAATGTTTTTACAAATGATGTGCCAGAACCTGAGCAAGCCATCACCCTGCAGAGCAGCTTTTCCACCCTGTGTAGGAATGCTCTTTCCTCCTCTCCTACCAGTCCTCTTTCCCCACAGGGTAAACAGCTGGAAGTGTTGAGCTAACAACTGCCAGAGGCTTCAGACAGACACTTTGTGCCACATGAGATCCCGGGACACCTTAATGACTTCTCTTTAGCTTAATGCATCTCTGTAACAAACGGCATCACCTGCTATTGCTGATCTTGCACCACTTTCTGACTGCTGCAGAAGAACAAGGAAGGTTTGGCTCTTTGGATATCCTGTATGAAGTGAGCTTTCAGTCTCTGTTGCGCTGCTGAGCAAGTCCTGAGTTGCTCCGAGCTATGTCTGCCCTGTTGATGGAGCAGGGGGTCTCCTGGCTCTCATCCTCTGTATCCCCATTAGTAGCAGAGACTTTGCCATGCCAGAGGTCTCCTTGGTGGATCATCTCACACAGTGTCCCGTGTCTGACTTGGTATATCAAATTAAAACTACATTATGACTTGTAATTCTTCATGGTCATCTCATCGGAGTGTCTGTTCAGTGTTAGACGCAAAATGTCTTTTCTTGTTTCTTGCATCAAGTCTGTAATTTGTTGGGAGAACGAGCACATTTTTAAAATTTATTATCCTTATTTAAAGTTGATTTCTAAATTTATTATCCTTATTAAAACTGGAGTGTTAAGGGTGCATGTTCAGTGGATACATTTGCACATACAGTGACTTGCAATAAATCAACCAAGCCTGGCTGTGTTGAAAACCAGCATCTAGTACATTAAAGGGTGAATTTCTGCAGGAATAATCACCAGAGCAAACACAGACAGGCAGTACAGTTCATACCCTGGCTTTCATTTTGAGGCCATGCCTGATCTCCTGGAGCTAACAGATACATAATTGGTAGGATATTCAAATCATCTACTTCAGACATTTCAGTGGCATTCCAAGCACCTCAGTTAGGAGCCTAAGTCCCAAAAATGCTCAGTGATTGAGAAAGAGATGCATCCCAAGTAATAACACCAAGTAAACTGATGTCACAGTATCAGTCTATGAACATGTAGAAAAAGTTCCTGGCTGCTTTTAGTGATTATTCAGACAAACCCTAAGGCTGATAGTACTTCACTCTGCTAACAAGAAGAGAACTGATATATTCCTTTATTTTCTTGGGCTTTTTTCTTTTTTATCTTTATTGTGATACAGATGTTTCAGGTATGTCTTGGATGTTTGTTACTAAGAGAAATAACATATCTACATGTCTAAACATTCAGGAGAAAAGTCTTAACAGAGACCTGATTTCCCTGATATGCATTTGAACAAGGGAAAAATATGTTTTTACAGTTATTTTTGCAGCTTTTTCCTTCTAGACCTACTCAGAGGATGGTTTAGTTCAGCTTTAGTTTAAATTAAAGACTGCCAAGGGAAGATACTTGGCTTGCTCTGTACCCTTCAGGGGGGTTGAAAGCAAGAATGATTAGATGTAAAATTCAAGAAACATGTGCTAAATTAGTTTTACTCCAGTTAGCCAACAGTTTTGCTATCACCTCAGATCTGCTTATTCCTGCAAAGCACTGCACACCACTTAGGGAAAACAGTTGCATGTCACCAGCAGATTCAGTCAACAGTCCTGTTCAGAGAGCCACATTGGGATGAGCAGCAGGAGATGGGCTGGTAGATGAGGCACAGGGTAAGAGATAACCTGTGCTCTAAGAGAATTCTTACAGCACAATTCTGGTTTTCCATATCTGGCCCAAAGCCTGGAGAAATATCATAAAGGTCATGATACCTCCAAAGGACATAACACCTGAACAGCACTGGTTTGATAAGACATGCTAGAATTGGCCCTAGACTGAGATGACTGTCTTTTTTAAGTGGAAATGCCCTGGAATGTCGGTCTTGGTTTCATTTTAAGCAGCATTCCCTTCCCAAGCAAGTCTCAAATGATTCCTTAAATGCTTGAACTGAAGACATTAACTGAAGTGCCTTCAGCTCAGTCCACCCACAGGTGATCAGTGTTTTTTAGTTCCTTTGTCTGGATTCCTCTCATCCAGCTCACCTTAGACACATGAAACCCAGCAGGTTCTTGGTTTTCAGGGTTTGCCTTGACTGCTTCAAACCAAAGATTTGGTTTCCTGTCCTGGAACAAAGAAGGGATTTGCTTTGCTTTATGTGGGATCTGCATATTTGGAAAATGTTCTGTCTTAAGATGTACTTTGGGATTTTCAAGAACTCATTTTACATAAGCAGGTAATCAGGTCCTTTTAATTGGCACTAACCAATTTCTGTGTCTCTCCACTTCCAGGTACACTGTTTTACGCAATGGGCATCATCAGGAACATGAGAAGCTTCCCATCCACAACGACCCTGAATCCCAAGAGTCCTGTTTCTAGTCATGGTCCTAACAGAGGAATGGTCCGGCTGAAAGAACCTTTTAGAATATCCAAAGGATTCACGGACAGCAGGACTTGTTGAAAAATCATTCATCTGCATTGTCATGGTGCCTCCTACACTGACTTCACATGGGTGTCCAGCTGTGAGATGGATGGAAGGTACAGGACTCCTGTACCTGCAGGGATGGCTGGACCATGGCTATGCCACAGCTTTATTCCAGAGGGGGTGATTCCTGTCAACGTAAGGACACAAAACAAATACAAACCACTCAGTGAAGGGACTTCTGCTCTCCTTTTCCAGCTGCCCTCTGTGTACAAGTCATCTCTCTGTCCTGCAGTCTTAGAGATCACAAGGTCTGGCTGAAGCCCTATCAGGATGTGAGACTAAAGCCCTGCTTTATCTGTGCGAGATCCTGCCCGTGGTGACTGGATGGTCAGGGGAGAAACAGCACTATGTTTTCTTCAGCAAAATAAGGGGGAACATTTGCCCTTTGATTATAGCTACTGGTGAAGGGTCAGCACGAGCTGCTGGTTCACCCAACCCTGCAGAGCTTTGTAAATGCTTTTATTGTGTTTCCTGGCCACGTTCACTGGTGGAAGCCTGACAAGCTGGAATGGGACCTACAGAGACATCTCACCTCTGACAGGGCCCTGCCAGCACTGCTCCAGTCCAGCCCATGGGCCCAAAGCCTTATCCATCCTCTGCCATTTGGAGGCCAGTGGAGAGGATATGGCCCTCAAACCCAGGCAAGCTGCCAGTGCTGTGCTCACTTGAGCAAACTTTAGGCATTCCGACCCAAAAGAAAGGTTGGCCAAGAGACAGTCAGTCTGTAATAGATCACTAAGTGCCATCTTGAAAACTACACCATCTAATAAACTTTTCTAGCTACATTAGGGAGAGAGACTTCCACTTCCATTTTCCACCTTTATTTTTGTATTTGTTTCGGTTCCCTTCCAGTTTCAAGAAGTTTCAAGATTTTCAAATATCACCATATGCACATCTGCTTGCAAAGATCTCAGTCCTCAGCTGCTTCCTGCATGTAGATGTTGCCATATTCCTTGTGAGCTGCTTCCACCTTTGCATGGAAAGGGTGAGCAAGGCTGTAGACTTCGCAACTTTGGGAGAATGATCTTCATGCAGTAGGAAATATGCAGGATCAAGACTATGAGCCTCTACCCTTTTTAGATGAAGATCGAACCCAGAGATGCCACCCTGAGCCTAGAAAATAAACTTGTACTTTGTTATATTGTGTAATCATGTACAGCTATTTTTAATGTAAATAGAAAAGGTGACATTATTTATTATTTTTTATCAGGAACATGTGTTTTTTTCATTAAAAGCTTCTAGACCCAGGAGCTTAACATTATATGTATTATTATTTAGTAATATTTCTGTTGCTATGTGACAGGTATTTACTATAAACAGACAAATCCTGCTTTGAACAAACAAAAATGTTGCTCAGTAGGAAAAAAATTGTGCATGATAAAAACAAGTGGCTTCCCTGCCATGGTGTCTGACTTCTTTAAATACTTCTTCCACATAAAACTCACTGACAAAACTTCACAGCATTTTCCTTTAGGTTTCAAAAGGACTCAGGGGAGAAATAGCCCTAATTAGAAGACCAGACACTTACCAAAGTAGAGAAGTGCTGGCAGTTAGAAAGAGACAAACTGTTGGTGTTTTCATGGAAAGTGCTCCTGGTTCATCATTAGGACTTGTTTGGCAATGACCTGTTTTTACAGGGCTTTGTTTCCAAAACAACTCTACTGTGGACATCAAAACAGAGCAGAGAGTGAAAAAAGAAAGGTCAATATTTAAAGTTTGGAAAAAAATCCATCCAGGGCTGCTTGAGTCCTGTGATCCTCACCCTCTGTGGGACTGCTCGCTTTGGTTATGTCAGGATTTGGGTACATGACTCTGCAGAACAGGTTGTCTTGGTTTCACCTCAAGTGTCAAATTTCTTAGAGAAGTCCGAAGCTTTTCTCTGTCCCCATTAAAAGGCATCAAAATATTGGTGTGAAATTTCTTGGAGTGATCTGGAATCAGCAGCATGGGGATGCTACAGTAATGGTGTTTTTTGTTTCTGCTGTTGTCCTTGAAGTGTTGTTTTCTCCTATGTTTTTATGTGCATTAGTAATATATCTCTTCTTAATTTAAAATTAACTCCTCAACAGGGCAATTTCCTCACAGGCAACATTCCATCAATGGGCTCTATCAATGGGAGCAGTAGCTCACTAGCCAAAATGGTCAACAGCTGTGATGGGAAAAAAATTCCAAACACTGTATTTGAATGAAAAACCAAACACAAAATGTCCACGTTCTTGTGTCATTTCTGACAAACTGTTGGACTCAGCAAACCTGTCATGAACCACCTGGCAGCTCCTGCTTAGTAAGTCAATAATCTCAGCAAAGCTTCTGTGAACCCAGCAAATGACGTTGTCTGTCATCAGTAATGGTAGAATTTCTCTAGGAAAGGAGCTGTCTCACAGAAAGGACCCAGACTCAATTTCCTTTGCTAAAGGTGGCTGCTCCTTCAGCCTCTCAGTTTAGCTTCCCATTGACCCTCTTGGCTGGTGGTGTCAGAGCCTTTGCCTGTGCTGAATAATGTGTAATGCATTGGCTGTTTCTAAAAATAAAAAATCTTCTGTGTGCACTGAAGTGAACTCCAGCTCATGCTCATTTCTTGGCTGTTTTCACTCAAAACACATGATGTGACCAAGTTACACTTTCTTGCCTTCCAAGACACTCTAACAGCCAGAACAGGGAGGGAGAATCCGGCCCTTCTTTGCTTTTTCTACAACTCCCTGACAGGAGGGTGGAGCCAGGTGGGGGTCAGGCTCTGCTTCCAGTGAACAAGTAACACGACTAGAGGAACAGCCTCAAGTTGTGCCAGGGGAGGTTTGGGTTGGACATCAGGAGGAATTTCTTCACTGAAAGGGCTCCCACACATTAGAATGGGCTGCCCAGGGAGGTGGTGGAATCCCCATCCCTGGAGGTGTTCAGGGAATGGCTGGATGTGGCACCCAGTGCTCTGGTCTGGTTGGCAAGGTGGGGATCAGTCAGGTTGGACTCGATGGTCTTGGAGGTCTTTTCTAACCTTTATGACTCTGTGAAAATACTGATGAGCCCTTGGGTTGTAATACCCATTCCTAATTGTTATCTACCAGAACAATCCTGCCTCCTGCACCAAGTTCTCATGCACTGGCTCTTTCTCCCCACTGATTGTTTCTGAGCCCTCCCTCTCTCTTCTTTACCTGTGCTGTGCCCACCTGATCTCTCACATCAGCCCTGAGAGCTCTCACTGCTCTGGGCACCACGCTCAAGACAGGCATTTACAAACAGGGAGTGAAACATTATTTTGTGCAGCTGTTTCTCTGAGTTTCCCAGTGAATCTGACTAAAAAAGGAAGCTTCTTTCTTCCTTCCTTTCCATCTCTTTCCAGCCACCTTTCACAGATTCACTCTAATAACCATGTATTTATTTCTTCACATAAATATGCTAGTACTCATCAGTGAGTGATCACACCAGCACTTTATGGTCTGGGAACACTTTACATGTTTTGGAACGCAGCAAGCCTTGGAAGCCTTAAGGATGGTGCCTGATGGAGCTGTTTTCTTGGATTACAACTCCTGACACTTCTCCTTGCCAGAGGTAATGTGCTGGCAGAACAGAGAGCTAATGAGAAATTGGCTGGGTCTTTGCTAAACTATCTTCAGGAGGCAGATCTGTCAACACAGTTGTATTCCCATATTTCTGCATTTTTGTAGGCTCCAGAAGCATTTCTAGGATCTTGCATGACTTTTGATAGCAGGGCATGGGCTCAGACAAGGAAATTCAAAGATGCATTGGGGTTGCTTGTGCTGAAAGAGGGAAGTAGAGTGACAGGCTGGCTCCTTCCAAAGGCAAACTAAAAACATAGCCTAAGGCTAAATCTGTGTGCCAGTAGGCCCTGGGCAGTGTCAGGGTGCATATCCCCATGAGCTGAGCCATTCTTCCTACTGCCCAGCTTCCCCTGTTTCCAATACTCAGTTTACTCAGACAGAAAGAGTCGTGCTGCAAAGTAAAATTCAGAGCTGTAATAAACAAGACACCAATGGGAAGCAGCGTTCACCAAACAGAAGCTCCCAGGAAGGGTGCAGAAGAGGCCATACATTTAATTAGCTGATGTTTAAGACTGTCTGGAGGGATGTGAAGCAATAACTGGATGATACACGCTCTGTAAATGTCAGTGCTTGAGGCAGGCAGCAGCTGTGTTGCTTAGTGAGATGTATGGAGATATGGCTGCAGCCCAAGAGTACCAGCAGGTCATGCTCATAAACACCATGAAGACAGCTGAATCCTTATGGGGAAACGTCCCTTCCACATTTATCCTTCAGTTTTTTCAACACTGAATATATCTTCAGTTTTTAATCTTGGAGAGGTCAATGGAAAAATAAGTAGAAACTATCTCAGCAGAACAATTTGCAAAATGTTTTCAGTAAATTCTCAAAACCCTTTTAATTTAATGCAGAAGTGTACAATGTGACCTGCTCCTATTGCAGGATCTGATGCCTGTATACACACAGGAAGAAGTGAAAACATTTACCACAGTGGCTTAAAAATGAAGGCAACAGCTTCCATCTGCATTACACCCCAGTACGTCGTAGTGCAGTGTGTGAGCAGAGCTGAGAAGGGCTCACAGTGGGATCTGAGGGATAGTTGTAGAGGTGTGTGGGAAGCCCTTATTCGGAATCACAGAATCATTAATGTTGTAAAAGACCTCCAAGGTCATCGAGTCCAACCTGTGCCTGATCCCCACCTTGTCAACCAGCCCAGAGCACTGAGTGCCACATCCAGCCATTCCTTGAACACCTCCAGGGATGGGGACTCCACCACCTCCGGGACAGCCTTGACAGCCTTTTCAGTGAAGAAATTCCTCCTGATGTCCAACCTAAACCTCCCCTGGCACAGCTTGAGGCCGTTTTCTCTTGTCCTGTCCCTTGTTCCCTGAGAGCAGAGCCTGACCCCCACCTGGCTCCACCCTCCTGTCAGGAAGTTGTAGGGAGTGAGGTCACCCCTGAGTCTCCTTTTCTCCAGGCTGAGCTCCCCCAGCTCCCTCAGCCGCTCCTGGTGCTCCAGACCCTTCCCCAGCTCCTTTCTCTTCTCTGGACATGGTCCAGCATCTCAGTGTTTCTCTTGCTGTGAGGGGCCACAGAACTGGACACAGCACGTGAGGTGTGGCCTCACCAGTGCCAAGCACAGGGGGACAGTCACTGCCCTGGTCCTGACTGTCCCTCTGCTCTTGCTTACAGAGGTTCTGTCCTATTAAGCTTATTTAATTTCTACTTACGATTTATTTGCAGTCACAGGAGCCCTACCTTGGCCTGGCACGTTACCTGAAGGAGGCCCAGGTTGGAGGGGGCACTGTGGTGCTGGTCTGGTTTGCAGGAACAGTGCAATCCAAATGGACTCATTTGAGCCATGAAAACCATTGTTAGAGTCACCTTGATGTTGAATAGCACAAATCCCTTGCTGCAGAGATCCTCTTTTGGCAAACTCTGGTCCTCCATGAGTCTCTGTTATAACAAAGGACACTTGGGGGAGAATGTATATTGGAAATGTGTTAGGTAACCACAAAAACCCTGAACATGAGTCAGAGCTGAGAGAGCTAAATTATACTCACCTTGCCTTTGACTTCAGCACACTTCAAAACGGTTTTTATTTTACCCTACATTCCCCCACTGTCCCTAAATGGGATCTGTGAATAATCAGTAACAGCGTATTCATTGTACTTAGATGTTTTTGCACAACTCAAAATACCTCCCAATTTAGGTATTACTAACAAATATCTTCATCCTAAAGATCATCTCAGCAAAGGATTGTGGCTCTCAGAATGGAATACACTCCAAAATGTCTTTGCTCAGCAAAGATAATGAAGAATCAAAAGATATTTAAGGCATTTATTGACGTCAGCCTGACTTAATAGTGTGCAACAGAACCAACCCATTGGGTCCAAATCGTGTCCATTTAATTCTTAGCACAGATGAAAAATACAGAACAGCTCCAGCCAAATGATGGTTTCTTGGAGCAGGCAGCCCACACACGGCAGACTCTGAGTCATTCTGAAGAGTTTTCCTCACCCATCTTTGTAAATGCTGAAGCCAAGGAGAGCATTTTCATTCTGTAACTGTCAGCTGTAAATCCCTCCATAGTTTAAGATCCCATCTTTTTCTCCACATTTGATTTCCTGAGCCCTCTCTGAGTACTACCATGACAAAAGGCGAGAAATCTGTTGCTTTCTTCTACTAATATGAACTCAATAAAAATATACAAAAGCTTTTAGTTTTTTCAATTTTTGTATAGATTAAATCTTCCTGAATAAAAAAAAAAACCAAAACCAAAAACCAGTTAATCTCCTCTCAGCACCCAGTGACTGTTAATGAGCTGATGGAAACCCTGCAGTGGATGGGCACTTGTTTTGGCTGTCCTGTTATCACATGCAGTGCACACGTGTCCATACAATTTCCCTGTCGTCCCCCTGACAAGGGATTAAATTTGAATGGCTTGAACTAGCAGGAATCATGGTCAAGGTATGGAGTTTGTAGTTGCTTCTAACACACTGAAAAGCTCAGAGACCAGAGTGAGGGTAGAGGCAACATTCCTGTCTCTACCATCAACTCCTTATAGCTTTTTCTTGAATAAAAACACACTTTCAAAATCCTTTAAAAGACCCAAACAGTGATTTTGTCTTTCTCCTAAATCAGAGAAAAAAAGCAAGAACCAGCATAGTGCCCACCTCTGAACACAATGTTTCATGCTCCTCTCTACCCTCCCAAGCTCACTTTCTCCTTTATCTATTTACCTTCTGTACTCTCTGTTTAGATAACATTTCTCAGGCACTTGAGCATCTCCCAGCTGGGATCACTGCATCCTCTGTCAGGAGGAGCTGTTAACTCTCCTTGCTGTGGGCAAAGCAGTTCCAGCACTTGCCTGCAGTGGCACAAGCCACCTCAGACTCATTTCCCAATTAGTGGAGAGCTAATCAATACCTACCTTTGCCCAGCTGAATTAGGCCCTCTAAGTGCTCATTTCTCTTCACTGACTGTAAGAGGACACCTCTCTGACTGGTTCATCTGCACTAGAGGCATATAAATCCAACAAAGATATAACCTACCCAGGAAATGTGTTGTTGAGTCAGACCTAACCTAGGGAAGATAATCCTTCCTATTTAATCCTTTCCCTGAAGGCACATGAATGTGAAGCACATCAAGGAAGCAGGGGACAGAAGTGATACAGCCATATCAGAGTTTCCTTTATCATTTTCCATACCTATCAGATTCAATGTTTGCAAAGCTGCCTTTGAACTCTAGCAAACAGCTTCCTTATATGTCCAGATGCAAATATCACTGTTTGTTAAGTGGGCTCTAAATGGATTTCATAGTTCAGCCCAAAGCTGCCACACAGGAGCACAGCAAAGCTAAAAGCCCCAGCTGGAGTTTTCTGCATTGCAGAAAGAAGAGCAGAGCAGGATCACTCAGTCACCTTATGTGCAGTGACAGCAGCCTGACCTCCTGCCAGAGAAAAACGAGAGGAGTCAGGCCAGACTGCAGTGTGAAGAGGGAAGCCTGTCACGCAGAGAGAAGACATCTGGGATGCTCCCTGAGAAACGTAACAACTGGGCAGGCCCAGGGAAAACCTCCCTTGCCATGGCAATTGAACAACAGACTGCCCCAAACAAACAAAATGCATTGACGGAGGAGCTCAGACACAAAATATCAAATCCCTTTATGACCTGGAAGCTGTACCCCCCGGGGTGTCCCCGTGTCCCCTGAGCTGGGGGCGGTCAGGCACAGCCGGGTCGGTGTGTCGGGACCACCTCTGTCCCCCCGGGGTGTCCCCAGGACGCCCCCGGTCCCGCACGCCGGGGCGGGGAGCTCCCCCTGCCGGCCCACCGAGGGGTTCGCATCCAGCCCCGCATCCCTGTGCGGACCCTTCCAGAGGGATCGCACCGGAGAACGAACTGGAAACTCAAATCCGAGGGCCCCAGTCCCGCACAGAAGGGACGCGCGTGGCAAGTGACGGGGTGCTATGAAAAAATCCGAGAGAAGCACGTGGTCGGTACCTGGTTTCTCTGCCCTCACTCTTTGCTGACAGCTCTCTGATGTAGTTAAGCCTCTGCAGGTGACAAAATCAAGAAGTCCAGAGCAGGCCACTAAAATCATAAGAGGATAGAGAACTCTCCTGCCTCTGGAGACAAGCTAGGAGAGTTGGGGCTGTTCAGCCTGGAGAAGGGAAGGTTGTGTGGAGACCTCACAGCCCCTTCGAGTATCTGAAGGGGCTACAGGGAAGCTGGAGAGGGACTGTTCATCAGGAACTGCAGTGACAGGACAAGGGGGAATAGCTTCATGCTGAAAGAGTAGGCTTAGATTAGATATTAGGAAGAAATTTTTCCCTGTGAGAGTGGTGAGGCCCTGGCATAGGTTGCCCAGAGAAGCTGTGGCTGCCCCATCCCTGGAAATGTTTAAGATCAGGTTAGATGGAGCTTGGAGCAACCTGGACTAGTGGAAGGTGTCCCTACCTGTGGCAGGGGGTGGAACTGGATGAGCTTCAATGTCCCTTCCAACCCAAACTATTCTATAGTTCTATAAGAACCTGCAAGAGAAAACACTCATAACACCCCCACCCCACCAGCAAACTGGGGCTGATGTCAGCTCTTGGTGCAGGATCCACAGACCAACAAACCAGAAACCCAAATGGCAACTGCAACTCTTTGCTCTTCAGGGTGGAAAACAACTGAAGGCATTTGCAGCCCTTAGCCCTGGGGCAGCATTTTATCTGGAGCTGGCAGAGCCCTGAGGACATGCTCACACCCAGCACATCACCCCTGAAGCCAAATTGGTGAGCAAATTATAGTTTGTGCAGCAGCTCCTGCTCAGTCCAACTATACCCATCCAGGTCCCAGTAATAATTATTTATATATTTAACTAACAAAGGTTGTGCAGGAAAATAATTATTTTCCTCTGCTTTGCTCCTTTCCTCAATTTCAGATACTGAAGAAAGCAGATTCCCCGGTCTTATCTGAGATCCTCAAGCACCCCTAGATCTCAGGACACACAGTGAATTAAGTCACTACATCACCACTATGTGTAAAATGGGAGTAATGTTTTAAGAAGCTAAAACTACTGCAAGGTTCAACTGCTTACGGAAATATTGAATATAAATAAACATTATTTGTATAAATACTTCTTCAAAATGCTGAAGTTAAGAGATACCAGATGGAGATCTGGTGCAATACTCTAGAAACTCTGTAACATTTTCCTGTATTAAAATGGTAAACATGACTGAATCAATGACTCACATTACTTGAAACACTCCTAGAAAGGGTCACAATTATGTTTTGTCTGAATGTCATTGAATATATTATCTATGGCTAAATATGTTATAACTAAATCATTAACTCTGATCCTGCATTAAAGCAAACTGAACAACATTCACTCATCTGGTATTTAGTGCTCCACCTCCAGTTAGAGTAGGAAGCAGGTGTGAGAAAATGCTATACCAAATCTCTTGCTGCTCCCACCATTCTCTTCCTCTTATTCCATATATTTCAAGTTCCACATTACCTCAAGAACTTCCACAGAGGGACAGATGCAGAGAAAACCAACACTGGTTTTGCTGTGTTGAGCAGTTTTGCCTCTTCAGTTCTACAGAGCTAAATGTCATAGAAATCCCCATTAATCACATTTACACCAAAGTTCAGAGAATCACAATCATTATGATGTGCAAAATTATATAATGGTATAAACCAACCTGCTCTAGGGCTTTTACCACAGGAAGTGTCATTTTTTAGGCTGGTAACTCTGCAACTTTAAAAAAACATGGATGAGAGATCCAGCCAGAGTTGATGGCCTGGCAGAGCTGAGCTGCCTTTGTGTAGCCACAGCTGGGAATTCAAGGAGACACTTCCACAGGGAAGCAAATTGGCCTTCAGGGGTTTCCCACCCCCTGGACACACTGCTAACAGCACAGCACAGCTAGTTCAACACTAATTTGTGCATTTTTATACCTGGACTCACAGCAAATTCTGGACATACACAGAAAACACCTATGGGACTGTGGGAACCAGAGGCATTTTCAATACACAACAAACACACATAATCAGGGGCAAATAGCAGCAGTTTTTTACTGACCATATGGAAAATCTGCATTCATGAGTGAGCACGACCCAGCCCGAGAGCTCACTGGTTGTGTCAGATGGATCCTGTGCTGATACAGCTGTAACCAAGCAATTACACACCCCTTTTTTCTGCCTGCCTGAAGCAAAAATTCAGCTTACAGCCAGCTAGTATGTGCAAATTCATGTTAAAGAGAGTGGAACCAACAATTAGCAACTTACTTTTCATAGTACAGAGTCAAATACACTATTAAAATGAAACTGAACAGTACAAAATGCTTTAGAACATATCTTCTGTTTCCAAGGTGCTAAACATGGGGGTTTTCCTTTCCCCCAAAATGTATTTGATAATTCTAGAAACTACCACAGATCACCAACTTTGCTACATTTTTTCCTGCTTTAGCCTTCTTTGCAACAGCTGTAGAATATTCTGTCCCTTTGAAAAATGCACACAAGACACAAAGATTGTGCTCAACAGGTTTACTCAGACTGGACTCTTAAATGCTCAAGAAAAAGGCACAGATTAAAAGAGACTCTGATGACTCTTTTGAACACAGCAAATGGAATTCTGTTTATAAGGAAAAAAAATACTGCTATGAATTGTATGGGCTGAAAAGTTCTGAAATATTCTTCCCTGTTCCTAATTATTGGCCTTCATTAAAATGGAATTTAAATTAAATTGTATAAACATATGAAATAAAGTCTCAGTATTAGGAAGGTTTTTTTTCTTTTGTTTCCTCTATGTACAAATCTTAGTATACAATTTTTACTTTTCATTATACATTTAACTACATAATCTTTTTTTCCAAAAATGAGTGAGAGCAACTGCAAAGTATGTGTTTCAAGAAAATGCTTTGCATTCGGAAAGGATCCACCTGCTTTCTTGGCCAGCAGTGCCAATGAGAACTGAGGGGGGGTGCCAGGCTGGGGGACACCCCTCAGATGTAGTCGTCCTCCACGGGCTCCCCGTTGACGTCACAGTAGTGGATGAAAATGGCCACGACGCGCTGGAACACCCCTTTCTTCATCTGCCGCAGCTCCGAGATCTCCTCCCCGATGGTCTCCATGCAGATGTCTGCAGACAGCTGGCCCTTCCTCCGGGGGGCATAGATAGTAGCTGGGAAGGCACACAAGAATAAAAGCTAGAATGTTTCCTGCAGAGAAGTTCACAAGCCAATCTGCTTTGCGTTAAGTCTTGGAAAGCAAAGCAAACGGAAAAATCTTCCATTGAGGAGCTATGTTTAAGGGATATTATTCAAGCAGAAGAGGTATTCTGCCTTCCCTATACTGAAACCTTTCAATAGCTCCCATACTCATTTAATGTATGTCAACTTCATGTTTGTGAGTGAAGGGAATCTCAGAGCAACACAAACCGTTCCCTGAGGCCTCTCTGACACGCTTCCATGTTACCCATTCCACTGATCACTTAAATGTTTTATAAACAAAAGCAATTAAGGATAAAGCAAAAGTCTCATCTTTATTTTTAGGGTTTTAACATCATGTTTAATCTAATTACTCCTTTAAATCAAACATATTTAATTTTTTTTGGTAACTCAGCCTACATACTGATGTACAAGCATTAAGTCTATGAATCAATCTAAAATAAAATTTAAAAAAGAAAACCAGAGAAAGGTATAGCAGAGAAAATCTCTTCCTCATCCTCTTGAGATTCATGCCCTTGAAACAGAGCTAGATAAGAATATCCAAAACAATGTCAATTAAAAATACCTCTAACGAAGGAGATTCCAAGATGTTCCTAATTAAGTAGTGGAGGAACATACTTTTCTCTGCTACCATTTGAGCCCTAGGAACTGCCTACTATAATATTTGAGAAGACAAGCTCCTAAATAGAAGGAGGCATATCTATAACAAAAACTAATCCACATCACCTGTTCCAGAGTTTTCAAGTCCAGTTCTTTCCTCTTTAATGCCAAGTTTG
Organism: Manacus vitellinus; assembly: GCF_001715985.3. Classification (NCBI taxonomy): domain Eukaryota; kingdom Metazoa; phylum Chordata; class Aves; order Passeriformes; family Pipridae; genus Manacus; species Manacus vitellinus. The sequence goes on from NW_021939882.1 coordinate 4,877,745, forward strand.
AGTTTTCACATTTTCTCTGCTAGACTCTCTTCAGCCTACCTTAACAACCTTTGCAAAGCAAAGCCAGAGGCAGCAGTTCAGCTGAGCCTTCAGCAGCAATGCCAGTAAACTCTACAGAACATAAATTGCTGGGACTACACACCACAGAATTAACTTTGTATATGTTTTAAATGCACCCAGATGTGACAAACCCATCACACTTTCAGGCTGAGCACCAGATGGGCTCTGCTTCTGTCAGTATTAGGGGCCCCAGCTGCTCCTTACACTGCTGTAGCACTGTTGCCCTCTCCTTTGCTGGACTCATCCAGCTCCCAACAGAGTCTATCAAAAATAGCCCAAGAACTAGAAAAACTGAAAAATAAAGGTCAGCCTAGGACAAGCAACAAGTTATTTGAACACATCAAACCAGATTACGCACTTCTTTCATCATCCTCAAAGTCATATCTGGCATAGCTGTTGGGCTCTGCTGTTCTCAGGGACCTCAGCCACGGGAAGTCAGTGATCATGGAGTAAGGAGCACCATCCACAATGCCTAGGAGACAGACAGGATGAGGATCCAAAGAGCACAACGTCACTCCTGCAGCATCATCACTCTTCATCAAGTAAACTTGATTATCACACAGACTGGTCGCTCTAATGCAGGAGAAGCATCTCCTCATTTCATTCCCCCACTGTGCCAAGGTTCCTCCACTTTCCTCCCAAGAATTATTACCCATGTCTCTTGTAATGATGCAAAGCTACTTATCTCAACAAGAGACTTGTCACCAGCTTTCAGCTGTCTATGAACACTCACCTTCTAGAGTGTAAATATCTCGGCCCCAAGGGTACTTAGTGTATTTCTTCAGGTCTTCTTCAGTTCGTGTAGCTTCAGGGAAGAACTCATATTTAATAAGCTCTCTAGAGAGAAGGAAGAGATTATAGCCAGGAGTGATAGGAAATGGGAAGGTGGGGGGGGAAGGAAAACAAAATGGGAAATCCTATTGCACAACCTTTCCTTTAATGAGCCTGAATCCATAGAAGCACTTCTCCAAGACCCTCACACCAACTCAGAATCAATCCCTTCCCTTTGGAGAGCAACCACAGCCAGCAGGTACAGTTTGGGTGAGAAACCATTGAAGGTATCTTTGAGCACACCTTTCTATCTGATTGAGGAACAATCCAACAGAGCTGCAACTAAACCAAACTTCAGAAGTAAATTTGCTCTCTTAGTAATTTTAGTGAAAAGCCAGCACAACAAAAACACTGGTTAAAAACAGCTGGATGAGAGCCACTCTATACAATCTCCTGTTGATGGGAATTCTAAGGAGTTCATACTGATGGAACATCACCTTCCACAGAAACTAGTTCTTGGAGTAAATCACTCTTTTTTAAAGGTAACTTGTTTTCAGATTTGAAGGTATTTATCCGTCTTCCTGACTACTTCAATGTACAATTGCATTATTGCTGCATGACTTATATGATGAATTCTATGGTTATTGTAGGAGAATTTGTAGTATTTTCCACATGGAAAGGTTTATAGTCTGTGTTTTGTATGAGTTGCATCTTGACACTGAAATTCTACATTGCACCATCTAGAATTCAAATTTCCCTAGTCACCAAAGCTTTTTTCTTTGATTTGGCTGACAGAATCCAGCAGGTCTGACTGAAGCTGCAGCTGCTCCCTGAGCAGTGAACACCTTTTCTGCACAGTCCCTGAAGGGCAGGTACTCACTGGTTGATATTTGCTATTGTGTCCATCCAGCTCCGAACTCGCACCTTGTTGCGGACATTGGGGGGGTTACTGAACTCATGAATGATGCAGATGTGGTAGGGATAAGGGCCACTAAAGATCTTCTGCTCCAGAGTCAATGTGTCAACCTGGGAAGAGCAGGAAACAAAGACTTGTGACCAACAGAAACAAAGAGGTGTGATTGTAGAGTCAAGAGCACACAGACATCCAAACACCCCAAATTCTAGGAGAATGTGTCCAGTAAAAAGAAATTTTAACAACATACATAATTAAATACACAATTAAAACTTTCCTAGTACAGTTTTGTCAATGAATCTTCTCAAGCAGTGGAACTGGATAGGAAATGTCTATTTCCTGATGTGTTTCACAATTCCAATATGTAAGCAAACTTCATAAAATTACATAACGGTCTAAAACTACATTCACATCTCAGAATTTGTCTCTGGCTTAGGAGGAGGGCATTGGTGGTTTGGTTTTGGGTTTTTATTACCCCTTCATCCCTCATTGGGAGACCAAGCCAGAAAGCAGGAGAGAAGCAGCACCACAAGTACAATACGGAATGCTCTGGTAAGAGTGATAAAGTTAAAAACCCCCAACATTCCAGATCTTAAATTAAACCCTCTTAAATACGTGTGAAATGACCTAAACTCACTAAATCACACAGCAGCTACAGGATGGACAAGGGATCAGACCCAGCTAACATGGGTTTAGGAGGGGCAGATGCTGTTTGACCAACCTGATCTCCTTTTACGATCAGGTGACCCACCTGGTGGATGAGGGAAAGGCTGTGGATGTGGTCTATCTGGACTGCAGCAAAGCCTTTGACACTGTCTCCCATAGCATACTCCTGGAAAAGCTGGCAGCCCATGGCTTGGACAGGGGCACTCTGTGCTGGGTCAGGAACTGGCTCGAGGGCCGGGCCCAGAGAGTGCTGGTGAATGGAGCTGCATCCAGTTGGCAGCCAGTCACCAGTGGTGTTCCCCAGGGGTCAGTGCTGGGCCCAGTCCTTTTTAACATCTTTATCTATGATTTAGATGAGGGGATTGAGTCCATCATCAGCAAATTTGCAGATGACACCAAGTTGGGGGGGAGTGTCGACCTACCGGAAGGCAGGAGGGCTCTGCAGAGGGATCTGGATAGACTGGAGAGATGGGCTGACTCCAATGGAATGAAGTTCAACAAGGCCAAGTGCCGGGTCCTGCACTTTGGCCACAACAACCCCCTGCAGCGCTACAGGCTGGGGACAGAGTGGCTGGAGAGCAGCCAGGCAGAAAGGGACCTGGGGGTGCTGATGGACAGGAGGCTGAACATGAGCCAGCAGTGTGCCCAGGTGGCCAAGGAGGCCAATGGCATCCTGGCCTGCATCAGGAACAGTGTGGTCAGCAGGAGCAGGGAAGTGATCCTTCCCCTGTACTCTGCATTGGTGAGGCCACACCTTGAGTATTGTGTTCAGCTCTGGGCCCCTCAGTTCAGGAAGGATATTGAGGTGCTGGAGCGGGTCCAGAGAAGAGCAACGAGGCTGGTGAAGGGACTTGAGCACAAGTCCTATGAGGAGAGGCTGAGGGAGCTGGGGTTGTTTAGTCTGGAGAAGAGAAGGCTTAGAGGTGACCTCATCACTCTCTTCAACTACCTGAAGGGACATTATAGCCAGGCAGGGGTTGGTCTCTTCTCCCAGGCAACCAGCAACAGGACAAGAGGACATGGGCTCAAGCTCTGCCAGGGGAGGTTTAGGTTAGATGTTAGGAAGAAATTCTTTACAGAGAGGGTTATCAGGCATTGGAACGGCCTACCCAGAGAGGTGGTGGATTCACCATCCCTGGAGGTTTTTAAAAAGAGACTGGACGTGGCCCTTAGTGCCATGATACAGTAATTGGAGATGGATCAGGGGTTGGACTTGATGATCTTGGATGTCTTTTCCAACCCAATCTATTCTATGATTCTATGATAAATGTCACTTCTTACAGCTCCCAGTACCACAACTGTCCTAAAACACTGTTCAGCATCACAAGAGGATGCTGCCTTCAGCAGAGTTGTCTATTCCAAACTCTAACTGCTGTTACTAAATCTAATAGAATAGACTTAGATCAAAGATTTCAGATACCTGTGCCTATGTCATGCTTCTGCTTATATATAGCTATAAGCTGGTTTATAGTATCACTTAGCAGCTTATAGTAGCACTTAGGTTCTTACAGTTCCTTTGAGTTCTCACAGTTTCTTTTAGTTATTCAGTTTGAAATTAGTTCAGTGCATCACAATATCTTACAGTATCTTCTGATGCAATGAATACTGGAGGTAGTAAGATTAAGTCTTAAAACTCAGTACCATCCAAGTTCCAGATTCTGCAATAAAAGCCTTGATGGTCTAAAGTTTTAATAAGCAAGTTTCTCAGAGTTGTGTTACTGTAACATTTACATTTGTCGCATCAATTGAAAACCACAGGCAGAACTTCAGGTGTGTTCACAATGAAATCCAGGCTGGTTGTGTACCTGCTGCATTGGACGAAGATAAATGATCCTGTTTCTTTCTGGTGGCATCCTGAGAATCTGATCCAGAACCTGATCCATGTTTAACTTCTTGCACTGGGCATAGTCAAACCGATTGACAACTGGTGCATTTTCTACTTTCAAGTGTTTCAACACACGGCACCTTGTAGCTATAAAAGAGCAAACCAAATTATTAAAAGAAACAATACTGAAAAGACCTTAGGAGCCTCCTGTCAGAGATTTTCAAGGCTGACAGTTTCTAAAGAAGGCAAACAAGTAATGTAAGTACCAGAGAATAACTGAAGTTAAGGTGGCAATTTAAGTATATCAGAGAAATACACCAGCTGTTCATTTCTTCCATATTATGATCAAACTTGTAATTCTTGAACTTGAAAGAAGGATCCTTTTAAAAGGCCATGTCAAATTTCTTCTAACAATAACCTTTTTCTCCCTTTGTTTCCTTTCACAAAGCCTCCTGAAATGGTCTGTGGACTGCCACAATTGAAAACCACTGACTTCAAAATCAGATCAAATATAGAGTATTGTGAAGCCACACAATGGAAAATAAAGCTATTTCCTTTCTAGCAACACTGCTCATTTAACCAAAATTTGGTTCAAAATCAATGTATGTTCTGAGACGTACTCTGGAATAAAGAAATCATTTCTTTATTCTCTGCTAAGTAGATATATGTCATGTCAGAAGAAAAGGTCTTAAGTGTAGATGTTGCAGAAAACAGTAAATGATCCAGTACAGGAACAGTCACACGCCCTGGCATGTGAATGTAATGCAACCTAAGTGCTATAATTGAAAACAGATTTTTATCATGTCAAGGAGGAAAGTATCATCATGTCAGCTAAATAATCTATGGAAGCATGAAGAAATGAGAGAATAAAAACAAGCTACTCTGAAACTCATTTCATCAACTTCCAATTATTGTATTATCACTCTCCAATAAACTACTCATCTTCCTAATTGTCAGATAATTTCATCTGTTGATTTGCAGATATTAATCTTTATTAAACCTGTTATAAGGAAAGGCACTCAAACTGAGAAGCAGCAATATTTGGTGTTCTAAGCATCAGCCTGACAAGCAGCAATGCAGCTGATGAATACAAAATAAGCAATGGACTGACTTGAATTGTTTCAAGAATTCCTAATAATGCCAGATGGAGGAGACAAGCAAAACATGAACTACATACCATGTATGAACATCATTTTGGGGCAGTCTTTCAGTACCAAATCTGTTATTCCACAATTGGTCAATGTGATTCCTACAAGGTTTTTGGATTTCAAAGTCAGTACCTGGTGAAAATTTAACCAAAAAAAAAAAGAAAAAAATGTATGACAGGGTAAAAACAAATAAACACACTGAATTTTAAAAGATACTGCCAGATGTGGAAAGATATTAACTGCATACTACTCAATATGATACAGCTTCAGTTCACAATGGGTATTTGAAGTTACAGAGTAGGTTACTGGTGATTTATCAGCTATAGCTGATAAACCTGTAGGAAGTGAAGAAAAAGCCCTTACTTGAACATGATCATCTTCAATAACTGGGTCACTTGTACTTGTGGATTTGTCAGCTGTCCTTTTCCGCTTGGTAGTTTGCCGTGGCTTTGGCTTGGCTACTTCTGGAAACAAAAATATGGAAAAATCTTTCCTCTGTTACATTTCAGGATAACAGTGGAGGCATTCCCTGGCTGAAAATGGTCAATCAGAACATACATTTCTTACAGATCAAAACATCTGTGTGGCTTGAAAACAACTTATTATCTTCTTGCACAAAACCTGCTTTCAGGTTTGTGCTCAGAATCATTCACACTAAATAACTTGGGGCAGGGGGGTGGGTTGTTTATAGATGAAAACACAGGAATGCTGAACCTACAAGTTCAACATCACTGAAAGATGTGGAGCCAAGAAGAGAACAGAAGATTAATTGTTAAGTTACTGCAGTAAACAGAACAACCTTGACAAATATGAGAACCAAAATAGCTTTAATGTTTGAATAGTAGAAATAATCTCAAACTACTTGAAAGTCTGCTCTTCATAACTGTCACTAAGTTTTTCATAATATTGCAAAGGATACCCAGGTATAAAATACTTAACATTCCCAAGTTGCTTCTTACTCCATTTCATGCACCAATGACATGAAATTCCTGCTTGATTTGAAGAATAAGTCTTCAAAAAGAAATGACCACTACCATTACTTCCAACAGCAAGAGAAAAAAAATGCCCTACAATTAATTTTCTGTGATTAAGAGATCAAAATTAGAAGTTATTTTACTAACAATAAGCTTCCTTTGACTTTTTTGTTAAAACATATGTCATGTCCACAAAGATTCCCAGTCAAGAAAGATGTGCAAAATATTAAAGTCTATATACAAACTACTCATAGAAACATGGAATGGTCTGGGTTGGAATGAAACTTAAAGCCTAAATTCCACCCCCCTGCCATGGGTAGGGACACATTCCACTATCCCAGGTTGCTCCAAACCCTGTCCAAGCTGGCCTTGAACACTTCCAGGGATGGGGTAGCCACAGCTTCTCTGGACAACCTGGAATGTACCTCACAACCTTCACATACTTCATGCTAAACTACCATTAACATTAAAAAATACCTCTTTTCTTACTTATAATAAAATTCCATCTCTCTCTATATAAGCTATTATGTGGCATCCAGTGGGCTGTGAGCTCCAGAATTCTGGCCACTGCTTTAGGGGATCAGGTGGAGAGATGGAATATTAATGCTCGACTTGTGGCACCTGTGAATCATCATCCCCAGGGAACTTTCTGACAGTTCCTGGAGTATGTTCAGACAGTGAAATACCTCCCAGCCTGATTCTAGGAAAAATTTTCCCGATTTTGTGTAGAATTGTTTGAGATGCAGCCTTGGGCCAAGAAATCTTTACAGAAGGTTTCAAGTAACATGCGGTTTAAAATGTGAAAAGTTTCACTACAAATACAAACTAAAACAAGTTTAAAAAAAACCAAACAGTACAAGTGTGGCTTACATTCTGATTAAAGTAAAAATCAAAATTACACAAGTCATCCTCTAGCCAGTTAGTCTGTGGTGATAATGCTTTTAAAATTTCATAGTCTTTAATATTTGGCTTAAAGCACTGTTTAGAATGAGTAAATCATTTAAGAGAAAGAAAAAAATCTTTCTAATATTAAACACAGTTTGTTACAGAAGCTGAAAACCACAATGTCCTTTATGTTAGAATAGTAGAAAGCTGTCATATTCAAGGCACATTTTTAGACCATTTATGGAAAAAACATTTCCAACTGTGCAACAAAGCATTTTCAGGTTATACTCCAAGGAGCTGTATGTTCTGTCCTAGTAATGAAAAGCCCTGTAACACCAGGCAGAAGCAGCCTCACTGTCCTATGTGTAAAATACAGATTTAAAAAATAAAAATGGCATATCAAGTCTCATATTCTGCCTCAGGCATCAGCTAACACCTCATGCTTCAAAGAGGAAAAGTGCATAAAGACATACACGTAACTGTATGGAGCTAGGAAAGCAATTCTTCTTATATATGCTAAATATAGCAAATACTCAACCATTTTTCTCCACAAGCAGAACAGATCTTTTTTCCTGACTAACAGCTGAAACCCGAAAACAGAGATACTCTCAGAAAGATACCCTAATTTAATACTGAGATCTGACTGACTTAGCTTCATGCATTGGTAATGGCTGAGGATAGAGAGGAAATATTTTCTTTTGATTTTTGCAGATTAATTATTACTCATAATGGGCAAGGTAGAAAACTGACATTTTAATTTAACAGGAAGATCATCTCTCCAATCTGAGATGTGTCTAGCTGCAGAACAGCATCCCAGGTGATTCAGGTTTCATTAACACTTGGAAACATGAAGATAAACTGGAAAAACACCAGGACATACTGTGTTTGAATCATTCCATGTTAACAGAGGTACGAATTTGCTATCAGTCTTTTCTACCTCCAACACACACAGATTTTTCAGTTTCATTTTACTTGCCAGATATTCTCAACAAAGAATCCTGGATATATGAGGTGGTGCCAGACTAAGATCACTATTTTGGAAACCAAGTATATTTGAAAGAAACAGCAAGTTCCCTTCTCACATCTGTTCTTTTCTCCCTTCGTTCCAGCCCTTCAGGAGTTTTATTTTATTTTATGTAAAATGTACAAACCAATAATGTGAAGCACAAACCTATTTAACAAAAGGACTATTTCGAACAAGTTTGATCACCGTGCCTTATACACTTGGAAGCAGAACCCAACATGCAGGTCCACAAGCTTGGCCCAACTATAATTACTGGTTGATAAAGTACCAGTTATTAACCTTTGCCTTCTTGCCAAGATGTAAGTGTACCTGCTGTCTTCCTCCTTTTGAAGGGAGGATCTTAATAGGGGAGACAGTCTTATGTTCCAATGAATAACAGCCTTCACAGAAACTCAGAGCTATCAACAGAAGTTGCAACTGCTTTTCAAATGAGTAAATCAAATACTGTTTAGAATGTATGGATAACACATACAGAAAGACTTGCATGGAGAAAAAAAGTCACTGGTGTTTTCAGAGAAATCTCTTATTTTACCTAGTCATGGCAGTGACATCAAGTAATTTCTGTTCCATCAGTATTCAGACCCTTTGACAAGCCACTTGGTTTTAAAGTATTAACTAACAAATTTCATGTTTACCACCAGTACTACCTGTGGGTGTTGCAGCTGCTCAGCGCCGTCTCATGGCAGCACTGCAGCTTACTCAGACGTTACTATCTGTGTGTAAGTCATACCTGGCTCCGACACCAGAGGGACGTGGGACAGCTTGCTCCTGGCTCTGGTTAGTGGTCGGCGAGGATACTCCTCCTTGTCCTCCAGCTCACAGCTCCTGGGCTGTGTGCCCGTGCTCTGCTCCTCGCTGGCAGCCCCGCAGGCACTCCCACTAGTCCTCTCCTCCCCTGTGTCTCCTGCAGCCCCACAGTTTGGCCGTGTCCTAAGTGCAAAATCTGCCCCAGCGCTGCTTGGTCCGTTCCTGCAGGCTCCGCTCGTGGATGGACATTCCCCATCACAACCCCCACTAGTCCTCTGCTGTGTGTCCTGAGGCTTGTAGGAGGAACACCTGGAACAAACAGAGCTCTCCTCAGTCTCTCTCTCACTGGAACCTTCCCGTTTACAAGGCGAGCAGACACACTGCCTGGATTCCTCTCCAGCTGCTGGGCTGGTGCCAGCACAGTGGCCATGAGCTGTCTGTGCACAGTCAGGGCTAGGAGAAGCAGCACTGCAGGAGCTGGATGTTCCCGTTGATCCTGTAGCATTACTGCAGCTTGCATAAGGATCTTTGCTTTTGTTCCTTTCAGGCATGTCACTTGCTGCTTTCATGTCTGCTTTAATCTGCTCACTGGTTACTTGACAGCCTTTTTCACAGCTGCTTTCCTCCGTGTGGAACTGCTTTGTCTGGCCCCCTTGGCTGGCACTGCATCTTTTCCGCAGGGGTGTCTTGCCTTTACCACTCACTGTGAGAACCAAGGAAGGGAGAACAATGAGACAAGCCACAACACAGCTTAAATAAATGCTGAGTGCTACTCTGTTAAAGACTACTTAAAACAGAAGGCAGCCTAGAGGCCAATGACAAATCTCATCAGGACCATGCTATGTTATGGGAATTATTAATATTTCTAGCAGTTGCTGACTCTTGGTGATGTCCTGCAGCTATTTTTGTAGTGATGTGCTGGGGTGTTTGTCAGTAAATGAGATACAAATCTGCCAGAGAGGCTCATATTGTCACAGAGCAGCTCACTGTTTAAATAGGCCAAAGCACAAAAATATGAACGACACACTAAGAATAGAATCACAGAATGGCTCTAAGGGACCTTAAAGATCATCTATTTCCAATCCCTCTGCCATGGACAGGGACACCTTCCACCAGACCACATTGCTCCAAGCCCCATCCAACCTGGCCTTGAACACTTTCAGGGATGGGGCAGCCACAGCTTCTCTGGGCAACCTGTGCCAAGGCCTCACCACCCTCACAGGGAAGAATTTTTTTCTAGTATCCAATCTAAATAGGCTTTTCTTTTCCTAAATAGGAGGAATACAAATGAGGAATCAAATAGTTACAGAGAGTACTAAAGTTCTGCTTTCAGTTGCAATCTTCAGCTCCCTCTCCTGGGTATGGGGTGTGGTGTCAGTAGGTAACGGCAGTCTCAGTTCACAGATGAATAAAAAAGCCACACCAAACAATGTACAAATCACAACAGGAACTTAATCACAGAATCATTTAGGTTGGAAAAAACCTCCAAGACCATCGAGTCCAACCTGTGCCCAATCACCACCTTGTCAACCAGACCAGAGCACTGAGTGCCACGTCCAGCCATTCCCTGAACATCTCCAGGGGTGGTGACTCCACCACTGCCCTGGACAGCCTCTTCCAATGCCTGACAAACCTTTCTGGGAAGAAACTCTTCCTGAATGTCTACTGTCTTAATCCTCTCTGCTAATTACAGTAATCCAAGCACCAAATCCTCATAATTGACAGTACAAAAGTTTATGCAAATTCTGTCCAAACACAGGTTATTTCATCCTCACACCAGAACTGACATTCACACTATAGGCACAGCACTCTACATGTTCTCAAGCTGGAATTGCCAGTGTTGTTGAAATAAATGCACTAAACGGGAGAGGGACTGCTGTGTAGGGAGTATACCAGTTACAGTAGGAAGAGCCATTACTGCTTTGCTAAGTCCTAGGCTTTGCAGAAATTAAACTAGTACTAGACCAGTATATTTCTCAGTTCTTCACAATGCCAGATTTTTCTGTTAACTGCTTAGCTAAATATTCCTTAAGGTTTAACACTATATTTACTTCATCTGACAACACAGCTGCAAATTTAGCTTCACAGACATGATAAATTCTGGTCACTTGGAAATCCAAAAGAGGAGCTGCATGTTTCTGATCAGTGCAGCACCACTATTTCTTTGTTTCCATACAGTATTTGTGATTGAAGCTCAGAGAAATAAATATGTCCTTCTAGATTCATATCAAAGCTAGACATAAAACTGAACAAGATGGAAAGACTGAAGCTCAAAAATAAATGTTGCTTAACAGTGCCCAGGAACCCCTCCATTCCACACCTGAAGGTTCTCTAGTTTCCACTGGATCTCTGCTTTTCTCTTCTCCATCTGAGTAATTCTGTGCAATGCTGTTGGAGATGCAGGCTCTTGAAGTCCCCATGTTTTCCTCCTCATCCTCACTGTCTGAATCGTGGATAGTAATAGGTGTTGCTTTTACAACAGGCTGAATGCCACTTGGTCCTGAAAAGTAGAATACCAACACTTCATGTAAAAATAAGCCAAACATGGATTAAAGTGCTGAAGAACTTCTAAAAATGCTTGAAAAAATGGTAAGAAATTAATTTAATTAAATGAGCCAACCATTCTGTGGCTCCTCCATTAAAATCTAAAGAGAAGAAGAGCATTTCAGCACTAAAGCATTCTAGTTTGGAAGGGGAAGAGTGTCACAATGGAAAACAAAACACAAGTTTTCTGTAATGTTTCTCTGCTTCAGAACAGCTTAAAGGTTCTTCCACAACTGTATGAGTAAACTACATATTATAAACAATCCCTGAAACCTCCACCACAACAACAGAAATGTTGGTCAGAACACTGGTATTTATCCTTCTAAATCTTGAAAAACTGAGCAGATCCAGCATACAAGGATGTTACTTCGTGTTGTTGGCATATTCAGTAGAAAATTATGTTGTCCAGCAAATAGTGGCTATAAAAGAGATCAAGACTGCTTTGTGTCACTAACACAAATAAAATTAACACTGGAACAAGTTGTTCTGGCTTGAAAAAAAAAAAGGCAAAAAAGAATCCACATGCTGCAGTGAAATAAGTAAGGCCATCAACACCAGAGGCACAAGACAAGTTCACTGAGGCCTCCTGTGCTCTTTTTATACTGAGCACAAAAATAAGGCTTTAAGATCAAGGTATTTCACTCTATATGCAAAGAGAACTCTGGACTGTAAAACAGACTTTAAAACAGAATAAATTTCTTCACAGAATTGAGCTGTGCTAGCATCATTCCAAACACAACAGACAACGCAGCTAAAGAAAAGCATCCAAAACCAGACTCATATTGAAATATTTACCCCCTCGAGAAGGAGATACCAAAAGGTCATTTCTTTCCAAAGATGGAGTTACCTGCTTGCTCTTCATCCACCTCCATAGGAACAACAGCTTGGCTGTGAGCCGGGAGCTCATTCTGGCCCTGCCCAGCAGCAAACTCCTCTTCCTGTGCCACCTCCTCCATCTCATTCAGTGCTGAAAAGATGAAGACGAGGTCAAGAATAGGAAACAGAACGAACAAAGCCCACAAGCACCCACAGAGAGTCAGAATCACCAAGAAATAAGTAACAGTTGCCTTGATTCCCTCAGAGAGTCTCTGGGTTGCATAAAGTCGCTCACATATTTGCTCTACATCTCTTTAGCCAAAGCCCCAGCCTAACTTTTAGGGTTTAGTTCACCCAAATCTTCCACTCCTCCTCAGAAGTCTTGTTCTACCACAGTGAGCAGCATAACCAGGATTTGCATATTCATTCCCTCCAATGACTTTTGCCTTTGCTGGGAAATATTAAAAATATACCATTTGACACTGTGATATTCTCCCAGCTCTGACCAGAGGAGTCTAGAAAACACTTGGCACTTCCCCAGAGGAGTCACACAGACTGTCCCTTGCTAACACCCATACTGACACACATCACTGCCCTGCAATGTGCCTGTAACAGCCATCAGACACCACACAATGACAGCTTTTATCACACAGGTATCAGAGACATGCAGACAGCCCCCACGAAGGATTAAAGCTACCAGGAACTGAAAGAGCAACAAGCTTTCCATATATATCTTCTCTATCACCCTATCTATGTCAGAGCAAATAAAATCACTTCCTACACAGGTTCACAAAGATTACCCTCAGCTGCAATCTGCTGCTCCTCAGCCTGACCATCTTGCCGCAGCTCATTCTCCTCATTCTGGTCATTTGGGTGTTGGTGATTGTTGTGGTGGATGTTTGGGTTATTGTTATTCTGGTGGTTATTGTTGTTGTCATTGTCGTTGTTAGAGTTCTGATTGCTGACTAGGGCAGAGGAGACCCCAATTCCTGTGCCTGCACTTAGGCCCACACGAGCACAGCCCTGAGAACAAAAAGCAGCTATTAAGATTTGAAAAAACTGATAAGTTATCTCAACAACATTCCCTAACGCCAACAGAAAAAGCATTCTGTTGGTAATGTCTGGGATAGCACAATACTAATAGGGAGACTGTCCCTCATATTTCCTTAGGCATTGCAGAGGTCCATGTTCAGGTTGGTAACCCAGAAAACTTACACTCTGTTAAATTCCTACTGAAAAGGAATTCCACAAAGCACATAATTTTACTTTATTGTTTTCCATTTGCTAAAGGATCATATTACATTAATACAAACAGCAGATTATATATATAGCCTTCCCAGAACACAGCAGCCTCAAGATAGAACTAGTGACTGAAGAAAGCAGTTTTCTACGTAGGCAGTTTCCATTGCATTACAGCAGCTTAACAAGGATTTATGTTACAGTGTGGGAGGGGACAACACGAAGAAATAAAATTCCTAAGCTTTGAAACCACTCCAAGAGTGGAACAGTACCCTTATTTCACCCACTACAAAACCATAAAAACCTCTTAGCATTGTAAACAGATCCCCAAGTGTGAAAGAAATCGTATAAAAAGCAGCAGCAAAATGAAGTATCCACAAAGACCTCAACAGAATCAACATGAGTCTTATTTTCTGGTCACATATTCATACAAGATCATACCTTACCACTGCTCCCATTTGCAGAAGTATCATCATTCTCCCCAGTATATCATAATAACAACAGCAAACCAGAATAATTTTATTAGCAATCTACTTAATTACAACTTTCAAAAGAATGCATAGCAGCTGGAACACACTGTATTTCCAATGAGCTGGCAACAATAAAAAGCAAAACCATTCTCTGAAACTCACCTTAGGAGGTTCTCTAAACATCTGGTCCAGAGAAATGAATTCTAAGCTTGGCAATAACTCGATGAACTGACTAAAAGAATCCAGCTTTATGGCGTGGCAGCGCACCAGGGTGAGATCAACCAAGCGGGTCCACCTTGAATGATCTGTGGGAGAGAAGGGAAGCATTTCCTGAAGGATTCCCCTCTCACTTGTTTGTCATTATACCCCTTTCAGATTTGAGAGGAGCATCCTCTGTATCTCCATTCTGACTGTTACCAGCACCAATATGGCTCCAAACCAAGCATATCTACTGTACTTACTAAGAAATAGAACAAGCAGTACTACGAGCAGAGAAATTCTGGTTTACTAGCACAGTAATTCATATAATAGCTCCAAAATTTCAAAGGTGTGCAATACCTGTGATCCAATTATTTGGGTTATGTAGATGTGGGCAGTTGTAAATGACCAGATACTTGATGAAAGAAAAAACTTCATTTACAGCTTTCATACCAATATCTGTAATAATTCCTGGATTTTCAACCACATCAGCCAAGCCGTACCTCACCAAGTCCGTACTCGTCATTTTACCTAAGAAAAAGATAGTAGCAGACACAGCAGTAAATTTGCCTTTTATAGCATGATTTTCTAACTCCCTATTTTAGCCCCTTTTCATAAAACTGATCAGATTATTCCTTCAGTTCAGTAAAGCTGGGACTTTCCCAATTTCACTAAGAGTTTCAGGAAGTGAGGAAAAACATATATGGCTGTATGAAATCAGCACCCTCCATATGGGCAACGTTAATATTCTTTTTAATCACTCTTAGCACATGACTGAAAACACATAATTCACATAATCCTTATGTTTGTCAAATAATTTATGTATATAAAAAAATGTCATACACTGTAGTAAAAACTCATCAACGTATCCTAGATGAAGAGTTTCAAACTGTGGAAATTCCAGTTCAGCCATCTTCAAAGCAGAAAAAACACCATCTTTGGTCAAGGAAGGCTGGATCCGCACTTCGTGCAACCTGAATGCAATTAAGAATTGTTAATTGTAATTAAGAATTTCTCCTATTAAAATTCATGCCAAAAGACAATTGCCACAGAAAACACTCAAGGAGATGACCTCTCAAAATGAAAGAATTCTTTCAATTGTGGCAGGATTCAGAGGCTATCTGCTGTATCTTTATGGCAGTATTTGACAGTTACATATATTTTTGTATATATAAAATATATAGTATATATCATATTTATTATTTATAATATGATTTATGATGATATATTATTTATCGTTAATATATAAGAATATATTGTGAGACCAACAGCACCACACTTTTCGAATACAAGTCTTATGACACAAACGAATTCAGAAACAGACATACTCCAGTTGTCTGAACCACAGAATACTCCTGTTATATAAACTTTAAATGTGCATTCCATAAACTTTTGACAGTTGTTCTGTTTCTTGGACTTCATTACTAAGTCATTTATTTTGAAAAAGGAGAAGGGAGGCAAAGAGAGATATGAAGGTCAGTACCTTCGTGCAGCAGTTATGATGAGGTAGCCAAGATCCACTTCAAGTGCATTCTTGCAAGCTCCCAGAACTATAGTGTGCAAATTCCTAAAACCACCTGGCAAATAAAAAACAACCTTCTTTCACTTCACTCACAGATCACAACCTTAAGCCTTATACATTGCCATCAGTGTTGTCTTGACAAGTGAATGAACAAAACACATCTTTTTTAGCAAATCAATAAAACCAATATTTGCACCCAGCTCTCCTCCAATCTTGCTAGTTCTGCTCACCAACAACTGCAACTGAAGGCAGGTCATCAGTCAAGAATTAACTGCAGTTAGAATATCAAAACAATACCAGATAAAAAGCGTATTTAGCACCATAACCATGGTGCTAACCATTCCAAACTTCAAAATAAGGATCAAGAAAAGATATGCTACAGACAAAAAAAGCTAAGCTTCACATGCCTCCAGTATTTGCTAATACTTTTATTTATTTACTTATTTTTGTTTAAGTATGAGGGACAAAAACTTTCATACCTGATCTCCAGCTATCTTCTACCACGTGCTGGATAAGTCCTCCAAGAAATGGAACACGAACCAGTTCTAAGTGCTCCAAATTTCGAGCAGAAGCCAGGCCTGTCACCAGGGGAACGTACTTCAGAGAATTTGTGGGTCCTACACAGAAAAGGCCAAAGACAAAGCAGGTTGCTCACTTGACATCATTGAACTGATGCTTTCAATGACTGTCACATGGAAGAATTAAAAAATATCCACATATATCTATCTAGATCAGGAAGTCAAGAGAACCACAAAGCACCAAATGACGTACAGGACAGGGGTACATTTCTGTCCAACACCACGAATAAAACAACAACTGCTTTCAGAATCTTGAATTCCAAGACTTCCATTTACACTTGGTGCCTGAGCAACTTTAACAGAATCAGATTTCCTACATGCTCTAACATCCCCTTCACGTATGAATCCCTCTTACCAGCACAGTTCCTCATGACAAAAGCACGTAAGCTGATACAAAGGAAATCTTTAAAAGGCTGTGGTTTGGTGAGTCTCACCCACTTCAAATAAAGGTGCCTCAGCATTGGAATACAAGGAATCTCAGGGACATTCACCCCTAGTAACACATAAACAAAACAAACAAATATTTTAAACAAGCTTGAAACCACAAACTGTATGACAAATTTCTGGCTTTAAAAAGGAAGTTTTTCTTTACTATGTGGCACGTGAGAAAAGCTGTAAACACTTTAAATACAAGTTCTTCACCTCAGTTTGTCAATACAGTTTTTTAGAACTTGCCTTTTGAACCTGCTATCACATATACGGCAACTAATATCTCAAAGATACCACAGCCCAAAGTCCCTTTCTTAAAAAGAATTACAATCTTGCAGAGTTTCAAAGCCTTTAAGTTCACCTGTGTTGAAGCCAACTACTTCATCATTACCACACTCACCTACTAAGTGCAAAGTCTGAATTTTAGCTCCTATAGGTATTTTCAGCTTGTTCTCAGGAGGAATTGGAAAAGCACCATTACGATTACGAAACTTCCCTAAAATGTGAACTTGTGGCATGTATGTCCAAATAGCTTCCACCAGCTCTAAATGAGAGGTCTCAACACCCTGGATAAAAGGAAGCAAAGCAAATGCTCTAACACCAGTTCAAGTAACAACATCCTCTTAACTACATAAACTTCTCAGCAGCACACCATACATAATGCGTTATCTCACTTTTAATTTCTAGCAAGACTTGTCCTTTTAAAAGCAGAGGGATCAGTTTTAATTCATTTCTGGACTTAAGAGCATCTGTGACTCCCACTGGTGCAACTAAAAATAGTACTAATTAGAAAATAGGGTCACAATTAGCTGCTCCTCTCTACAGCCAGGTCTGAAAACAAAGCCCTGTAAGCAGTAAGTCCCCATCACATTTCTTCTGCTCTGTTAACATGCACCATCTCTGCTGCTGAAGGAGGTTGTCTCTCGAGTCCAACCACTCACCAGCAAATTTGGACAGGCCTGCAAAGCCTCTAAAACTCCAGGAATGCTGAAAGCTTCATGGCCACGGACTCTGCGTCTTTCAAGATACCTGGGATGAAGACCATAAAGTTGTTCAATGTCTGGCATCTTCCTCAGCAGCGTTAGGAAACTGGAATCAGTGAAACCTAAGATGACAACAACAGATTTGGTATTTGTGTGACAGCAGACACTCAGCTGTAAAGGGAAAGCCAAATACACTGTTCTCTTTATGTGGCAGTATAAATTCTGTGGTGTTGAAAGCTGTACTCAGTGAAGCAACAGCTTGTCTTTTACTTCCACATTTTAAAAATCATGGCCTATGTATCCTTGGCATAGAATTTTGCAGGTTTGCTACAGTTTTCCTCCAGTAGAATACAAGGTAAAGTATACTCTCTCCTTTCTCAGATGAAGGGCCTCTGCAGACTGTCAGGCTTTGTGTCTCTATTTTTCGTGGAATTCCATTTATCAACTACATGGTTCAAAAAAAGCCCCAGCTGGATCAGTTGTATCTGTTCATCACTATTCACCACAGCTCACATTTCTCAAAGAAACAAGATGGTTTCTTTAAGCAAAGATTTATTTTAATCTAATGTAAGAGAACACATAAAAAGGATTTTAAACAGGTAAGTCACCTTAGGCTAGGTCTAACCACCTGCCTGGTATCAGCTCTTATAAATCTCAATTTGTAACTCCTCTAACTTTCAAATTCACTCGTTTAGTCTCTCCCCCAACAAATCCCAGCAGTGTGATTTAAATCCAACAGAAACCCTAATACTAGGTGAACAGGGTTCACCTAGACTGAGAAATTTATCTATTGATCTGAAGATGACTTGAGGTGTGACATCAAAACTTATTCTTACATTGTTAAGTGTTGGCAGATGAGTTGCTCTCTCATTCCATTGTATATTTTCCTGCCTGCATGCAAACAGCCTCTTCATGGAATAACCCTTGGATAAACTCCCTTACAACAATCAGACAAACACAGATTGTATTTACAGATGGCTACAGAGAATCCCCATTTCTGCTACAGTAATACCCAATATTTGTATTATACACAGAGACACAAACTTTCCAAACCACATACTCAAGGAAGCCACCCAAATAAGCCAAAAGGAACAAAACATCCAAGTACTTTTACTGCTTTTGCAAATTTACTTTGCATGTACAAACGTCCCTCTAAGTGGCAGCAGAGCAGCCAGTGATGCTCGGGGTGTCTCTCACCTGTGGGCATGTACTCCCACCAGCGGCCTGCACACAGATCCACAACCTTCACCACCCGCAGGTACAGCGTCACCGCTTCCTTCAACTTCCGGGACAGGCATTCCATGCACATGATATCCTGCAAGGGAAGGTACCTTTGGGGGAGGAAAAAACACCCCTCTGATTTATCCAAGCTGGATCCTTTTTGATTTTTACTTTTTTTTTAACTAAAGCACATCCCAAGCCTGACTGCACAAACTCATGTATTTCTAGCGTGTAATAACAGTCATTCAAACAGAATTTTCAGACTGTGCTCAATTAAAATGTGAAATTTTGCTAAGCAGAATGACTCATCAATTTTTGACACTGACTTGAGACTATTGAAGGTACACATATAATATTAAAACAGAGAGATGCTTTAGTTCTCTAATAAATTATAGAATTATAAAATGGTTTGGGTTGGGAGGGACCTTAAAGCCCATCCAGTTCCACCCCATGCCATGGGCAGGGACACCTTCCACTAGCCCAGGTTGCTCTAAGCCCCACCCAACCTGGCCCTGGACACTTCCAGGGATGGGGCAGCCACAGCTTCTCTGGGTAACCTGTGCCAGGGCCTCACCACCCTCACAGGGAGAATTTCTTCCTGATATGTAATTTAAACCAAACCAGAAACTGCTGACCAAGCCATTTGCCACAGTACTCGCTACACAGTTTAATTAAACCTACTTTCATTTTTTAGTACATTCTACGTGCTCAATTTGCAAATATTTTGGAATGCTGTTGTTTTCAAAGAACTTCTTGGGAAAGCATTATGTTTTGGACAAAATATGGATGAGTAAACATTTTGGAGAAAGATTTTATTGTAGGGAAGATTAAATACTCATCCCAGTTCCCTTCTGCTCACTATGAAGCAGATGCAACAATTTCAAAACAAGCATCTCAGCTATGCTCTACCTGAGATGTATCTCTGCTCTAAAAATCAATGTCTATACACTAGTGACAGGATTATATCAATGATTTATTTCTTTTTTGTTCTATATTCATGACACTCACATAAATTAACTTTCTAAGTATCCAAATGAACTCTGGAACTGAAAAAATAAC
The DNA here is from genome assembly GCF_001715985.3 of Manacus vitellinus. NCBI lineage: Eukaryota > Metazoa > Chordata > Aves > Passeriformes > Pipridae > Manacus > Manacus vitellinus. The sequence continues at coordinate 4,897,817 of NW_021939882.1, forward strand.
ATTTACCATCCCTTTTTATGCACCAGTTCACTCGTGGTACAGCCACACTTTCTGAATACTATGTGACACCAGCATCAATGCAGGTAAGACTAAAGAAATAACAGAAAACTACATAACAATAAACAATAAATTGACTTCTAAAGAGCTGCTCACCTAAAGATGTGGCAAAGCACTTCATGAGAGAGTTGGTTCATGTAATCTTTTGGCTCATCAGCTTTGGTAGACTCAGAACCTTCCCTGTTTACTGAGCTTGGTTTCACATTTTTCCGCCGGGGACCCATGTTTGCACCAATTTCTGATGGAAGGAAATGTTCACAATGTTATGAAATTCAGTGCAACTGAAAGAGAAAAGGGACAGAGTAGAGGAGGACACACCAGTTAAGCTGCAAAAAACAAGTTGTAGTTTGTTTAGCACAGGTCTCAGACACAACCTGACAATGATTAGACAAATCAGACAGTTCCCCTAAGCAAAGGGAAATGGACAAAGAGGAAAATCACCTCAGGTTCAACTAGAGATCAATTCTTTTGCATGAATAAAAGGTCTTCAGAGATACCACCCTGTGGTCAAGACAAATCACGAGAAAGTTGTGCAGAGACTACAGATGTCACCAAGTCAACACCAACTCGAACACTCCAGTGAAAAGAAAACCCAAAGTCTCTGCCTAGCAGAAAAATTATTTATTTTTTCTTCTTAAAAACAAAAAGGGCTTCTAAAATGCCTCCTCTCAAAAAATGCCCTATTACAAGTCCTCAAACTATCTCCTCTTCAAGGTTAGAACACCAAATAAAATATTCAGGTTGCTTACTTAAAGATCAAAGCTGCAGAAAAACTGAAAGTCATTGCCTCAGCAGCAACATGCAGGAAATCCTGTCCTCCTTCCCTTCACTGAACTAACGTGTTCATGTCTACACTGCTCCTGCAGCACACATGGGCTGAAACAACAGTAATGTTCCATTTAAAAACACACAAAATTATTAAGAGAAATAACAAATAAGTAATTAAATATGAACTCAGTGCTAATATGAGAATAACATCTTATACAGATGTTGAGAGACATTTTCACAACTGTATCTAGCAAACACTTATTTTATACTAACATAAGACAATGTAAAACAACGTTAAGACGAGAACAAAAATGCTCTCTGGTGAAGAGGGTAAAGCACCACTAACTCAGTAAACCTGTTTAAGAGGTTGAATGCCAAAAGTCAGTGGATGAGGAAAAACAACTTGTAAAGAAAAGACAGATTTTGGAAAACTTATCAGCAGAGACTCTGGTACAGCCTTCACTGTGATGTAAACACACCTCAGTGTTTGTACCACATTATGTGGAAGTGGCAACTGAGGAGAAAAACAAAATATCTCATGGAAATAGAAAAGAAAAAGTTTAGCCTTCTCCAACACAAATGATTTATACGCTGGCACAAAATTTGAAACCTTGACAGCCTCCCTGTGATCTAATTGTAGAAAGAACACATGACTTTACACATTTTTGTATGCATTTTAAGTTAACAACTGTATGCTGTCATGAATTTTAAACAGTGATATTAAAATAAATAAATTACCACCTTCTGCACGTGAATACCATGAAATATATCTCTGCTCCTTTGGATTGGTGGGAATTCTCCAGCCAGAAGTAAAGACACTGAGTTTGTTGCCTGTTCTTATACTGCCCTTCTTTTTGGTGCTCGCTGGAAGGGGTCAATTTGTTTGTAATTCTCTGTTGTAATGTTGATCAACTTCATGAAGCCCAAACCTGACTACTTATGACACTGGATTCCAAAGAAAACAAGCATTACATGGATTCCCAGTCACCTGGGATAATTCAATTTGAACAGAGAGCAGGATATAACCTAAAAAATTCCAGACTGCTCCAGCCACATGCTGGGGTGCAATATAGCATTACAGAACAGTAAAAGGACTGTGACACAAGACAGGGAAATAAAGATAATATCCAACAGGGCAGGAAGAATCCAGTAAGACACAAATTCAAGGAGTAATACCTGCCCCAGGTTTGGCCCCTGTCATTAAGTAAAGGGGGAAAAGAACGACCTCATCCCTATGAGAACGCAGTTTGTGCACAATAAATGCTCCTCCCGGTAATATTTTGAGCTAACGAGCACAGCTTTAACATCTCATTCTACATTACCAAGCTGACCCCACTTAAAAATTAAATAAAAGTTAAAAAACTGCACAATAAAAATCCCTTATATATGCAATCCAGCTGGCAAACGGAATTTTGCTGCCCCCACCTCAGTTAATTCACGAGAATGAATGCTGTAGGAAACAGCAGCTCGACGTGCAGTGTTCTTGATCAGTAGCTACCACACTGAACTTAAAAAGCTTAAAAAACCATGGGCAGACCGCACAGAAAAGAAAAATGTGGAGAGAGCAGCCAGGGACGGCCTGGTAAGCACGAGATAAGTAGGGGCGCTCCTTATGGGGAGGGGAAAAGAGAGGACAGGCTTGTTCTTGCTGAGATAAGCGATACAAAAGCAGGTTTCCCCGCAGACCAGGCGCCGCCGCTCCCTCAGCGCTGGTGGCTCCCTCCCGGCTCTGCCCCCGTCCCTCAGGGCCTGTCACAGCGGGCACGGCGCGAGGCCGGGGACGGGCAGCGGCGCCGCGAGAGGGCGGCAGCCTCCGGGTCACCGCCCGCGCGCCCGGGAGCTCAGCCCGGTTCGTCCCCCCACACCGCCCCAGCAGCCCTCACCTGCCCCGCAGCCCCGGTGTTGTGGCGCGGGTGAGCCCCGGCCGCCGCTTCCTGCGCGGCCCTTTCCGCCTCCGCCTCCCCCGCTCCCACCGCCCCTTCCGGGGGCCGCGACACCCGCCCCGCCGCCATCTTGAGCGTGGCGGCGCGAGCCGCGCCCCGCCGCCATCTTGGGGCGGTGCCGCCTCGGCGCGTCCCGCTCGCGCCGCCATGTCGGTGGTGGCTGAGCCCTGAGGGCGGTGAACGCCCGCTGGGGCTCCGGGACGCGGGCTGGGCGCCCTGAGAGGAACTAATGAAACCCACTAAAGAGCTTGGTGGGGAGCTGTGGCACGGCAGCAGGAGCGCCCGCGCGTGGCGGCGTGCCCTTGGCGTGCTGTGGGTTAAAGCAGTGTGCAGGCTGAGGTCGCTCAGCGCACACAGAGAAAGGAATGTAATTTATAAAAATAATATTCCAAACCACTGCTGTAGAATCATAGTATGTCCTGAGTTTGGAGGGACCCACAAGAATCACAGGCGATCGAGCTCTGAGCAACCTGGTCTAGTGGGAGGTGTCCCTTCCTATGACAAGGGTGAAATGGCATGGGCTTTAATGTCCCTTCCAACCCAAACTATTCTGGAATTCTGTGATCATCCAAGTCCAACTCCTGGTCCTGCGGAGGACACACCAACAATCCCACCATGTCACTGAGAGCCTTGTCCAAACACTCCTTGAGCTCTGGCAGCTTTGGGGCCGTGACCACTGCCCTGGGGAGCCTGTTCAGTGCCCAACCACCCTCTGGGGAAAGAATCTTTTCCTAATATCCAACCTAACCCTTCCCTGACACAGCTCCAGCCATTCCCTGGGGTCCTGTCACTGCTCACACAGAGCAGAGATTGGAGCTGCCCCTTGTGAGGAAGCTGCAGAGCCCGATGGGGTCTGACCTCAGCATCCTCCCAGAACAAGCCAAGTGCCCTCAGCTGCTTCTTGAGGGCCCCTCCAGACCCTTCACCATCCTCCTGTCTCTCCTTGGACACTCTCTAATAACTTTATAAGTGATACATTACCTGAAGAGGCTTTAACCTGCCCCAAGAGCTCTGAGAGTTGCCTTTGCCACAGTGTATTGAGCATTATATGGGTCTATTATTTAGGCCATTTATCTTCTGCTAAACAAAGAGGAAATTTTGCTACTTTCATGATTTTTTGCAAGGAAATTCATAATATTTGAAACTGAAGAAAGAGGAAAACAGTGGCCAAAAATCGATTTGTTAAATCTGTTCAGGTATGAGCCCAAAAGACCGGAAGTCATTAGGTGCATTAGCACAAGTAAGGAAGGTGTCATGATTTAACCCCAGCCAAATTTATTATAGCACTGGCATTTCTATTTTTTTTTAGGAACTCAACTATCTGATTTTCAGGCCTGTGTCTCATTCCTTGTCTTAGAAAGGAAAACAAAAAAAATTTAAAACCTTACTATGAAAACTCTGTCCTCCACATATAAATGCATCAGGTATATACATCACATATACAGATATATCAATGATATCAGTATCTTTTTGATGCAAAGTTTTGAAAACTCTAATCCTCCATGAGTGCAAGATCTTTTCTATTTTCCATTCAACACCAATATCTGGCTCCCTCTATTTTATTTTCTAGCAAGCAGGACCCGAGCTTGTTTTACCAGCTCACTAAAGCTACGTACATTTTTCCTTCCCCTCATTTCCATGTCATTGCTCCATCACACAAACTCGACTGTCCAGATTGTCCAGCCACTTCAGCATTTACTTCAAGTGTCATTTGCAGCAATTTGCAAATGGTGTTCTTTGTGCTGGTATGCGGCAGAAGCTGCTTTTCATTATCTGCAGCTATGGGCCAGCAGGAGCTCATAAAAAGCACTCAGTGTGGGAAAGTCTTGATCTCCAGCTGCCCTTGTCTCAGATAAATCACGTCAGAAATTATCAAAAACAAATTAGAGTCCCAGAAGTGTGGTTTAGACCTCTGACTTACAGCTTCTTGAATCATTCTGGAGGATGTGCGTAGGAAATTTTGCATCTTAGGTTTGGCCCAGAAGCACAATCAGTTAAATATCTCAACATACTAAAGCAGAGGGTGTGAATATCCACTTAGGCTCTAACTAGCTGAGCTAGAGGGCAGAAAGTATTCACAAATTGTCTGCTGGATTTTCTGACATCATGAGGAAAGCCCAGAGTTTGCCTTTGTTTTCTCAATTTGATCTTTCTTTTCTTATTTTTATCTTTTTTTCAGTCAAGATGAACTGTTGTGAGAACCTCTTTAGGTAGACTGTCCAGAGCCACAAGCCTCTGAGCTATGAGAAACTTTTACAATATTACCTTTCTCATTGCATTCCTGCTGCCTAATTGCTGGGACCTGGTTTCCATATAAACAGAATTCATGATAGGGATGGATTTATTCTGTGTTCAGCAGTTCCAAAATTTTCCTCCTGTGTAAGCCCAGTGAAGTCAGTCATTCATCAGTTTTAATTCTGGGAAAATGGATTCCCATGACAAACTATTCAAATGTAAAAGACACAAACTGGCTTAATAATGAAGAAAATAAGGATGTAAGGCAGAACAGAAATTTCTTTAGGTCTAAAAGCCACCAACTTATCAGAAGTGAAAGGAATCATTAATGATCACATTTAAATGACAGGATTTAACAGAGATACTACTCTGAAGCTTATACAGTCTTACAGTGTACTGGATTTGATTCATTTAAAGGAAAAAAAGAGGCAGATTGAAGGGTAAATTTCAGTAACATGAGGCCATCTAGTGGAATACAACTTTTGTCTTGATTTTTTTACCTCTGGACTTAGTCCCTGCTCCACAATAGTTTTCTATAACTTGGGAAATACTTGTTACTAAAGGATGCAATAAACTTATTCTCTAGGAAGTTCACCATGGACAAAAGCAAAAGACTTAATGTTTATTTTAATAAACATGCTAAACAACATAAATGAATCAGAATTGCACAAAGGTAAAGGAAAAATAAGCATTTAAAATTTAGCTACAAAACTGGAAGAGTCAAAGCACTACCTAAGAAAGCTGAAACCTTTGGAAAAAGGTATCTGCTAAAATTTCTGGATAAACGGAAGAAAACATTTTATCAACAAGGGGAAGAGAGGCCATGCCTGCACTGACTTGTGTCCACTCAGATGGGGTGGCGTCGTCAGAAGATTTGAACTTCAGCTTTGTAGACCAATGTATAATGAAGGGCTCATGTAAAATCAACTTTCCTGCTACAGGAACAGGAATGCTCCTGAGAATCCCAAGGAAGTGCTTTTCAGGGAGGACAGAAGCGTCAATCTCAGCACTTTGGAGTGGAGCAAAGCAGCAAATGAGAGAACACAGGTGAAAAGCAGACTTTATGCTTTGTTTGCCACCATCAGCACAGACAGGATGAATGAAATCCAATTAAGAGACTGTGGTAGGGCAGTGTGAAGCTGTTCTCAGCACTCCTCTGTCATGCAGAGCTCCTTCAGCAGACCCCTGCTTGCTTCACGCGTAAGGCACCTCTACTTCTCCTGTAAAGGAAGGGAAGAACATCAATATTGCAGATGGAAAGCTCAACGTCATGCACTGAAACCTCTCCAAAGCCCTTTGCTAACAACTTGCTAACAGAGAAGACACCATAAACATTTGTAGCAGATGTGAGGGCATTGATCTGTAAACAACTTTCCTTTGAAAATTATATATTTTATCCATAAATAACAAGGAATTTCCAGAACCACTTTTCAATTATATGACTCAAGCTATGTCCAGGTACCATGTTCAGCCTGTGGTGCTCATTGGACTCTTCTCCTTACTGTCCAACTTCTACAGTTTCTGCTACAATAGGAATTTGCTCACACAGATATCAAAGTCATTTGTTTAGACCAGTTGGACCTTATAGGCAGGAGAGGCAATTAATCTGTAAAGATTAAGCAAAGGAACAGAGAAGTAGCAACCCTGAAAAAAAAATGATAGCACTTAGGTGGAATGGAAATCCCAGATAATTCAGCTAACCTCAGATTTTGGCTAATTCAGGAGTAATTAGGTAGAGTTGTACTTACAGGACTGCTTTGCAGAAAGAACATTTGTTGTTATATGTTTTTCCATCAGAGCCGCAGAAGGGTTGATAGAGCCTTTCGCAGTAAATGGGTTTTCCTCTCTCTAACCTCCTGTATTCACTGCAGTCCACCTGCAAATAGAGTGTCATTTTTCTTTGAATCCATCTTTCTCACATTTTCCATTCACCTACAGAAATAATGAATATATGACATTTTTGGACGCGCTTGTCAGCTGCTGTAGAGCAGCACAGTCAGTGAGGCTTCGCCATTTGTATTAGCTGAGCCTAAGCCTCAAAATAGAAATGTTCCTTATCACAGAGATGTGTGTGATAATGCCTGTGACACACACTGAGCACCTTTAAGGACTGTGCTCTCCATCTGAATAGCATTACAGTCACTGGAAAAAATATAGTTACAGAAAAGTTGAGTATTAGTTGAGTATTAGTACTTTTTTCTAGCTGATTGCAGGTGAGATTACTTCTTGAGGCTTTCTTTATTGCACAATATCAGCTCTTGATGCTTTTTACACTGGGGGAAACTTCTACCCAGGTGAAATTAAAGTCCTTTTCAAGTATTAGCATGAAAAGGAATTGTTGGAGGCCTCATCTGATAGCGGGACTGTATTCATTACAGACTCAGACATGAGAATAGGACTACAAATGTCCAGTCGTTTCTTGAACACCTCCTAGGATGGTGACTCCACCACCTCCCAGGGCACCCCCTTCCAATGTTTGACATCCCTTTCCATGAAGGAAATCCTCCTGAATTGTGCTAATATGGACCCAGCTCTGTGTGAGGGTGATTTTTCATTCCCCACTATTCATCACTGGGCTCTGAAAGGTCTTGTCCCTGCTCATCCGAGTAAGGATTTTTTTTCTTGGTGTCTCATTTCTTTCAGAGGTTGACCCCAGGATGACTCCAGCATAACCAGAGAGAAATTAAAACCTCCAAGTGCCAGACTTAGGACCTGAAAGTCATTAAGAAAGACTTGCAGCATCATAATCAGATAAATATTTTTAAAAATCTAGATTTCTCTGACTTAAAATTTGTCCTTGCCCAGCTTCTTGCCCAGAATATATAACAGGTAAAAGCATCTGGAAGTTGTCAGGGCAACTGTATGAAAACCACATATCTCAGAGTTGGGGATTTCTCACTGAAATCTCAATACATGGCTAGCAATTAATTAAAGTTTAACACATTTGGTTTTTTCCTGACCTCATGTTGTTACAAGCTATATAGTTTTATCCAGAAATAAAGAAAATTACTCACTTCGTTCTCTTTGTCAGCATCTGCAATAAAACAGAATCACAAAGGATAAAATAAAAACCACAGTTAATGAACACTCAGTTTCAAATCAGAATGATTTCATTAGTCTCAGCCCTTCCAGCAACACCAAGTCTTTTAACTCCTTGAAATAAATACTGACAGAGCTTTTTGGTGTTTAATAAGACACAGGTGTCAGAACCTATTAAACAAGTGGACATTATTCTAGTATTTACCTCAGAAACCTCTATCAGCTGCTAGCACAGCCTCTGTTGTAGAAGCAACTGGAGCTATTGCTCCCCCTTTCACCACAAAAAGATTGAAGCCCCAGAAGTCAATATTATATTCAATGGCCAGTCTGTTCAGGATAAACTGGTTGTTGAACATGACTGGGTTTTAATTCCTAAGTTTGTAAAAAAAGTTGCATGTGGTTGTAAAAAAATCACATGTTCCTTTTATACTTTGATTTTCTGTCAGTAATGAGGATAAAACTTCATTAAACTATAATATTAAATATATATAATAATGATAATCCAATTTGGATCATAATACCACTTTAAAAAGTGACTTCCTTTGCTGGTCAGTACAGATTCTAAACTGATTGGCTCCTATTTTGTACACACATGGCATCTGATAGAATGGAACCCTGTTCCGAGGTGGGGCTACAAGGAGCTGCTTCAAACAATGCTAATTACACCTCCCACAAAGTAATCAAGTGCCATTGGCATGTCTCCATTATGGTGACACATTTGTTACTTTCTTTAGGAATGTGTTTGTTCTCCTGTCCTGTAATCATCATCCTTGGGGATTCGAAGGGGTAAAAGTTATCAGGCAGAGACTTCTGTGCAGAAGGAGCAGGAGGAAAATTTGTTATGGCAATACAGCTCTAGTACTTTGCACTAAATGTGGCTTTTTCTGATCTTTAAAGCCATTAAACTTTCCACTGGAAGTTCCTTTCATGGAGCTGTTTACATCGTCTCATCAAATAAAGTTGTTCAACATAAAGAAAACTATCATAAATAGTGCTCCGTGTCAAATTTCAATCTGTGCCACCAGAGGTTTGACAGTTTTCATTATTCTGGAATTGGATTAGATTTAATCCACTTCCCCCAAAACATTAGGATGTTATTTTTTCTCTGGTAACCTTCTAATAGCCACTCTGCATATGGGAGTGAATGCAAAAAGATGTAGCTCAAAAAGTACTAATTCATAAAGTTTTAACGGAGACAAGGTAAACTAAGAAGTTCAAGGAAAAGATTTCCTGGAATTCTTATGGAAGTAATATTTATTTATTATTCTGCAGTAAATGAAACACTGAAAGAATAGGTTCTGTCAAATCATGCAATTTCATTGAAATTGTTGTTCATAAGCATTTTGAATTTGAGACAATTTTCAAAGCAACCCTTTCAGACCTATTCAAATTAGAAAAATATTAATTTGTTTCATAATTTTGGGTTTAATATTTTCATTATTTTGCTTCTTTAATGTTTTTAATGCTTTTGAACTTCCATACTCCAGCAGAAATGTGGACTCTCAGTTATCTTAAATGTACTAACTTATAAGTATATATTTTACTGCAAGTTTTTAGTAAAAATAAAAATACCAAGTAAAGGCTGAAGAAATTCCTCCCAGCTCCCTATTTTATCACAGAGCAATCTGCCCCTCAAAGCTCTCTGCAACCTGGCAAACTAACAGTATAAAGAGGTGGTTTACAGCTGTATTATGTGTCCAGTGCATAATCAACTGTCCCCTGCGTGGTCAGTTTGGCAGGAGAAGGACCTCATCAGCTCCAACCTCCCTTCTCAGTTAAAATTTAGAAATAAGTAGGTAAAACCAGCTGTAGTTCTGAGGCTTTGCAGTTCTTTTTAGTCACAGTGCAGAATGCAGCTCTGATTCACACCACCACCAAGGAATAGGTTTCATCCACTCAACTAGGCAACTGTACAGCTGGCACAATAGTGTTTGATAAATAGAGCACGAGCCTAAAATTTCACTTTCTGTCTCCCACCCAGCTCCAGGAACCACTGCTTGTTGTCCCAATACACTGAGAAACTTGCAGTCTTTAGACATAAGAACTATAATATATTATCAGGAAATACAGGAGGGTTACTCACTTGCCAAGCAAAGAACTGCCAGAGCGAGGAGCACAAAAACTCCTGTTGTCTTCATGGCCAGCAGGGGTTCTTGACCTGTTCCACAGCCGGTCTGCCCTTCAAGTATTCCAGCACGTTTAGCTCCAGTGTGTGTCCATGTGTCTGTGGGAGCAGATATTTATATACACACGCACAAGGTGCAGGAACCCTGGTGATGAAATCCTCTCACACAGAACATAATTAGAAGAAGGTGTTGCCCGTGTAGTGTCAATAGGATGTCTTCTGTATAAGGTGAAGGTCATGAGTGTCCTAGCATGGATTGTGTTGATAGAGCAGATGTATTGTTCCTTGGCTAAGCCCCTTGCCTAATTAACTGTTCCATCTCTATCAGCAAGTCCAATGAGTGACTCAGTATTGTGGTTACTTGTTGCTGTTGTGGTCTGTTATTGCTTGTTGACTCTTAAAGATGAACATAATTCCCAGGGGAAAAATAATTCTTACTGGGTGTGTTCTAAAAGATTCATCCCAGTGGAGCTGAAGTCCTTAATTCCTGTTGTCTTGATGCTTTGGAGCTGCCTGTAACCTCTGTTTAAGGGCAATGCTGATTACTATGGCTGTGCACTGAGCCCCTCTAGGCTGCTCTGGAAAAGAATGTTTCATTTGAACACCCTAAACTTCACAAAAATCCCAGAGAATCCTTCAGTGTTCCAGTGTTCTCCTTCCTTTAAAATTCTGCCACTTTAGAGATGAGAACCAACGCTCTGTGAGAGAAAGAGCAAAGATACCACATGGCACTGCCTGGCAAAGAGCAGAGATGAGTTCAGAGCCACTGGGTATCCTGCTGAGTTACTGCCTGGTCTGCTGTCGTGGAGGAGATTCCTCTACCTGCCCCTCTTCTCCTATTTTCCTATTTCCAGCACAGTAGGAGGGATTCTTTAAAAAAATCCAACATACCATTGTATTAGTGACTTAATCAATAGACATCATTTTCTGTCTTTTATAATATAGGTCAGGTCAGGGGGAGAATCACATCTGAGGCTTAATTTTCATAAAGTTCAAAGTAATGTGGAGTTTTGAGCCGATAGTTTGGTTTGAATCCATTCCTCCAAAATCGTCTTGTCTTAGTGCAGTTGTGCAAATTGTCTCGATAGGAAAGATCCCTGCACACTACTACAATTCACAGCATTTCAGTGATCACCTTCCCTCACTGCAAGGAATTGGGGCCATATGTGCTAATTCCAGGAAGACAGAGAGGACTGAAAGTTCTTACAGAAAAGGTTGTAATAGGTCAAATAGACCTTGGGCCCCACTAATGTATCCCAAGAAGGATAAATATCATCTTGTCTTTAAGGATTACAGGTAATTATTAAATGGCTAATTTCTCATCACTTCATGGGATGAAAAATATAAATGCCATCAAATTCAAGTTCCAGGATAGGTAAAGATCTAGTTTGAGCTGGAGCCCTGTAATTCAGTACCTTTACTTCAGTGATTTAATATTTAATTTTCCTTTGTTCTTAACTTGGACACCTGTGCACGTTCCTTTGAAGTTGAGATCACAAGAGACAGGCTGTCTGGGACAGGCTGACTGGGGTCAGTCTGGATTCTGCTTTGGGATGTCAGTGAAGTTTTTGTACTGTAGAGTCCAAAACCTTTCTGAAGAGCCTGGCAAAGAGCATGTACAAACTCGTGGAGAGTATTCAGGACATGTTCATTGGTTGATGGACAATCACCAGCATTAGGCAATAAGAACAAAACTCAAAGCAAGCCGGAAGCTACTCCTAATCTGAATAGTTTTGAGCAAACAAGACTCTTGAGGAAATCTTGAAACCGTGAAACTGCAGCTTGACAGAACACACCGGTTCCTTGACACCGGAATGAGGAAATCTGCCACTCTGGTTATGCTCTCTTGTTCTAATGCAGTGCTCCACAGTGTCCTGTCTGATGCAACCTCAATATCCATCCCATCCCGCCAGCAGAAGAGTATAAACATCTGCTTCAGGTCTGCTAAGTTGATGTAGGAATCTTCTCTGAGGCGAGTGCAGGAAGAGATGACTTTTGGAGGTGGGAGGGGACCAAAAACGGAGGCAGATTTTAAATGAGATTTTTCTTAGCATTTGAAAGTTCCCTTTCTATTGGAAGGCTTCCTAATGCTTATTCAGTGCCCCATATCAGGAAAGCCATGGGGTGAATGTTTTTTTCTGGTAATGTTTAGGTGTATTGTTAGAGCTTTTGAATCAAATAAAGATTCATTTCCTGAACAGTGGACCTTAAGCTTTGTAGGGCTTGCCTAGACCACTCAGATAGGAGGGACATAGTTGTGATGAGAGGCTGTGATATACTGTAGGGTGTGCAAACAGCAGCTCACTCACAGCAGGGGCTCAGCTGAAACTCTGAAGATTTTTGTGTTTTGAAATATCAAAGCTGTCTTAGAGCTCTGAGAAGAAAAATACCCTACTGAGAGAGCAACAGTCTGTTTCACTTTCTGCAGTGAGGTGTTACTCACATGCAGAATCTCAAACTGAAGCTTGGTAAATAGTAATGGCACAGAACACTTACTGCAACTTCAGTTTAAAAGGAGACCAAAGCCCCTGGATCTCTATTCCTCGCTTTGAGAATGGGCAGAATTCACATCAGCCAGCTAGAGAAAATAGTCACTATTTGACTGAAAAAATGCTTTATCTGAGGCATCTTTCTTGTCCAAACTTGTTGTTTGCCCTGGTAGCTCTTTACATGGAGCTGGTCTGACAACCTGAGGCCTGTCATCCTCAGGCAGACTGAAGGTTCACTTATATCAGAGTGCTGTGCTCAAGAACTTCCAGTGGCATAATGGGAAGAGACCAGTTTTCATGGTGTGCAAGTTGGACATGAGTCAACAGTTTGCCCCTGTACTGAACAAGTCCAGCTCTGCATGCTTGGTTGTATTAGTAAGAGTGTAATTATCAAGTTCAGCACTGGTGAGGCTGTATCTGGCATTCTAGGTACAGTTCTGGGCTCCCTGGCACAAAAAAGGCACTGAAATACTGGATCAGAACCAGTGAAGGACCAACAAGGTGTTTAGAGGGATCAAGCACGTGTCATGCTAGACAAGCTTGAGAGAAGTGGTTTGACAAGGTTGGAGAAAGACAGCAAAGTCTTGTTTTCAGCTGCTCTTTCAGGATGTGCAGAGAAGACAGGAGCCAGAGTCTTTTTGGAGGTGCACAGTGAAAGGAAGAGAGAGAACAGTGCAAATTGCAGCAAGAGAAATTCTAATTAGATATGAGGAAAACAAATTTCACAATGAGAATAGTCAAGAATAGGAACAAGTTATCCAGAGATCATTGGAGATACTAAAAAATGGATCTGTTCTGAACTGGCCATAGTCTAGTGATGGGTGTGGGGTGTGGGGAACCAGGTGACCTCCAATGGTCCATTCCAAGGGAACTGATGCTGTGATTCCCACAGGAGAATGTCAAGTGTTGCTGACAGGCAGCTGCTCAGGGACTTTGTGGCATATTTGTCCTTATGAGTTAACATTTGACAAAGCAGACACTGACAGTAGATTAGCACAATGGATTGATTTTATCTACTTGGAAAACATGTTGTTTGTTGGAAAACAAGTGTTCAGATCTGTTTAGGAATAGCTGTTTCCCAAAGCTGTGTCAGTAAGGCCTCTTCATCACACCTAAAACTAATTTAGAAATTTATAGGAAACACTCTGTATCGAAGAATAGAGTGAAATTTTGACCTAGTCAGCAAACTCATGAATACGTCTAGGTTAATTGTGGGCCTCTCATAGTTTTCTGTCTTTATCTTTTTCTGCCTTTATCTTCATATCTTGTCTTTTTATCTCTTCAAGTTGATCTTTAGAAGAAGAAAAAGTAATTACATGGTGTTACATCTGGTAAAATATTAGTGCATATTTTTCCGAGAGTAGGACAATTCTTCACAATTATTCATATATTGCTTTTAGATTTGGAGTGCTGAGTGGAGCACGAATGGGATGCCAAATATGCTGCAGCAGCACGTCATTAGTTAAGTGCCTGCTTTATTCTGCATGGGAGGGTGTTCTGTGGCTGCATTCCAGAACAGTAACCTGTTCCCATTCATCTGATGGAGTGCCTCCCATTGAGGACACCAACAATGGTGAAAAAATGGCACGTGGAACAGCTAATAAAAATATTCTCACGCACACCACATAAACCCCTGAAGAATGTACAAGCCAGGATAGACCCTGCCATGGTCACCCGCGTCGGTGATTCCAGCGCGTGTTTACTCGGGACGCGGCTCGCGGGCTCCCTCAATCCTGCTCTGGGTGGGTGGTTTGGGTTGTCCGCCCATGTGCAATTAACATATCAGACTTTTGAAGTCTTGCTCAATGGAAGGTTTGAGAATCAAGTGATGTGTTTGTTAAGGCATCAAACTGGGCCAAAACAGTATTTGCCTGAAGGAAGGTGAGTTTCCCATTTTCCACACCTTAAGAGAGATCAAAGGAGCCTTTCTTTAACACTGCAGGTGTCAAGGCAGGACAGATCCCTGCTGAAGGTTTCAGGTGTTATTTCAGAAAGTAAAAAATAAACCCAACACCTCTCTGCAAAGGCTGGTGCTGAGCTTTACATTTTTCTTTGTATCTTCTGATATCTCTAAGATACAATACAAGGCTGTGATCCTGTTATCCTGCAAGGAACTTGTGGATCCTTCGAGTTACTTAGTGCCATACCACTGATGGTTCTGAATGGATTCTTCACAGGTAAAACAAAACAAGCATTAACACCTTAACACTTACACTGAATGTATTGAATAGGACTTATTTTAAATTGCCTTAAGATGCAATTCCCAGGTGTGCAGCCCTTTGAAGTTTGGTCACACTGAACTCGGTCAAACTGACATGTTTGAAGCAAGGTTTCTTTTAAGGTTTTTCATGTCTCAGAACAAGGTTGGAGGATATACACTGGGTTTGCCTGTATTAAAAATACCATTACTTTTATAAAAGAGAATATACAACTTAACAAGAAAAGGGATAGGATGAAGGTCAGCATGGAAGAAGGGATGGATACCAAGCATTTGGACCTGAAATCTGTATTCTCCCACAGAACACTTAATTAGACATAAGCCTTTTTTCACCCTTTTGCTGCTAGCAAGTGCCTGCCTGCCCAGCTGAAGCACTTAGAGGATAGCAAGTTCCTACTGTAACCAATTAGTGCCTCATTAAGGACACCAACTATTTGTCAAGCATTCCTTAAGATGAGGAGCACCCACAAAAAGCCCTGAAGGGAATTAGTCAGTCTCTGTTCAGTGCAGATTTAGGGAGGTGTGGTAGGCAAAACCTAAAGCCACAGGTTGAGTGATGAGTATGAATAGAAAGCTGGAGGAGCTGCCCCTTCCCAGAAAATGGTGGGACACAGAGTCAGGAGTAGGTCCAGTATAAGACTGTTATCTATTTATACAGTTAATGACTCTCATACCTCAGGAACCTCAGGAATAAACTTAGTTCTATAATTTTATTTCAGAAGCTTTGATTTTGCAATCTAAAGTTTTGGGGGCAATTTTGTACATTGTGCAGCCTGACTGAGTCTGTGCATTGTGACATTTATCAGAAGGTGTCCAGATTATTTGCAGTGCAACAAGGGGAGGAATTAAGAAAGAGAAGTCCAAGGACTAACTGACACATCAACTATTGTGTTCCTAAATGGATGGAGTATGTTAGAAAATTGTCTCCAGTATATGGAGCCACCATAGGGAATATTTGAGCTGTGATAGTAACACCTTTTTATACAGTCTAGACAGTCCCTCAGAGATAGGAGACTGACAATTTTTAGAGGAGATATTCACAGGCACTTGGGTCCATATGAGGCCTAGGAAATCGATAATCAAGGATTAAAGCCAACTTTATGTCTTAGAGTGCAGCCATCTTATAATTAACCTGATTTCTGCAGAAAAAGAGGTAGTTTCAAGCTGCACTTTGTTATTTTCCTGAAGAATCTTAGCCAATGACTTCCTTCCCTGGCTCCTGATTCCCCTATAATCCATGCCAGAAAAGCTTCCTGTAGGAAGGTTCAACTCACCTTATGGATTGTGGCACAGAAAGGCAAATTCCTCTGAAGGCAATAGATCAATATAATCTTTGTCAGGATACTCGTAAATTTAGCCTGAGTATTCCAGAGAACGGAAACTGGGCTGGACCCAAGTTAATGAGAGGTTGCAGTGATGGGTTTCAGTGGTGCCAAGGTTTCAACCCAGTTGTCTGAAGAACAGGAAGGTCGGTCCTATGAATTCTGAGCACTGCACCAACAGGATCAGAGAGAAACCTCAAAGACCTCAAGATCTATTTCAAGTGGTTTCAGTTACAAACCTCCTGACCACAAAGGCCAGAGAACCTCAGTGTTTTCTTTGCCTGCAGAAGAGGGTTTAGGGGATCTGGCTAACTCACTGTTACCACTTTGCTGGATGGTCCTGCACACTTTTACAGGCCATGGATTTGTTAGTATTAATCAGTAATAATTACTTTGCCCTACAGACATTTTTGCAGGAGTAGTGTATAACATTCTGGTAGAAAAGTGAACAGTGACACAAACCATTCTTAAAAAAATCACAAGTAAACCAAATTTTCTTGTTTTCAGATGTATTTATTATTAGCTCATTAAAAAAGCACAATAAATTGCATTTATAGTGGAAATAAGACACATAAACTTAATATATTACTAGCATTTGTAGCTAGATTGTCAGCAGTTTTCTGAAATATCAGATATCTCACACATTTCAATCTATAAATATCTGAAATTACCACCATGGCTAAGACTGGGAAAAAAGGAAGCATGGTTGCAATGAAAGTCTTTCTTTAATTTCACTGATTCTTTATCAGGGCTTAAAGTCTGAATCATCGGATATTTTACTATTTTGCCTTCCTGTAAGTCAGGACTCAGGTGTTTTGACAAATGTTGCCCCATCTCTGGAAGTGTTCAAGGCCAGGTTGGACAGGGCTTGGAGCAACCTGGTCTAGTGGAAGGTGTCCCTGCCCATGGCAGGGGGTGGAACTGGATGGCCTTTTAAGGTCCTTTCCAACCCAAACCATTCCATGATTCTATGAAAAATACAGAGGCTTCAACACATGTTTCTGCTTTTTTCCAGACCTGGGGACTTACTCTGTGAGCAGTTCAGAGCCAGGACTTGAGGTGTTTTACTTAAGGTTCTGTGAAGACACCAACTCATGATACAGTAGTAGGGAGATACTTTCAAAATGAACTATAAAAATCTGTATTCAAAAACTCTAACTTTAATTAGATGCTTAACACCCATATATAAAACCTGTTAACAATTGGCCTCTGAGGTATCAGATACAGTACAAGTGTAATTTCAGCTGCCTTGGTTGTAGCTGCAGATTTCTGACTCCTGTGCCCAGTGCCTGTGGCACAGCAGGTTGGAATTCATTTTATTGTCAGTAAATTCCACTGCAGGACATGCACTGGATACACATGGGTCACTGAATAAAGGGCCTCCAGTGACCACAAACGTGGAGGAAAAGGAGGTTGTTTAGGAGGGGTTAAATTCAGGCACTGGCTACCAGTTCCTTTCATGTTCATGAGTGGTGGTAATAGGAATTAACCACAGCACTCATGCAGCCAAGGCTTTCTATGCTTACACATTCCAACAAAAATAAATAAAAATAAATAATTAAATAGACACATAATCAAACCATTAAATAATGGAATATTGAAACAGTTCTTTCTGGAATTTACTTTACAAATAACTTAACATATGAAATGGTTCGAATAGTAACTGCTATCAACTGCCCCAGCAAGTCATGTCAATAAATAAATAAATAAATGAATGAATGAATGAATAAATAAATAAATAAATACATAAATAATGCATAAATAAATAAATATTAAATAAATAAATGAAATGTAATAATGTGAACCTACAATAATAGCTGACAGCAACGCATCAAATTCATGTTAATATAACATGATGTATGCTAAAGGTGTTACTCATATCTGGGGAATTTAAGAGCTGCCAAAATCAGGAACATATTCATATCTTACAAAAAAAGATGTTATGACTTCTTAATAATCTCAAATGCAGATTTTTCTTCAAATTGTGCTTATATTCTTGTGCTGGTTCATTCTTTGCTTTCTTTAGGAGTATTGTGCCATCCTCCTGGAATCTCTTACTAGTTATCTGTAACATAAGAGAAAGTAAATTTATGTAAGAATTATCTTAATTCTCCTCAGACCCAGATTTTTAGTCCACAGGCCCACACCATGCAAGGCTCAGGAGGCTCTGTGTCTGATGGGGATCAGGGATTCAGTTCAGCTGATGCATGTGAGGCACTGTAACCCAACCCATGTCCATGAACCTACACCCATTGTTTCCTCTCTGATTTAAATGGATTCTAATTGTTTCCTCGATTATTTTTGTAAGAGAATCACCATTTAGGCGGCCCAACACATTTATTCTCTTACAGATGTTTAATGAAAAAGAATATTCAGGAGACAAAAATGATTCCAAGGAAATGTAAAATCAATGATCGTTTAAGAATTAGAAAAAAAAAAATCATAGACTCCATACTCTTCTGGGTAAGGAATCATCCCTGCTTCTCTAGTAGAAGGTTCTTTAAGCCTTACCTGCAGAGTGAAGACCAGTCACTCCAGGATGAGTGGTAGTAACGATCCCTGGCCTGCACGGAAATCTCATCCTTTGGCCCAGTGTTTGGAAGGTGGAATGACTGTTCATCAGTAACATAGACGACCTGTGAACAGGGTACAGCTCCTTCAGTGGATTGTAAAGGTTGAGAACACAGCACCAGAAATGTTCCAACAAGCTCATGTCACTTAAACCCCCACTGGCAATCTAGTGTTTCACAGGCACCAGTACCACCCACAGGCAGCAAAGGCTTGTGAGAACTTGAGTCACAGCAGAAACCAACTAAACAGCTCATGTTCCACTGAAGTTGGTGCTCTAAAGTGATCCAAACTCCAGACTGAAACACTCATTAAGACAAAGGGGTTATTTATTTATCTGGGGTTTTCTCTTTTTATTTCTTCTCTCATAGTGAGAACCATAAAAGACAGAGGTTACTCCTTTTCAGTGTCATTGAAGTTCCCACTGAGGACCTGTGGCTGATACAAGAAGCCTCTGGAGACTCTCCAGTTTCTCCACTGAAGGGACTGTAGGAGCCAACACTCCTAAAATCAATGGGGGAATGGCCCCATCTGCTGGTACGGGCAAGTGGATTCTGTCCACAGAGGAAGACACATCCTCTTTGGATGTGCCTCTGGATTAATCCCCTGACAAGCTGGGATGATCACTACATTTGTTTGCTTTTCTGATTGCTGGACCAAGGCAGAGCAGCACTGCAGTTCAGGTCCTGCTCTGTGGTCAGCTGGTCTTCCCAGTTCTCTGCCAACCCAGGCAAGTCACCATCACCACTGTGTGCCCATGAGCATCAGCAATAGAAGCAAAACCATTTGTGATTTAAAACTGACACAGAGGAACAATGTTTAGATAATAATTAACTAACAAGGAATAGAGTGGCAAAGACCACAGACTGAACAGAAATGCTTCCAAATGAATCGGTGATTCCTTATTTCTTGTTCTCCTATAAAGTCTGAGCTGCCCAGGTACGAACAACACATGAGGAAAAATCCATGTAACAGATCTGAGACTTCTTGATTTGGAAATTGGGATTTTCACACATTAGGACCCACACAGCCTACTAATGAGTTGGTAAATACTTTTCTCATGCTAGCACAGCTATGCAATACTGGGCAGGATTTTCTCTCCTCAGTAACATCAGGGATCTTACTGCTCATAGAACTGGGAAGGTGCTTTTCTGCCAAGGCAGAACTTGCCACATTCGAATCTGACCACCCTTTTTTTTTTAATTTTAGTTCATGATTCTTACATACAAAGCTTATATTATTTATACTATCTGTTCAAGCAATAAAATTGTGTTTCAAATGTTGTGTTTTTACCTGGTTTTTGCGTTTCTTCGGGCTTTTAACTTTGACCTTAAAAGTCAAAGGGAAGTAGGACTTTGGGGTGCTCCATGTTTTGGGATATTCCCAGGTCACCATTCCATTTGTGGCCACATACTGACATTGGGGTGGGTCAGGTTTTACTGCAAGAGAAAATATAGAGGTAATTAATTCATATTAGCAACATAATATCGGATGTTGGTGTCCTACTGTTGATAATTTTATCGGAATGAGCACTGGGAGACTCCAGGAGATTAAGAGAGGAGTAGATATTATGTATAAGAACTGCCTTTTGTGCTTCTCACAGAAAATAAAGCACACTCCCATAATATCTCTGGGTAAGATCCTGGGGTTTTTTTCACCTGAAGGGTTGCAGAGGGCTACACTGGACATGGAGGAATATCTTCAACCTCTACTGACTCTTAGGGCATTTAACAAACACCTGTTTCTTTAGGATGCTGCCTCATTTTCACGTGCCCTGTGGCATCATGATCACAATTTATATCCTCTTATTCCTATCCATTTCTATTAATCTGCCCTGGATGCCCATCTGTAGGAATGGATCAGGAGGGAAGCATCCATAGCCTTAACCAGCTCTCAGAGAAAAGCCTGCTGGGTTATTGGTTGTTCTCTGACTTCTTCCACATACCCCTTCTGAAACATGCCCATCTATTAGAGGAGGCTACAGAAATTCTGGGACATGTGGGTGTGAGAGGGTTGAGGTCACAAGCCAGGAAGATATTGCTTCTTCACTTCCTCATCCTCTTCCAGGCTGCTGCTATGTCATGTTTTCCCCTGTTCCTGTAACTGGGGGCTTGATGCAGCTTTACAGTATACTAGGGAGGGATTCCCAAGGCTGGTATGATCACCTACCCTCAGTTCCACTGTCGGCAGCAAGAATAAAGCTAAGAATTGATCATGATTCCTGGTCTACTCACTGATATCTCTGATGAAGAAGCTGCTGGTGTAGTTCTCATATTCCACCTCATCGATGACCTCCAGGAACATGTCAATGGGCTGGTGCTCTTCAGCAAAGGGACAGTAGTTTTCTTTGCGGCACTGGGACGTGTATTTGGTCACTGGTCCATCGGTGTGAGCCACAGGGCTGCTGCAGGTCACATCTCCCTGAGGGCTGGACACAGAACAGAGTAAAGGAGTGGGGATGCTGGTTGGTTCTGAGAATGTGTTGCCACAACAACAACAACATGTAGTGTTGTAAGGTTAGGTAAGGTAATATTTTGATGTTGTTTGTATCATTTCATGGCTGCCCTTCATCTGCTGCAGAAAAAGCTCAGTGGGAGTTCCTACATTTTCAGTGCTGTAGGACATATTAATGTAAAATCACAACCACACCACAGCCCCTGCCTTAGCAGAAGGAATCAGTGTTTAACCCTAAAGCAGGGTATCACTGTTTTTATTACTAGTATCCCATGGCAAGCTCTAGTATCTTACTTCGTTCCTTCACCCTCTCCAAAGGAGGGAAGGTGGAGAAGTATCTACTGGGAAATAAATACCAAAACTCATCTATAAAGTACTACCTGAATCTGGTTCTATTTTTGCTTTCAGCTAAATAAAACTTGTTTCTTGTTGTTTCTTCAGCAAAAGTCACTTAAGTTCATTAAAGAAGTACTCTATGCTTTGGAGAAACTCCCAGGAGTGGTGGGAGGCAGGAAATCCCCCCAAGGTTCCCATCACACATTTCCCTCACAGGTTTCTGCTGTGTTCCTCAGCAGAGACTTGTCAGTGGGCATGTGGCCTCTGCCGTGGGTGCAGCCTCCCACTCCCTTCATTCTGTCCCCTCTCAGGACTCGGAGCTGTGGTTGTTTCTGCTTTTGGCTCAACTTCCTCTCTCCCCTCCACAAACTGTTCTGCTATTGCTTAAGTTATTCTGTGGCTGAAACAGCCCACTGGGTGTCATTCCATTTTCATGTCTTTATTAATTTCTGAGCTACTTCCATGCTGTTATTAGTTAACTTATTCCCTGTGATGCCTCAAAATATTTTGCAGATATTCTGGCTCTGCAAGAAAAATTTCTTCCTTTCTACATGTTCTAAACAGCCTAAAATCCAGGATCTCCTAGACAGAGTAACACAAAGGGCTGCTCTGGCCTTACTATGAGTTTGTTAAGGAAAGTACAAGCTCTTACCCTTTTAGACTTTTGATGGTGAACTTCACATTTGGATTCTCATTTTCTGTCATCCATGAACACATGAAAATTCCAGAGTAGTTCTTTGCCTCACATTTTAAAAACGTCCACTTTGGCTCTAGATGGAAAAAGAAAGAAAACAAGATTTATTTATTATTCTTGCTGAAATGGTCAAAGCAGAGACAAAACAGCAGTTCGATGGACTTATATCTTTGGCAGGTGGGTTCATAGGCAGACACAGTCTGAGGCTGTCCCGTGGGCAGCCACGTGTAGTTACAGAGCCAAATAACAGGTAGTGGCCAAAGCCTACTTCACGTGGCACCACATCAACATAGTATTGACAGAAGCCAGAGCACACCCAGGCTGTGGCAAAGAGCTGTCAGGAAGAGATTTACATGCACAAATCCACTGTTCCTTCCACAAAGAAATCCTGCAGCTGTGCAGTTGGCAAATGCCTGTGTTTGTTACCACAGAGCCACTGAAGGAATTATTTGCATTCCACTGTCAGTAAGGCCTTCAAGAGAACCCATTTTAAAGTGGGTATTTCTCACACATTTCCAGAAAGCTCCCTCTGGCCCTCAGTGGCCAAAGCTAAGCAAGGAACATCCCATCTTCCATACCTTTAAAGCTTTTCAGAATCGACCTTATCATCTGCCCGTTGGAGTCGATTTTGCTTATGAGGAAGAAATTATAGCTGAGGATTTCATGGGTATTCTCCGCCAGACAGGTGTAGTTTCCAGCATCTGGGAACTCCTTCACTTCAGCAATCAGAGTCTTTCCTTTTCCTTTCCATTCAGAGTCCTTTTTCCAGTAAACTGCTTCATTGGGTGAGTTACAGGTGAGCTCCACTCTCGTAGCTGGTGTCTCAGCATTCCACTCAGATTCTATGACATACACTGGACATAGCAAAGAAAAAAATTAGCAGCTACTCCTATGTGCCAGTGGGAAGGTTGGACTGAGTCCTTTTCCCTCAGTTCTACTGTCCAGGAGCTCAACACTCCAGTGAGATGTAAGTTCCAGTGAGTTCTAAGACCCTCTCACCAGAGCATTTCACTACCAGAAATAAGAGCTTTAAGGCTTTACCACAAAGGAGAAACACTAAGAAATACCTGTCAAACACAGAATCTTAACTGGCAGAAAACATTCAGCTCTAGGAAGTTTGGAAGTTTCCCAAACTGCTTATGGACTTGTGAAACACAGGCAAGGTGAGTCTTACAGACTTCAAACACAAAGTTTACTCCCAATGCTGACAAACAGATTTGCAGTTTTCAGCACCGTGGTATTGCCCAGAGAACCCACAGGATAAATATTTTTTTTAAAATGTAAATATATGGGGAAAAGTAATTTAATCCCTTTTTAGAAATGGAACACAATCGAGGATATTTTTTTCATGTTGACTTGGGTCCTTCTTTTTGGACAATTGCCTTGAAGGCAGCTTGGATTATGGAGCTACACTGAGTGAATAAGAACAACAAATTTTATTATCTGAATTTAGCCAAATTTTCTGGTAAATTATTGAAAAGAATTGTTTGTTTATTACCCTGTATTTTTACAAATGTATTTACATTTGACTTATTTGCCAGAAAAGTTGATAAACTATTTCTAGGTTTTAAGTTTTACTTAGAAATATTTTTTTCCACAATTAATTCTTCACTTGTTTGATTTTGGGCTGTTACCTAAGTCACAAGAGGCTGTTTCTGCCTCCAGGCTGCATGACTGAAACTTTTGAAACACGAGGAGAAGGAATAGGAAATAAGACAGTTGCTAATTGAAATATAGCAAATATGCTATTGTATGACATTTTAGGACTTCTAAATATTTCTTCCAATAACTTCAATTAATTGGCTAATTATTGACAAAGACATAGGAAGAACCTTGGCCTAAGATACTATAATTAACAAATTCTGTGCATGTGGCCACAATTATAATTCAGAAATGGCCATGTTCTGAAAGCACCTGAAGGTCTCAGGAGGTGAAGACTTCCTTACCATTTTCCTGAAGTTTCCACTGCACAGCTTCCAGTAGGGCAGCAAAGGAAAACAGTGAAAGTAAGGCACAGAGCAGGTGAGGCATCTGGAAGGAAAAAATAAATTGCTGAACTTCATTGAGGTTGGCTGAGTGTGCATTGAAATCAGGCTCATGCTGGACAGAGTGACAAGACAGGGTCAGTCCCAGTGAACTAAGAGACATTCTCCTGTTCTAAAAGCTCTTGGACTATATAAAAACTGAGTTTGTAACACTATTTTGATCCACTTGTTACTTTCACCACAAGCCAGATTAGAGAAGCAATCATGGACCTCAGAGGAAATTGTTGTGTGCATTGATCTGTCAGGAGCTCAGAAGCATTCTCAGATTCCTTGGTTAAATATTCCTCATACAAGAAAAGTCTTTCTGATGCCAGTGAGGCCAGTTGTATGAACAAGGCACTGGACTAAAGGATTAGTGGACATTAAATTTCATTCATACAAAGCTTGTGAGCTAAACACATCAGCAGTCCTATTAAAACAAAAGATTGTCAGTAAAGGGAAGGGCCTGCTGAAGGGTTTTGCTGGACTGTTGTCTCCATCATGTCTGTGAGAACAAGTGACAGCAGGGTCAATAACACAGTGTAGAGCTGGAGCCAACACTGACCATTGCCTAACTGTTCTAGTGTCCACCTCAGTTTGCACACACTAATTAAATTTTCAAGCAATTTCAGGCAAAATTCCTCCTGGATTCAGTGGCACAGCTCTATTTGCAGAAAGGGCTGGATACGTAGATCATTGTTGCTGTGTGTGTAGCTGTATTTACAATATATAAATGCATATTTATCCTGAACTTATTCAAAATACTGCCAGAGCTCTTTATGAAACACCAAACACCTTTATCAAATATTGTAGTAATCACTGGGTGCATAAAAAACTTTAACAACAGTTATTTAGATACACTTCCAGACCTTTTTTAGCTGGAGATTAAGCCAAATGAATAGGAAAATGGCTTAGAAAAAAAGAGACTGGTGAATATAGCTTTCAAAGCCTATTCTGACTACAATATGAGTCCAAACGCACATGAAAAACACAAAATTAAGTGGTTGGGTTTTTTTCCTCCCAAACCAGTCTTTTTTTAATAAAAGGAGAGTAGCCCTCCTGATTTCTTGAGAGTGTGTGTTCCTTTGTGTGCTGAATCTGTTCCTCGCTGGCAGCTCCTGCTGTTATGAGCCATCCTTAACATCGGTCAGAAATCAGCTGTCCCTGGTCCAGTGCCCTTTGGATTTGTGCACAGCTAATAATAGGACCAGAAGCTACCAGCAAAGTATCTGGAGGGTGTTTAGGAGAGGAACCAGCTCCTGTTGCAGCTGCACTGAGAGCGGCACAAACGCCAGTGAAAAGCTGGTTACCATCAAGCAGCCAAATACAGAATCATTTAGGCTGGAAAAGACCTCTAAGACATACAATATCCTATTAGTAGTGTATTGCTTCATTACAAGGCAAACCCTCTTTGCTGATGATTTCATGTGCAGGCAGGATTAGCTGGAATTTCCAAAAGAAAACTACATTTTGCAACTTTCTGAAAAGATGTCGATTTCTGTCATTGAAACATGACATTCATCACTGCACTTCATAAACCCAAAACTAAACATCAAAACACCAACTAAAACTGGAGGAGTGTGATACATGCCTTTCCTTCCATACCAACCTTTTGGCAAAAGTAAAACCTCCAAAACAGAAAAGTTTTTCTTGCTTTTGGAGGGAAGCTTCACATGTTTGTGATGAAAGAAGTTAACAATTTTAATGGAAATTATTCCATTTTTGAGATGGGGGGAGAACACTCCCTACCCCATCTCAAAATTTTATTGAAAAATTAATCAGAAATAAACTCAGTTTCTGAACATCATTAATCAGTGCAGTTGCCTGAGCACTTCATAGATGAGGAGAGCATTCCAACATCATATGTTCAGAGAATCACAGAATTATGGAAAGGTTAGGGTTGGAAGGGACCTTAAAAATCATCCAGTTCCACCTCCTGCCATGGGCAGGGACACCTTCCACTATCCCAGGTTGCTCCAAGCCCTGTCCAACCTGGCCTTGAACACTTCCAGGGATGAGGAAGCCACAGCTTCTCTGGGCAACCTGTGCCAGGGGCTCATCACGCTCATAGGGGAGAATTTGTTCACATACATTCAACCTAAACCTGCTCTCTTTCAGTTTGAAGCCACTCCCCCTTGTTTTGTCACTCCAGACCCTTGTCCAAAATCCCTCTCCAGCTCTCTTGGAGTCCCTTTAGGCACTGGAAGGGGCTCTAAGGTCTCCCCAAAGCCTTCTCTCCTCCAGTTTGACACCCTCGGCTCTTCCAGCCTGGCTCCAGACCAGAGGAGCTCCAGCCCTTGTAGCATCTCTGTGGCTTTCTCTGGACTTGCTCCAGCAGCTCCATGTCCTTTTGCGGGGACCTCAGAGCTGGAGGCAGCACTGCAGGTGGGGTCTCATGAGAGAAGAGGAGAGGGGCAGAATCCCCTCCCTTGGTGTTCCCTCCGTGTTCCCTGTGATACGCAGCACAAGGTGCTGTAAATCAGCACAAATTCCTTTGCTGAGAATCACAGAATAATTTCTGTCAGCAAGGACCTCTGGGCCTCATCTGGCCCAGTCTCAGCTCTAGTCAATGGAACAGTCTGACCATAAGTACATATTTGTCACCGTTCACACCCCAGCAACACCAGTACAGTGAGATAAAGAGATTATTACCTGATAGCATAGATAACAATTCTGTGAGCTTTGTACATACGCACATTATATGCTAAACTTCAGGGAGATGAGCATAGAAATACTATCCTGAGAAAAATGTCACAAAAACTATTTAAATACACTTTAAAATAAATAATTATAAGTTCTCATTAGTTTTATCTGAAGCAGCTGGTACCAGAGTAAGAGAAGAAAAGAATTCTCACCTTTTCCTGTGACGGCGCCTTTAGTGAAGTTGTCAAGCAGGTTTGATTTGTGATCTGAAGGAAGCAAAGTGCTGGCTCCCTTATAAATACTCCTAAACTCTGAAAGGAAAGGGATGCTCTGTTTCACCGCAATACCACAGAATTGCAACACGTGGTTTGAGTTCCTTTTTTACATAGTGGCACAGCTAAAGCAAAAAAAAAAAAAGCTTGGGACTCCCAGGTAAACTTGAATGAGGAAATGAAATTATGAGATTGTTAAAATGACCTTTATAGTTTGAGCATTTCTTTTTCCTGTTTGATTCTCTGTCTCTCTCATACAGCCTGTTCATTATCTGAGGAAGAGTAAATACAGGCCAAATAAACTTCCAGAACTCTCTGATGGGAAATACATTATAAAGACAGAAAGAGAAAGTTAAATAAACTAAAACCATTTCTATCTGATAAGCATGAAAGAGATAATTACATGGAATACAATCCCAGCTACCACATCAATCAGAGGTAAAGGGAACATATATATTTTTTAATTAGTACTTTAGAATTGAGTTTGTTCTAAGAATTGAGACTTAGGTCAACCAAAAAATAAACAATTAGTTCCAGCTTAGAAATAAAAACCTGGTATTCACGCATTATTTTACATTGCAGTTTTTAAATATAATCTAATAAACCTGATGTTCCTTTTAGACCTTAGGTATAAGAAGAGCTCTGTGCTCAATATGGGGTTTGAAAATTAGGAAAAAGTTTTCATTTTTTTTTTATTATTTGTGAAATAATAGAATACAATTCTCATTGTTTGTCAGGCAAACCAAAATACACGGATTATAAAAGCAAAAAAAAGTTTTGAAATTCAACCTGCTTAGGAAGGGACCTGACTCTATCCCATGTATTTTCCTGTGACAGTATTCCTACAGCCCAGCAGTCAAAGCCATAGAGCCGCAATCCAGCAGTAAAAAGACGGTGCCTGTAGAATCATGGAATAGTTTGGATAGGAAGAGACCTTAAAGCCTGTCCAGTTCCATCTCTCTTCCATGGGCAGGGACACCTTCCACTGGACCAGGTTGCTCCAAGCCTGTCCCAACACGGCCTTGAACACTTCCAGGGATGGGGCAGCCACAGCTTCTCTGGGCAACCTGTGCCAGGGCCTCACCACCCTCACAGGGAGAATTTCTTCCCAATATCGCATCTAACCCTGCCCTCTGTCAGTGTGAAGCCATTCCCCCTTGTCCTGTCACACCAGGCCCTTGTAAATAATCCCTCACCATCTCTCTTGTTGGCTCCCTTCAGGTACTGGAAGGCCACAGTTAGGTCACCCTGAAGCTTCTCTTCTCCAGGCTGAACAATCCCAATTCTCTTGGCCTTTCCTCACAGCAGAGCTGCTCCATCCCTCAGATCATCTTGGTGCCTCCTCTGGACTTGCTCCAACAGGTTCATGTCCTTCCTGTGCTGGGGACCCCAAAGCTGGAGGCAGCACTCGAATGGTCTTTCAGAAGTCCTTCACATGGATGAAACCACACAAGCATCCTCAATATGTTGCATATTTGGTGCCCCCAAATATGGCAAGTACATAAAACAAGAGGAGGAGCAACCCAAATTAGCAGGGAGATAAACTTATCAGCAGGTGCAGTGCATGGGGTTCCTGTTTATTGCCACACACCTGGGAGGCAAACAACAGAGAGGGTGGAATCCCCCGACTGGAGAGAGGGTAGTCTTGGGATTCTGGATTAACTGTGCTGAAAGCTTTACACAAAAGTACATAGTGCCAGTGGACTCCTTTCCCCTCCCCTATTCCAAGAAGTGTGGCTTCAGTAGGATCACATACACCTTTGGCAACTGAGCTGGAACTCCCTCCCATCTGACAGGACACAAAACTCAGGCACTGCAATCTCAGGTGGCCCTGATGACTCCCTGCCAATCCCAAAGTGCCCAACCTGCTCCTCAAACACTGGCCTCAGAATTCCCTTTGCCAGAGCTCATAGCCAGAGGTGGGCAGGTGGAGCATGAGGGCTCCAGGTGGGAGGGCAGCACTTGGAAGCCGGTTTGAAATGGTACCTCTGACACAGAGAAAAACTGTTCCCTTCATGTCCCAAATGCTGAATCTGGATCAAAGTGGTTTATGGATTTATTCCTGAAACAGAATTGACCAGCAATCAGTGAACTGTTCATTTGAGATCCGTATCAGTAATATAACAGAGAAGCCAGGGTTCTCGACACTTCCAAAATGTTATTAATAACTACAGAGCTCCACCCTCCACCCTCCACTTACCCCAGAGAGCTCTAATGTCCCTCTCCCACCCTCCACACGGTCTTACCTGCACACACTGAGGGCCCGTGTGGGTTACGGGCCCATGTACCATCTGTGATCTGACTGGTGTTCGTCTTCCTTTCTCCCATGATCATTTGGGACCAATGTCTTCTCAGGCAGTTTTGGATCCTCCCTCCACATGGACTGTTTGTATTCCCACTCCTGTCTGAATGGCTGCTGTTATCCAGGACATTTGCAGAAGATGGGCCATGGGGACACTGACACTGCTCCTGCCATTGTTTTTCCCTGTTCAGAAAGAGAAAATGTCATCTGGAAAGTGTGTGGAGAAAGATGGGGCAGGAGCAGCAGGGGCATGTGTGAGTGAAAGGTATCCAACCCATTCCAGGTGAGAAAATTGTCTCCTCCTGATCCTGGTGCCTGACTACCTTTGAATGCAAGTCAGCAGGAGCCTGGGCTGGGCACCACTGTCCCATTCATTGGCTTCTCCCTGGGGACACCTTGGAATGAGGGCTGGGAGGAAGCCTCAGGGAACAGTGACGCTCCTTCCCCTCATGGCCTCTACCTGTTGTAACTGCAGCCTCAGTCAGCACTTGGGGCAGCTCTCCTTGCACAAGGGGCAAAGAGCCCAGCCTAAATCAAGGTTCAAAAAAAATTTGTTCCCATTTAAGTCCATTTCCAATTTCCAAAACTTCCTTTTGTTATAACACACAAGTTTAACAGCAAGTCAGCTGTGACCGGGAAAACTGGAGAGCTGCATTAATTGATATAAATAAATACATATTTTCAGAGTGTGTGCTTGCAGAAACACTTAATTCCCTTAGCTCAGTTCTTGTCACAGGACAAATGGAGTAATATGGTACCCAAGTTTTATGCCAAGAATCCTAGATATCAGCTATGGAGCACAGACATATTTCTGTGGAACTTCCACGATGGGATAGTTTGCTATGATCCATCAGAGGAATTTTTAAATATTAAAACATAGAGATTGTGAAAATATCTTCGATGACAGTCTGGTTTTCCATTATGAGCTCATATATTCTAAAGGGGAAATTCGGAGGAGAGCAGCTTCTCTCCCATCTTTTTATTCTACTTCCCCTATGACACTGAAAGAGAATGGTGGAAACTCTCTGGTCATGTTTTGCTTTCCTCTAATGCCAAGGAAATATTCCTTTTTGGTAGAAATGGGAGAAATGGCAGAAAACCTCCCCTTTGAAAATGGGGTTACTTTCTTATGAAGGACAGATGATTTTTGCTTCATGGAATGACAAAAGTTATTTTACCTCAATACTGGAAAAAATGCATAACATTAGGAGGACAATTTATATAAAATGTATAATCAGTATTATTGCTTTATATGGAATTTCCTTCAGCATCTGTCTAGTTTTTCTGGATAGCAAAGATCAAGTTTTATTACTGCTCTTTCTGCTGCAATAGCAGTGAAAATGGAACTCTGTTCTTTATAATTCACTAAACAGTGACTTATGTGACTTCATTGGGAAACACTGTCATATTAGTATAGCAATGAATTTTCCTAAAAAATCCCTGTTGCAAGCTACTACATGGAATCATTGAACCAAGATCCAACCTTGAGAGAAATGTAAAACAACACAGGGGAAAAATACTTCTGTTAAAAGTCAAAAGTGATTCATTTGCATTCTGGTACAACCAGAGCAGCTGGCCGAGATGGGGACATTGGGTATCTCTCCCTCCTTAGGTGGAGAGGACAAGAAGATGGTTGCCTCATTTACAGTAGGATTACTGAGGCCTGAACTAATTAATTGGCCAATACCATGCAAATGTAATTACTCAACTTTCAGTTAGAGCTGAGTGTTGTTCAGTGTAGGGCTGGATGTGAATTCAGTGCAGACATGGAGCATAAACTGGTGCTATCCAAGAGAAGTGGAAAGGAAGGGGTTCATCTCTTAGTCTTACTCCTTTCTCCTCCAGTAAATCCACATCTGCCCAGTCAACTTGTAACTCACTGTGTGTTGGGTGTGTCAAACCTGCAGCCTGTGTTTACAGACAATATTAGAAATGTAAAAAGAATGTGATAGTACTATCCTGCCTAAGGATTTTTAAAAAGCCAAAAGAAGGTATGACGTTTCCAAAGAGTTTTAAGAACCAGATCACATTTTCTACAGCAAATGGCTCTCTAGAGTAAATGGGATTTGGGTACCTAAGTCCATGATACACTTTTGCAAATCTTTATAGGTGCTCAGAGAATATGGGGCAGAGATACAAAAGAAACTGGTATCTCTGTTAGATTTATCACAGAACTATAAAGACACCAATCCTCTGACACAGGAAGCACAGAAGTTCCTCCCCCAGGGCATGAGTGTGAAGAGGGTTCATTGCTATTTTAAAATGCACTGCAAATCAATGTTCCCTATGACATCAACCCTCTGTTTCCATCACAAATCTGACATACAGTTGATAAATCTGACAGACTACACCCAACTGCAGGAGCTAAATGCAAGTTTACTTGAAGTTCACTCATTTCTTGAGTGTGATGTTGCAACTATTTAAAATCCAACTATTTAAAGCCTAGAGACTCACACTGAGAATGGGACCCCATCTTATGAGGGATACCAGCAATACACAGTAAGATTCAATGCCCAGCTCTGATCCAGGCATCTTGTTGCATCATTTTTTACCTGTCAGAAAATTCCAGTTTCCTGAAGGTGGTGAAAAGATATTTTAAATTATGTAATAAGAACTTTGACACCTCCCATGACTGTCATGGAGGAATGAGGTCATATTTGGAAAGCAAAGTTGTTTCACAAATAAACCACTGAAGTGTCCTTGAACTCCTGAAAGTCAAAGGAAACTCCTGAAATTACTCCAGTGGTTGCTTTTGGGACATGACAGTCACTCCTGTAACTTCTTTGCTGAAGTCACATTGTAATAAGTGGGACTACATGTTGGTAACCAACCCTGAATGCTTAAAATTCAGGACCTCTGATGTGGGAGGGTTTCCAGCAACCACAGTAGAAGAGAGGGACCGTGGACTGGCAAATCCTCCTGGCTGTGGCACCAGGTGACCTTTGGAATAACTGTGCCCAGAAGGGGCTGTAGCCCTGCCAGCCTTGCACAGTCCCAGATATTATCTACTTTTGTAAACAGTATTTCCTGTCACCTGCTGGTCTTTAGGATTCAGGGTGGAGCCAGGCCCCATTCCTCAGCTATTCTTTGCACCCACAATATCTAGAAGCTGATTGCAGGAAAAAAATCTAAGCTGAGAATTCAACCTCGTGTGTTGTCATGTAAATCCAAGCTTTAACAGTTACGTGAAGAAAAGATGTGTCCCTGTAAAATGATGAATGTTATTAATACTATCATTAGAAAAATAATAAGGTTGTGTGATACTAATCTAGGACTAATGAAAACCAATTAAAACTGTGTAATTCAAAACTTTACGTAGGTTTTTTGTCAATAAACTGCAAAAGGGAATCTGGGAGTGGCTTCTGGAGCTTTGCAGCACGCTCCTAAACAAAAGGTGAAAGAAAAGCCCTTTTTTTTTTGCTTTAATTTTCTATTCCTAATAGAACACAAACTTGGATTACTGCAAATTTTAAATATATTCTGTGCAACAGAGGTTTGCAAACTGGCCCAGAGCCAATTCTGAGATGCTTCTAAATGAGCTTTTAAGAGAGTAAGGCCACCTCAGTAGTCTAAAATTTTTAAACACACATTTGAAATTCCACTGGAAAATTTGAAGAAAAGTGAAACTCAGGTTTTTAATATCCACTTGAGTCATATATCACAGAATTTCAAGGACAGAAAACGAATATATTCTTCTCTCTCTCTTTAGTTGGTTTCATACAGGGAATTGTGCAGCAAACCTCAGGGGCCAGTAGCACATGAGCTTCAGCTGGAAATATGCCACGGAATTCACCTTCTTGAACTTTGTCCATTGAAAAGGTGTTCAGAGTAGATCTGAGCTCTAATAGGGAGCAAATAAAATATTTTAACAATTTCTTTGCAATTTAAAAAATGGAAGCACAAAAAGTTAACTTTGCAGTGCAACTTTTTTCAGTGCAACCCCACATTTTCTGTCGGACTGAAGTTTTTTTGTAGTGTCAGTCTGTATTACCTTTTTGTACTTTTAAAAATTATTGTCCTTGTCCTTTATTTCAGTTACTAATTGTAGCCATAGAACACAAGATCCACATAGAATTTTTTTCTTTTTTCACCAAGAATCAGCCTTCTTGGCCAATTTTTAAACTACTGGACAGTTGTTACAGTGTTTGTGATATGAAACAGTTCACTGAATTTATCTTGGAAGGGTTGAAGTCTTTAAGAAATTTATTTTATCAGTAATAGGATGTTTCTGCAGCCAAAAAGCATTAAACAAGTGGAGGAAAGAGACATAAGAGAGAGTCTTTGATTTTTAACTATATTTTGGTTGTCTCATTCCCAGCTGCATTGACATATGGACTGTTGCAAAATTAATGGGAATTAATTTATAAGTAGGAATTGCTTCCTACTTAACCACAGCGATTCAATTTCTTGCCACCACCCGTTTCTGACTGAGATCTTTGCAGAAGGCTCCTTGTTCAAGGACAGGGGCAGGTTAAGGTGCTGATACACCATATCCTGAATGGAATAGCAGTGACAATCAGTCTCCTGAGCTCTCCCAGTGCCCTCCCACGTCTGTTCCTGACCAGGGGCACGTACATGTTCATGCAAACTCAGTGGCAGTTTGGTAAATAAATAACTGCCTTACACTAAACAATTCAGATGTCAGAGTGAAGAGAAAGCCCTACATGAGGAAACTTCCCAAGGACTTTCCCAAAAGAATGATGAAACTGCTTGCCTGGGGTGAACACATTTGTTTCTGCTTACCATCACACCATGGAGGATGAGGATGTGCCTTGAGTTGCTCATACTGGGAATTGTGTTCCCCTGCTCCTCCCTTGGCTCTGACATCATCCTGATTAAAAGCATCACAACAGGCCCATAGAAAAAGCATCTGTCACCCAGGTGAAATAATTGACTAATGTCAGTAAATTCCTAGACCTGAGCAAGGATGAGATCTCTCTTAAATTTGCCTAAGGAGATATAGGGACCAAAAAAAAAAAAAAAAGGAAAGGAAATGTTTCACATTTAAGATGCCCATGGATTGTACTTAGGGTTGGTTTTTTGCTGAAAACAGAACAGGAGACCTTTTTTGGGGATGATCCTCTACACAGAGCTCTTCAGAGCTGTGAGTGGGCAATGGATACTCCGTTTAAGTTAAAATTACTGGGTTTTGTACATATCAGAGCTCATTTAATCCTGTGTCAAAAGAGGAGAGTCTTTGCTGGGTTCTGCTCTCGTTATGGACAGAAAGTATGAAGGTATGAAACCAGAACCTTCCGGTTTACAGGGAGGAGAGGATGTTATCCTGGTCAGTAAATAAATCACCCCTGCAGCTCTCACACAGTGATTGTTGACTCTTCCGTGTCACTTCCTTACTCTGCTCTCTGGAGTTCACTGTGATTTTGGGGGGCAATCCTCACTCTGTGTAGTGATTTTGGGGGACAATCCTCACTCTGTGTAGCTGGAGACTGAATGAACAGGGTGGAAATTAAAGTCAGTCTCCAACACTGCAGGGCAGAGCTGCAGACCATAAAGATTCCTTGGCACCCAAATTCTACTTGACTTTGTAAACAATTTTAGCCAAGAGCACATCACTCCTTTTTTTACTTTACATTTTAATTGGCATTTCCTGTTGCCTCTTTCTATAGGCAAAATCCCCTAGGACACTCCTGAGAGTGGTGGAAATGAGAATTCAATTTCTCTGTGCAAAGCCCAGTGAGGTTACACAACAGGCACTGACGTAACCAACACACTGTGGAGTTTCTTCCTATCTCCACCAAACCTTTCCCCAGCACTAGAGAGTCAATCAAATGTGGTTCCAGCCACAAATGGAATTACTTCCTTGCCGTGATAACAGCGACTGCAGGGAAGCCCATCTGAAAACAGAACACCTGACACTCTTATCTCTGACTTCAGGGGCTGACAAAGGGTTTGCTTGCACATGTGACTTTCCACAACTGTGTAGCAAGGCTAACTTCCAATTAGTTAAGGAATTTCTAAGGCAAGTCAGAAATGGCAGGAGAAATTCCTGTATTGCGGAATCTCTTCCATATTCATACATCTGACTACCTCAGACGTTAAACATTAATATTCCCATGCAACACCAGTTGTAATTATAATAATATCAATTTTAGATGTTCTGTTTCAATTTCCTCCACCTATAATTAATATCTGAGAGCAAGAATCACTTGAATGCTTTAGTCTAACAATCATAACAATAAGTCCCTTTGTCAAAGGAACTGTTGTTTGCCCAAAGCAAACAAGCTGTCAGTTGTAATTTCATAGAATCATAGAATATCCTGAGTTGAAAGGGACCCACAAGGATCATAGAAGCCCTGCTCCTGGCCCTGCATAGGACACCCACAGCAATCCCACCATGTCTGGCACTTCTGGGAGGTTTTTAAAAAAAGAGAGTATTTTACTAGTGCTAATTAAAACAGCCCAGTCTGAGGTCCTAATTTTGAGAATAAAACATCTGCTGGCATCAATTAACAATCCATATTTGTAATTAATTTGTCTCTGATGTGTTGACTAGGACTAGCATTTGTGTGCTTATTTTCTTGTAAAGAAATAGGTCTCAAAGGAACAATCTGCTAAAGATTTAGAGAGTTCAGCAGAAAACCACTTCCATCAGAGAGAGCAGCCTAGAATATGCCACTTAATGGTGTACAGAGATGGGATGGAGAGAAATCTTGCAGTGGCACACCATTTTTTTTCTCAACCTGCTGAATTTAATGACCAAACTACTGAAGTGTTCCAAGCATCCTCATGGAAGGACACTTCCATCCGGATCTGCAGGGAACTTCCTGCTGGCTGAAAGGGCCGGTCACGTTGCAGGTTGTGGTCAGCACCGTGGGCCTGGCACTGCTCCATGGGCCTGGCACTGCTCCGTGTGCCTGGCACTGCTCCACGGGCAGCTGGCAGGAACGCCGCAGACACAGGATGTGGTCTGAAGTCCCTGGAGTCACACAAAGCTCTCCACAGAACTCTGCAACAAAGGGCGTCATTCTAAGAAAACAGGAACCTCCCAATCTGCAGCACAACTCTAAATAACTAAAGGCAAAGTTTATTCACAGCTGGTAGAGGGGAGGTGGCTGGGCACAGACGTGGTTTAGGAACAGTCGTCGGAGCTAAAATCCTGAGCAGCTGTGAGTTTCCACTGCACTGTCATTACCATTCCATTACAGGAGACTGTATTTGCATTGCCCTTTCCTTACAGTTAATTGTTCATGAAGAGGAAGAAATAGAAATGAGGAGAAAAGAACCCCATAAACATTGTAATACCTTAGGCACAAATGTCTCTTGAACACCTGTGGCTGAGCAGGTGAGATGGAACTTCACCATTTACATTGCAGTTTTACTTATATACAATAAATCCAAAGGAAAGGAAAGATGGGGAGAAAAATGCAAATTCTACTAAATAGCCTTGATTTCTGTTGAGAGGGTGAAAGTTATGCTACCTCACACTGCACTGCTCAGTAGTGAGCCAGAGGCATCTTTGTTGAGAAAGGTCCCATCTGACATGTTCAGTTGCTATGACTTGAATCAGAATTCCTGGCAGGGCAGGCAGAAATGTGGCAGAAAAGACATAGGTACATTCCCATTAACAGCACGTATAAAACCATGTGGTGTGGATGAGGCTTCAGCAGAAAACACTGTGTGTAGCTGTATGTAGCTCATGTCTGTTATCACCAATCCTTGCACAAACACTGAGCCATGAGGGTTTGTCCTGCAGACTCTTTATCGCCACTTCTCATTTTATATAAAAAACCCCCAACACTACTAGTGTTTAAATCCAGCAGAATGCAAGGAAGTCTAATATTCCTCACAGACCACGTTAGCACATCAGCATTTGGGAAGGAGAATTTAAAAGCCGCTTCTCTTAAAAGAACTGAGTTTCTCAGTTGGTCAAAGTTAAAGGAAAAAAAAATAAAAGAAGAAAAATCCCCTTTGCTTAATCTTAGGGTGGTGTTGGAGTCACCATCCCTGGAGGTGTCCAAGGAACACCTGGATGTGGCACTTGGGGCTCTTGACCCAAATCCCAACAAAAGCCATTCCAGCTGGTGCCACTGCTGCTCTTTGAGGAGGCTGAGAAGCTGAAATCCCTCTAGGATTTCACTGCTATTGCTCACTGGATGGAGCACATAGGCAGAAAAATAGGCAATATCACAGTAGTTACTTTGAAATTCCAAATGATACTCAGGCTGCTTACAAATTTCTAATCACTATCAATACCAGCAGGTGGATGTACAAATGCCCATGAGAACACTGTCCTTTCTAAAGGTTTGTGCTATGCTAAAAGGGAAAAGGGGCTAAAATCTATTCAAGTCAGTTTAGGTTTGGGCAGCTTGTGGGAGATGGATTGACCATGAAGAGATAAGAAGGTTTTTAGTTTTCTTTGGAAGTTTAAAGTCTTACTGTAATTATTAGGAAAGCATTAGGCACTCAGAAATTTGTCTTGATAGATTTGGGGAAGAAGGGTGGCAGGAAGAGAGAAAAACAACAAAAACTGGTGAAACTAAGAAGGAAATGGAAAGTCAAGTGGAAGCATTTAAAGTGAAATTTCAAAATCTAGTTCTAGGGAATCTTAGTGTTGGAGACTTAAAAGAAAAACACTAGTACAACCCACTAAGTCTATTTTGCCTGTGGTCTCAGCCTTTTTCATTTAGTTTTGATTAAAAATTCTTCCCAAATTTTTGGATGTCTTTCCTCCTTACTGATGACTTTTTGAGGTAATGGCACATATGGCAAAAAAGAAAATTCCACCTTCATTCACAATTTCACTTAGAAGAAACTCACTCACTTTGAGTTTCGGCAACGTTTTCTTTTGTTTGTACAAACCTGTTATAGATGTAAGAATTGTGGTATAACCACAGAGGGAAAGAGGAAGGCTGGGAGCCCAGTATTTCCCAGGTAACTCCAGCATTTTCTCATTAAGAAACAGCTGAAAATTTTCTATGGCTTGGCAGTGTAAATGGTGTCAGTAATCACAGAATCATTAGGGCTGGAAAAGACCTCCAAGATCAGAGTCCAAACTGTGACCAACCCCCACCTTGTCAACCAGACCAGAGCACTGAGTTCCACATCCAGTCATTCCTTGAACACCTCCAGGGATGGAGACTCCACCACCTCCCTGGGCAGTCCCTTCCAATGCCTGACAACCCTTTCACTGAAGAAATTCCTCCTGAATAATAAATACATG
The DNA here is from genome assembly GCF_001715985.3 of Manacus vitellinus. Classification (NCBI taxonomy): domain Eukaryota; kingdom Metazoa; phylum Chordata; class Aves; order Passeriformes; family Pipridae; genus Manacus; species Manacus vitellinus. The sequence continues at coordinate 4,936,487 of NW_021939882.1, forward strand.
TTGCTGCACAAGGGCTGGAGGGTGGGACTGGAAGGTGGGCAAGGAGATGTATGGGTTCTATGTGGTGCACAGTGGATTTGTTTGCATGAGACACTCTCCTCAGCACAGCTCTCCCCTGTACAAACTCAGGCCTCCCTCTTTCCAGACTTTCAGTTTTGAAATACTGAGATAGTTTTCTATGTTAAAACTTTGCTGTTTCCTTCTGAGCCGGCTGTGGTGGAGTTCAAACTCCTTCATTTGCATAACCTCCTCCTTTGGCAAAGCTTCCAGTTGCTGAAGTGGTTGTCGAGGGATGTAAAAACCAGCTCCAGTCAAAACAACTCTGTGGTTTCATCTACATATTAGGGGAAATAGAAAAATACGATGAGTCAGAGGTGGTGCTCTCTATTATGTAATGCAATAGTGAGCCTTCCAAAGAAGACGTGGGTCTGTGTTCGCTGTAGTACTTCCCCCAGAACTGGCTGTAAGACCCAACTTGACCTCAAAACCCAGAAGCCTGAAACTGGCTCTTTGTTGTGACAGGAAAGTTAAGTGCCGTCACCCACCTGTGAGTATCAAGAGAATTCAGAGGAGGCCACCAAGAATAGAGCACCTCTGCTATCACAGAATCAGTTAGGTTGGAAAAGTCCTCCAAGATCACCAAGTCCAAATGGTGACTGATCCCCGCCTTGTCAACCAGACCAGAGCACTGAGTGCCATGTCCAGTCATTCTTGGACACCTCCAGGGATGGTGATTCCACCACCACCCTGGGCAGCCCCTTCCAATGCTTGACAACCCTTTCCATGAAGAAATTCTTCCTCATGTCCAACCTAGGCCATATTCTACATAGAAAAGCCAGTTTCATCTATTGCAGATCATGATAAAGGAGCTGGTTTTCTTCATTTGCTAAGGAAACCTTTTCAAATACAAATTTCTAATGCTTTTCTTTGATATAAAATCCTACCACATTACACTGGACATTAACCAATCAATTCTTGTGTCACATATTTTCCACGTCAATACACAGTCCTGTAGCTATGGATGGTGACTTCACACAATTTAGGAGTCAGGATTTGGCTGATGGTTTCAAGGTGCTTAAAAAACTGCAGTTATATCTCTGCTCATTTAAATAACAGAATATTTAACTCGAAAAAAACCCAAACTTGTGTTCAGTTCCCTGAGTCAGGATTTCACTCCTGGTATTTATAGCTGGGAAATGGACATAGGAATTAAAGTGGAGATCAAATAGAAACAAGGAGCATTTTAGTTTCATACTCTAGGTGCTGCCAAATAAGAAGAAAAGCTAAATGGACACAACTCAAAAATACTAATCAGCATTTAGCTGTTGGCAAAGTAAAACAACAGAATAAAGTATGAAGATAATTTTTGTCAATTGAGTTTCTGACTTGACAGAAAGACAGCGATTCTTTGATGAAAATTCCTTATGCAGCACCCACATCAGCTGTAAAGCTGTTTGACTGTCATGCCCCCATATCCACCCCATATCCCTTTGAATGGAAGTAATTAGTAATTGACCTGTGATTTCAGTAATTTTTTGGGGGCTATTCTGTCAGTACTTTTCAGTACTTACAAAGAGCAAAACCAAACTCAAAATATGGAAGTCCCACCGTGTCATGTCACGTTGTCACTGTGAAGGTCAACAGGAGCCTTCGGACACCCACAATCGAGGTAAAGCTGGACGTGGGGAGAGGAGGAAGGGCAAGAAGGAAACGTGACACACAATTTGAGTAACAGGTTTTGTCCCTGTTTGGGACAAATAAGGAGTCACATTGACCATCAGAGGCCTCAAGTTCCTTGTTTACTCCTGACAAGAGCCTGCTCCGACAACTGGACCATGGTTGGCATCATTCCTTCTCGACATTCTGCCCCACACTCCCCACCCTGTCCCCCTCCTCTCTCCTCTGCAGTGTCCCAGCTGCCTTCTCTGCCTGCCAGTTCCTGTGATTCCCTCTCCTCCACACACCTCTCATCACAGACAAGCTGAATTTCATTCTCCAGTCACACTGTGGAATATCCCAAATTCCCAACCACACTGAATCTCTTTTTCATTCCCTTCATACTCTCTTCCCTTTGGTGCATTTCAGCAGAATCTCTTGTGCTTTGAAGGTAATAAAAATAAAGTTGCATGAAATGCTTGACTTGAGTCATGTATATTGCCTGGAGTTTACACATTCCAGTTTATATGTTATACTCAACTCTAGCTTTTCCTTGTGTTTAATTCCAGGCTTTGGTTTGCTCATTTTTTTTATCAAGGAGTCATCTACAGAGTACATCTAAATTCTCAAAACTCAGTGATTTTCAAAAAAAATCCAATAGAAACTGAAGTTTATTTGGACTTCACAAACATTTTGCCTGAAGTCACACCTTGTTAACACTTTTGAAAGCACATCAGAAACTTCACTTGTATTGGTGACATTCAAATTGGGCAACTAATGTATTTTCCAATGTGACTACAAGTCTCACTTCTGGTGTGCCAACAAAGTTCATATGACCTATGCAAGTATGCAATGCCATGAAATGACATCAAAACAAAATCTTGCCAATGGCTTTTTTGGGAAATGAAAAATTGTTCAAGCTGAAAGCTTGGCCAGCTTCAGAACAGAAGAACTGCTGCAAACTGAACTGGTAAATTAAAAACCAGGAACCTGTCCTGAATATTCACTTTGGACAACCCTGCAAAGGGCACACAGTCGTTTATATTATGAGTTACACTGATCTCTGCATCACACTTCTCCTTATGCCACTACTCAGCTGCAAGACGGACCCGCCGCTGGCCGGGGCCAAACCCATCAGTGATGGTGGAGGTGCCCCTGGGATAACAGATTTAAAGGGGGAAAAAAACCTGCTGCAGAACAGCAGACAGAGAGAAAGACAGTGTGAGATAAACAATTCTGCAGACACCAAGATCAGTGCAGAAGGAGGGGCAGGGCATGCTCCAAGTGCTGGAACTGAGAATCCCCTGAAGCCCACGGAGAGGCAGCTGCAGCCCTGCCCCACATCCAAGGGGAGCAGAGACCCTGTTGGGGAATGTTATTCCCCCGGAAACAACTACCACGTTGTAAAAGCAGAATTAGATTTTAACTCATTGTTGCATAAGTGTTGTTTTGGAAGAAAAGGCAAAAATGGTGAGAGGAATGGAGAGGACAGGAGAAAGGAAAGGGGAGAAGGAAACTAAAAGGAAAAGGTAAGGAAAAGGAGGATCTTACACAAGAACCATGGGACAGGTATTTTAAGGAGAAAATAAAAAAGATAATGTGATTTTGAGCTGTATGAGATAATGTGAAAGCAAATGACAGTGTGAAAGTTGGTTTTTTAAGTGAAATACTGTGCTGTAATCCACACGCTTTAAAACTGGAGTCTGATGTTCAGATATGCCCAAAGCAACTGCACTGTCAAAGTTCAATCCACCAAGAATTAGTTCATGACAGAAAATGTTACTCTGATACAACTTCTCCTTTCAATTTAGGATTTTGAAACTGCCTTAATTATTTTAATAATATTCAAGGATTTTCACTTTCCCTCTAATAATTTCACACACATTGATAGTTTTGACTGTTTCTATGGAACTCCTGCAGTATCAGGGGGGATTTACCATGGTGTCTGATACTGCAGGATTAATATACTGAAAGATTAAATTACCTGATTAAACTAACACAAACACACATGATTTGTTTCTGCCACATGTTTCAATTACAAGGTCAGTTTTCTTCTCCTTTTAGACAAACGACTTAAAAAGGGGAAAGAAATTGTATAAAGAATTTCCAACATAGAGAATGACAATGTGTCTTTTAACTATGAGTCAGAAATTCACTTCCAACCTTAATCTGCAGTGGCTGAGCTGCCTTGGGGAGCTTCATAGAAAGTTGAGTAGTTTCAGTCCACTTTCTGAGAGATAAATCCCCATTAAAGACTCATACCAGGGGTGATCTCACTTGCAAGACTTATGCTCACAATTCATCTCAGAATTAACAAGCTCAAAAAAGATTCCTTAAAAAATGTACAGTCAATGATTTTCTTCAGTCTACTTCCTTTTTGTTATTTCTCCCTATACTCAGTTCATGTTTTTGGCTGAATCAGACCCCTCAGATGAGCTGTGCCCATTGGCAAGGTTCTGCTGTTCTACCACCCTGCTTCTCCTCCATGCCCAGAGCCAAAGGGCTACCAGGGCCCAGAGCCAAAACATGAGAGCCTTTGCTTTTCTCTTCCTCCCAGATATTAATCCTGTTAATTAAGGGAGGTTCAGGTTGAACATCAAGAAGAATTTCTTCACTGAAAGGGCTGTCAGGCATTGGAAGGGGCTGCCCAGGGAGGCAGGGAGTCACCATCTCTGGAGATGTTCAAGGAACGACTGGATGTGGCACTCAGTGCTCTGGTCTGGGTGACAAGGTGGTGGTCAGGCACAGGTTGCACTTGATGATCTTGGAGGACTTTTCCAACCATAATGATTCTGCTTAACACAAAATATGTGAGCAAAATATGGTCCTAACTTAGTTTCTGTAAGAGAAACCAAGGGAACAAATCAAAAGGTCAGGCAACACCAGCACCTCCTCATTCTTCCAAAGACTTTTCTTATTATCTGGGATGGTACAAGGGCAAAGCAAGCACTATAATCTCCTGTTGAGAGAGGGGTTGGGTGGGGGGTTGCTGAAAGCAGGTTTTGAGGTCAGAGTACACTGGCCAAGGTACTCTGTGTGGTGTTTGCTGGGGATGGCTGCCCCCACCCAGGGTGGGTTGGATAAAGGACTGCTCCTACAGCAGGTCAGACAAATTCCAGGCAGATCAGGCCCAGCATAAAAAAATTGCAGGCTCAGACCTTTGAATTACCTCTCACTGCTGCTACTCCCAGCATTAAACTTCCCATGGACAGGAAGTTCTTTGTCTGCAAGGGCTTGCACTGAAAATACTGAAGTCTGCATGGTGGTACAACTCTGCTGCCTGTTCACAGATAATTTATCACTTCTGCTAAAAAAATAACAAAAAAAATCCCAAACCCTGGCCTTTATTTGCAAACCCCTGTGTCAGGAGTTGTTTGTTTTTTCTAATCACCCCAGCAGCAACAGTAGCTTATCACAAACAAACATGCCTGAGGCATATCACCAACTCTGCAATCTTCTTACCCTGAATCTCAACCTTTATCTCTCATCTTGGCAAACAGGAACCCGCAAGTTTCCCTGGAGGTTTCACGGCTCCTGGAGAGGAGCTGGTTTGTGGATCCCCTTGTTAAAGCACTGTCAGAACAGCGCTGACACAGTATTCCCAAATCACACTCTCAGTTCTGCAATATTTTCTCTGTAGTTTTTCACAGTCAGACAGTTTTGACAACATCAGTGTAGTTTGAGAAAAAAACCACACACACGTATGCAAACCCTTATTTGGGATTGAAGAATGGCATCATCTTCTTGAGGTAAACAAAAATTCCATATTTGCTGCTAAGAATTTATGAGAAAGAGACCCTTTTCACTGAAAAAGGCTTCTTTGTTCTTGTGGAGACTTGTTTCAAATACAGAGAGTGAAATAAGCTCTCAGTTTCTTAACACTCAGAACTGGGATTTTATCCCATAAAATTTCCACCTTGGAGATGATTCTCCAAGGCACAGCATGTCCTAAACCACAGCCTTCAGTCTCAGTATTGCTTTCTTTGGGGATCCCACAGGGTTCAAACATTGGCATTACACATCCTCTGTGCCCCTAACAACCTTTGATTATTAGGTATAACAACCAAAAGTGCCTTTAAAATATCAGAATAGTTTATTTAACAGGTTATTTTTAAAGCCTAATTTTCTTTACATTATTGGCATGACTATCTTGCCACTAAGTGGATAAACGAGGAAAGAGGGCGTTGCTGATGGGTGAATCTTTTCACTTAAATCTTTGTTTGCTTCTTACCATATTTAAATCCAGCCAGGCTTACCTGTTTCACATACCCAATTTGGAAGTACAGCTTAAAAAATCCCCAACTGGTACACTTTAAAGTGAACAAACCCAGGAAAGGAACAAGCCCCACTATTGCCTCTGTTCCTTAGGATTTCTCAAAGGGTTGAGGGATATTCCCAGCCCCAGGCAGTACCTTGTTTCCCTTTATCTTTCACAGGAGCTCTGACAAGTTTCCTTTATTGGTAGATTCTGAGAACTGAGGGGGGCGATCAAATAAGAGGCTTTCTTTAGAAAAATGGCCAAGATTAGGTCCAACAGGAAGAGTTAGTTACACACAGTTGCAAACAGACCCAATCCTTTTTGGTGCTGTCTTACTGGACAAGAACAACCAGCACACAGAGCCTTGTAAGAGGTACATGGGAGTCTAGAAGTGGTGTTTTTCCAAAACAGCTTCCCTCCTGCCCCTCACCAGCTCAGGGCCAGAAATAAAGTGATTTCTATTTGATAAGAGAGATGAAGGGTAAAGAAGAACATCACCATTTTGATGGTGAAAGAAAAGCTGCAGTTTTAGCAGTGGTAGGTCATATTACCCTGTCTGGATGCCCAAAATTATCCCTTTCGTGAGTGAAGCACTCACATTTATCAAGGAAAACACTGCTTCTGTTAATGTGCCCAAATCTGTCTGCAGGACAAGCCACTAAAGCACAAACTAATTGCATTTTAAGGGCTTTGATTAAAGATATCTGGGAGACATCATTAGCTTTACTCCATGTTTGGTTAATCGAGTTGGTAAAAAGGCCAAAGGTCCACAAAGCACCATCCAAGTGTTTCTGAAATCTCATCTGAAAGACACTTTGCAACACTAAACGGAGTGGTGAGACCCAAAACTGTGAATTTGGGTCTTAATGACACCTCAAAAAATCAGACAGAAAAAAAAGAAAAAACAGAACATGCACACGATTCTCCTCAGGCTCCCAAAGGATCAACCTCCTCTTATCCCTGACTAAATTCTGCAGTTTCTAATTATTGAATTTTGCCTTTGAAACCCATGGGAGTTTGTAATTAAAGATTATAGAATTTGGGACCTTACAGGAGCATTTTCAAGGAAACAGAAACTATTTGCTCAGAAAGTTCCTAACTAATTATTTCTGGGCTCAAGTAGCAATCTTTTATTTATGAACTTTTAATTTGATGGAGTGACAAACTTAGTTATATATGTACATATATACCAGAGGTTGCAGAAGGAGGTAGGTTGCCAAGAAACAAATATATATTTCTTTAATCAGATTAGAAAATTAAAGGGAAGCATAATAACTTCACAGTATAAAAATATGGTGCGCTGAGGATTAATATTCTGAAAACAAGGTAATTGTCTATAAAGATGGACTTCACAGACTTTATATATAAAGTAGAACTACTACCACAGCCAGAAACAAATTCAGGTTGCCTTTACTGAGGCCTATACAACCAGAACAACAACATTTATGGGTCTGTGCACATCTCAGAGTCCCAGGAGAGCCTTACAATCAAAACAACTCCTCTTCACACTCCCTCTCAATCTCTCCTTTGCCTACAAAACTGGGCATCACAGTAATTTATACCTTCTAAAAGAAAGGATGTGCTTAGGAAGGTGTGAGCACCTGTGTCCTGTTATCTCTGAACCTTAGAAGGAGGATTAGTAAAGCAAGGCAAGCAGGATACAATGACATTAAAGTGAAATATTTTACTAAAAAAATTCCATTTCTAAGAAATATTAGTCTGCACTGAAGTTGAATCAAGGGGATCAAAATCATTTCATAATCGGAATCTGAACTCAAGGAACATCAGGGCACCAGATCATGCAGCTCTCGTGGATTACTGGTAATTCCCTCACTGGCTCTAAGGCCAAAATCAAAAGGAATGGTAAAATCAGAGTTCAGGCCTCTTCTATACTGGCACTGTCTGACCTTATCGTGGGTAGAAAAGTTTGAACCTCGTGGTGACATTCTCAGCAATTTCATGTTCTCAACAGTCCTGCTTTATGTGCCTTTAACATATGAAAGGGCTTCAGGTATTCCTGTGTTCAAAATGTGATATGATCATTCTCTGCAGTGAGAAATCGAAACACATGTTCACATGCTTGGAGTTCCAAGCTCTGTTAAATCTTGAATGAATTTCTAGTAATATGTGTTTATTTGAAAAGCCTTTGTCAAGAATGCCTGAGTTTGCTTTGCTGTGTAATTTTTTTGGAAAGATTTCCTAGAGGAAAATAGTGGTGTTAAATAGATCACATGGCAGGTCTAACTGTTGGGCAGTTATGTAAATGTGATTGAATTGTTTCTGTGAGTTACAATAAACAATACAACCACACTGAAGCAATGTCATTTCAAACTGAATAATCTGTTCTTATGTTCCCAACTAGCATAATGGTTATTTACACAAGTCCTCCTGCCAGCACAGAGCTGTTATCCCATTACCATGGCACTGCAAGCAACACATCATCTGTTCACTGAGCATTCCTAGTGCAACCACTGCCTGAGAAATATGAAATTTCAGGTAATTGTTCTGCAGGAAATACATGTCTGAATCTCTCTGTTCCTTTGTACTTTGCAGAAGTACTCTGTACTTTGAAAGGTTACCCCACTGCTTTAAGACTTTTTTTATTTCTTTGAGTGGAATGAAGCTAATAAGAGTCTGTTGATTTACTACAGAGCAGACACACTGTTCTGACTGTTTGATAAATTTAGAATAAGAATTAAGAATGAACAAATGGAACAATGCAAGATGTTTTAGTGATTATCTTGGCTAATCCCTTGAGATCAAAATATGGATCAGTTTATGTTATATAAATCACAGAATCACAGAATCATTTAGGTTGGAAAAGACCTCCAAGATCATCAAGTCCAATCTGTGACCGATTCCCACTTTGGCAACCAGACCAGAGCACTGAGTGCCACATCCAGTTGTTCCTTGAACAACTCCAGGGATGGGGACTCCACCTCCCTGGGCAGCCCCTTCCAGTGCCTGACAACCATCTCAGTGAAGAAATTCTTCCTGAAATCCTTTCAAACCCTTGAAAGAATTTGAAATTAGGAACAGAAGCTGAAATTTAAAGCCATTTTATTCCCCAGGAACCTTGAATGATTGTTCCTGCGTGACAGCCACAAGTGAAAATGGAAGTTTTTAATATATTCCTCTTTTCCTTAGTATTTAATATTTAAATCCATTGCCTTTGACATTCCTTACCTAGTCTGGAAAGATATTAGGGAAGATAAAAAAGGACCTCTAGCCATTTTTAGGGTCTATTTTTATCTGCACACTGTGTGTTCAGTGTTGAAGAGCATTTTTTCTGATTTGACAGGAAGATACTGTTTCTCACATCCATTTCCTTCAAAGATAAAAGGATTTGGATTGTTTTTTCAAGTGTTCTATTATTTTGATTTTTTTTTAAATAAAAGATAAAATGTATTATAAATGTAGAGCTCGAGTAATTTAACTTTGCCCACAGTTAAAGGGCAAAGCAAGAAAACCTCTAAATTTCCTCACTTTAGACGCTGATGCTCAAGGACTCAGCCACTAGAGGGTAATGTAAGATAAGAAAACAGGAAACTTAACACCCTCCAACTTGAGCTATGGCTTGTTTCAAAAACTTCAAAGAGCAGATTTCAGTAACAAAATTTATTCAGTTATTTTCTAGGACTGCTTGGTCGCAGTAAAGAGCTGCTGCTGCCCACACTGAGGTGACATGAGGAGCCACTGGTGCAAAGGGAGAAGGAGCATGACCTGGCAGTTTCTCTGCTTAAAAAGTTGCACTGATGAAGGAAATGCTTTGTAAATTCGAATGAATGTGGAAGTCTTAAATACGACTGTGGAAAGTTAACTCCAATGTTGCTCTCAGGCAGGTGAGCCCAAATTCCCCCAAAGCTGCTTTTTTTTCCAAAGTTAAATTTGGCCTAATGGAAATCTGGCCTGATGGATGATAAATGAGGTTTTCTAATGGAATCTAGAAAGTAAAGTTAGAAAACTCCATCCTATTTGGGCCTAAATAAATGCATCCAAAAGCCCTGGGAACTTTTCTGTGACATTTACAGGCAGATGGAAGGGCCACTGAATGTTTCCCAGACACCAAGGACCAGGTCAGGACTGAAGCCCACACTGCAGAACTTACTGGCAGAGTTTGTGGCCTGAAGTGTGTCGTCCTCTCCTCTTTCAAGGACTTAATTAAGGTTTCTCTGAGTTCCTTGGGGATAAATCCCCTGCACTGACTCACATAGGAAAATGCTGAGTGACACACTCTTACATTCTCACTCTTAATGCACAAGGCCAACAAAAAATGTTCTGGGCACTATACCATGCAAGCTCTTTGATTTTGGAGGGATTTAATTTCTCCATCTTTTCCTTCCTTTCATTTATTCAGTGCAAATGATTTTAGAGGTATGGCAGATGTCAATAGGGTCAGTACTGAGAGCTGTGAGCTGATCAAGAATGTCTGTGAGCACCACACCTGACTGGCCTGCGTTGGATTCAGATCAAAGGCACTGGCAAGAAAAAAATCCATATATTGTAGCCATGGGCAGGGACACCTTCCACTATCCCAGGTTGCTCCAGGCCCCATCCAACCTGGCCTTGAACACTTCCAGAGATGGGACAGTCACAGCTCCTCTGGACAACCTGTGCCAGGGCCTTACCATCATCACAAAGAATTTCTTCCCAATATCCCATCCAACCCCACCATCTGTCAGTGGGAAGCCATTCCCCCCTGTCCTGGCACTGCAGGCCCTTAAATCTGGCTCTGGCCAGAAATCTGGCTTGAGATGTGGCTCTCCAGAGTGCATCATGTGTTTTATGTCATTTTTTACCATGGTTTCTCCCAAAAAACCCCAACACGGTTATAATCAGATTCCACTAAATTTGTGAAATAAATGGAAAGATGATCCCTTTGATTTGCAGATCCTAGCAAAATGAAGAAAAGATAGACTTGGAAAAGCAATTTCGAAACTGGAAGTAAGGCAGAAAGGAAAAGCTAGAGGGGAAAGATGTAGTATAGTCAGAGCAATTTAAATTTTGCCTTTTAAAGTGGAGAAAGGGGAAGGATTTGCATTATATTAATCTTGCCAAACCCTGACAAGATTTAAAACAGTTGCAGAGATTGTCCAGCAAAACCCTTTGGATGATCTAATACGTAAATTTTCTTGGCAGAATTAGGAAATAATTAACTGAAGAGAATCAGTGGAGACAGAGAAGGGGAAAAAATCTATTCAGTGACAGGTCTCAGTCACAATGTAGGAATTAATCAAAAGGGACAAGCAGTGTAGTTACCTGGGTCTCAGTAACTAAAGATGGCACTGTAAAAAAGACAGCACGTAGGATGACCTTTTCTCAGCTGTCTACATGAGAAGGACAACAATCCAAACTCCAAAGGACCTTTTTCCTCTCTGTGGTATGATTCAATAAATAGCTTTTAATAACTTGTTTTAACATCACTAATGATACCAATCTAGGAGCTTCGCGTCACTGGTGTTTATTTGCATACCAGCCTTCATCTGAATTTGGCACAATTCCTATTGCTCTGACAAAACACCAAAAAAAGTGTGTGCTGATGAGGATGCACATTTTTGGGATGACTTCAGAACAGCTTTCTCCCCCAGTCACCACTGAATCCACAGCACCAGCATCGCTCCAGCTGCACTTCCAGCACTGCTACAAAACGTATTCTGGTGCTGCACATCAGAATTTCAGATACCGCAAAACTGATGACACAATTAGCAACCACCTAAGGGAGTTTGATTTCAGGGGACTTGCTCAGCAACTCTCCCTTCTGTCCCTCAGGGCAGATTGCTGACTGACTCAGTCCATGACTCTCCCTGCCTCCAAACCAGTGCCTTGCTGTGGCAACCAAGTAATTAAGGACTGTATTGTAATGCATAAACGTAAGATGGCTGATTTAACGTTCATCAGACAAGAGTAGCTGTAGAGTTGCCTTGCTTTTGACACTCTTATGAATAATCACATTGCTTCCAGTAGTTTCACATAAAATATACTCACCCATCCCAAATATTGTGGTCCAGGGTTCCTGCAGACCATCTCCAGAAGCTGTGTTCCATCACAGTTCTCTCCCCTGCGGGTGGCTCATGACCCCAGTTTCAGCCCTGAGAAGGTTTCTGATGGAACGCTGCTCCTCCATCTGTTGAACTTCCACAAATGACAGCATGACATGTTGATTCACCAATCCTGGGTTAGAAAATTGCAAAATTTGTGTTTTAAAACCACAAAAATATTATTTTTACATTTTCGGGATGGTATCTCCTGTATATAACAGCTGCCATGGGGAGGCTATTAGATGTTGTTCCAGCTCCTCTATTTGGAGAACTGGTTTGGGTCTAATATGGATTCCAAATCAACCACAGGGGAACATAATCTTTATGCTGCCCCTGTAGTGCCAGGACCTTTGAAGTTATTGTGTTTTCTCTATATCCCTCCTGGACCTGTCATATTCATATACTGGAACTAATAATATAAAGGAGCATATGGGGAGCACTCCTTCCTGTGTCACCCACAGCAGTGACTCAGCCTCTTACCAAAGCCATCTGCTTCTGGCAGTGAGGGCTTTGTAAGCAAATGCAGTTTGCAAGTGGTCTCATCCAATGCTAAGAAGTGAAGTTTTGCTGCCTAATTTCGCCCATGAAGCCACATTTTCCTTAAGAAGAAGCCCTCCACATAAAGGGTGATTAGGTATTGGAATGGCCTGCTCTGGGAGGTGGTGGAGTCACCATCCCTGGAGCTGTTCAAGGAACAACCAGACATAGCACTCAGTGCTCTGGTTTAGTTGCCAAAATCAGGCTCTCCAAGTTGTCTTTCAGAGGAGCTTTTTTCCAGCACAGCCTGTGGAGGGAAACTTGAAAGCCACTCACCATAACCAAGACATTTAAAGCATTTAACTCCCCAAAGTACCTTTCACATAAAATCAATATAGCAAAGTCCCTACTGAATGGCACAAAGCTTCCAAGCTGTTCCTTTTAGGATAACATTTCTGCTCAGAATTGCATTGTATTCTTGATCAAATTTATTTTTGATCTCCTGGAGGGCTGCAAAAGAAAATCCGAGGGCAATTTCTACCCCAGAGAGTGTTTGCAGTGAACACTGAATAAGTGCAATGCCAGAATTCCCTGGATGGCTCTCTGTGGGCTCACAGGATGGGCTCAAGAAGATTGCTCTGAACGTACCATCCCTAAGACAAGAAAAATCCCCACAGAAAATGACATTATTTTTAGTTACCTGATTATTGTGTGCAACCAAAACACAATGAAAATCCATCTTTAAGACTGCAACAATTAAAACCCTAAATAGGCACACTGTTGATGAGCTGGCTCAGCCCTCCACTTTCCCATGTATGTATTCTGGAGTGAGTAACCTACAATTTCAGCTCTCCCTTGGTCCACTGAGAGTCTCACTGTGTAAGAACCATGCTCAGTACCACACTGAGGCCCTCCAGAACCTCAGTCCCTGTCAGGTGTGAGCACAACCTGCCTCAAAAGCGGTGGCGGTGGCTCACACTGAATCACAAGGGGAAGTTATTTTTAGAACACTTTTTCACATTTTGGAAGAAAAACAAGAGAAATGCTTATGGCACTGAGGCTGTGATCAGCTCATGAAGCTTCATCCCATGGAAATTACTTCTTCACTAGAGCAGGGGAGGTATGGGCATGGATACCCCACAGTAGCCAGGTCCAGCAGCTCCAGATGGTTGTACCCACCAGGGTGAGAGGATAAAGCCATGCCAGGTGGGATGATGCATGGATAATGGTGAGAAACAGGTACTCCTGTTTACAGGAGCTCTAGGTTTACAGGAAAAGCTTCCTTCTCTCCCTGAGCTATGCAGTCCTGGGCTAGGGGAAGCACCTTGGGCAGCAGTGGTTGGTGGAGTAGGAAGAGGAGTGTGCTGGAGTTCAGGTGCTTTTCTATGGTCTCTTTTCACTATCACAAGCCTAAAGTTGGGAGAAGAGGCTTCAGGACCCACGTGGAGAAAGGACACCTCTAATTTGTGTGAAATACAGACTCTCTGTGCCTCAGCCTCCTTCCCCCTTGGAGTGGCAGTGAGGTGGAAATGAAGACAGGTGACACCTCACACATTGATATATCAAGGAAATTATCCTCCTGTGGACCTGAGGTAGGGCTGAGATGTGTTTGATGGGACCAGTAGTGTGTCTGACACCTCCAGACCTGCCACACACATTTAACAAACAGAGCTTTAAGTAGAAAAATTTTTTCTTTAAGTTACGAAGAAAATTGTGCAGATACCCACCCTGTCACCTTCAGAGCTGACTCCATCAGGAGTGTGTTGGGACAGATAAGAAGTCATTTCCTATGTGTTCAATCCACTTATATAGCACTGCAGGCAGAAAATTCAACTTAATAAGCCTAAAAATATAATTTCTTTCCTCAAACAAGTTAAATCAGAAGATGAAATTGGAGACTGTAAATGGTGGCTGTTTAAAGTACAGTTTTGAGCTTGTTGGATCTCTACAACCCCCGGCCTCAAAGCAATGTGAGGGGTTTGCCATGACTGAGATCCCCCAGAACTTCTACCCCCAAAGCTGCTCTGCCAGCACATAGCTGGAAGTGATGTTTGATGTATAATCCTAATGTCAATTAGGAATTTCTTGACCTCTGGGTCAACCTTCATTAAAAGAAGGTCTCAGCAAGAGATTGAAGTTCTGGGGAAATGGTTCATTACTGGATTGCTATTTAGATTCTCTTCTGCTCAGTTTTTTCTCAGCAGTCTCAGGGAGAGCTCCAATAGGACATGGTACCTCAGGGATCTCACCTTCATGTCAGTTAATGTCCTGACTAACAGCAAAGACTGTTCCAGCTCAAATGGCTTCATCTGCAAAGTACAAACAAGCTCCTCAAACCCCACAGGCTGTTCCTCACCCTGCAGCTTCCTGAGCCAAGCTGTTAAACAATTTGCACATTACACAGTGAATGTCCAAAATGTAATCACCACTAGAAGGGAACTAGTCAGCTGGACAGAAATTTGGATCATTTGTTTTGCAAATGTGATCTCACTTGCCATTTTTTAATCAAAATCTTCAGAATGATCTGTTGCAAGATTGGGGGTTGGGTCAGGATGTTCAATAATTCTCACAAGGGGAGAGATAAGGTTGTTGGTGACTGCAGACATATTGGGTGCAGGAAAGGAGAAATCACAATTCTCTGTTCATACATTTTGTGCCACAGCCCCAAGCAGCAAAGGCTGTCCCAGTATTGAAGAGCCAGGTACACTTCAGCTCTGGAGTTTGTATCTTCACCCCCTTCCCATAGTTTACTGATGTTTTCACTGAACTTTCCCTGGAATATCAATGGCTTAAGTTGAGGAACACCTTGTTGTGGACTTATTATTCCCCTGCATAGACAGGTTCTTCCTTTTAACTGTGACTACAACACTGTTCACTGTTGTTACTACGGGTTGGTACTCAGCTGATACTCAAAACCCTTTTCGGCTGAAGAAGTTTTTAAAGCCTGTGCACCTGCTCCTTCTTAGAAGGCCAGAATAACATATGAGCCTCTGAAAAAATTTGTCTCTGTTGGTCAAAAGGGAGTAAGATATAAATCCTGAGCTCATTTCCCTGACTGAGGTCAGAAGAAAGGAAAAGTTTTGGCACCAAGCTCAAGACCCTTCAAGTCCATCCTCAGCACTTTTTATCACAGGGATGCAGCTCCATAGGGTGGAAATGTTTAGTTAAATATGTTATGGAGAGAAACTTGGCCTTGTTTCTCAAGACACAAAAGAGTTACAACTTCAGCAGAGCTGCACCATCTCTCCCCGTACAACCTTCCCTTTGTGCTTGGCAGAGCCCCTGTTAGGAGGGACTCCTGGGGTGTGGTGGGACTTCATAAAAGAAAACTGATGTCCAAGAGCACAGAGTATCCAAAATAATGCTACTTGCTCCATGACAGTTTCCCTTTGAAGGAAACCTCTTTGGTGAGTGACCCATGACTGAGCAGAGCGGAATGAATGTCTTGTTTCCTCATGCTCCCCAGAGAGCCTGTGTGCAGACAATTTCTGCCAAAATCTCACAGCCATCTGTTTTGTCTGAACATCAATTGCTGTGCTTTTCAAAGTCCCAGGAGTAGGGTGGAGTGATACAATTTGAATTGTCCTCAGTGCTGCCACTGGGAATGCTAAGGCATCCTATCCACCTGTCTGAATTTCAGAGGGAATAAACATAAAATTCCCATGGATACAATTAAAACCTCAGGTTTCATTAATGCAGAACCAGTTCTCTCACTTAATGACAGTTTATGGCTTGGCACTGCCCCACAAAGTTTTTCAGGAGTTTTGTCTCAGTCTCCCTTCCACTGCTCTCTAGAAAGTTATAAATAAATGTATGAAAGTGTTTCTCTTCTGCTTTGCTTCACACAAGAAAGACGTAGGAGCAAGGATGTTTCTTCACGTGGCTCCCTGGGTAAGACAGACAGCCTTAAAGCTGTTTTGTTTGCAAAAAGCTGGCCAAGAACAGGCAAAACACAACCTCAGCCTCTGCACTGAAAACACCCTGGGGGAGCAAAAAATGCCGTGGGGAATATTTTCTGGTCTTATTGTGATGAGCAGAAAGTGCTGGGGCATTCCCTGGGAGGAATTTCCACCAGGTTAGGTGTGAAATGAAGTTGTATATGAATCGGAGTTCCAGAGTGTTCCCTCATTAATCTTTAGTCAAATGCACAAAGCTCCGAGGATGACATGTTAAGGCACGTGTGTTTTCTGCCTTGCTCATAGTGCTCTGTGAAGAATTCCTCTGTCAGAAAGCAGCACTGGTCCATTTCCCTGGGAAGCATTAAAGCCCTGGATAAATAGCCCACCATGAGCCTGGTACTCTCTTCTCTTTTCTTGAACTAGATCAGAACCGGCAGCTGGCTCTGTAGGAAAGGGAGGGACCTGCAGCAGGAAAGAACTAATTTGCATTATCTGAACTGGAGGAATAGTCTCAGATGGATTAGTTAGATCCAGCAGCTGCTGTCCCCACAGGGCAGAACTGCTGAAATGTCTCTCCCCTGCTGGTCCCCTGCCAAAGATCCAAAGTACTTTTCATGCAGTGCAGTTCAACAAAACTGACAGTGCAGAGTGTGGGAAGACCAAAGATGAATGATAATGTCACAAGATCTAAAACCCACTTGGAGCTGTTGAATTCCCCCACAAGGAAACCTGGAAAAGCTGCTTCTGCTTATTCTAGTTGATTTGGTTCTGTATTTCATCTTCTTTTCCCCCAAAAAGCTGCATTTTACTTCAAGGCAAAACTGCAGAAATGGGAGGTGGTGATAAGCAATTCCTCTGCACTCCTTCTCCTTGGGCTCATTTCACTTGCTTATTGTTATCTCCCTTAGCCTGTGTCAGCCTCAAAGGGAGAAAATGCATTGTCATTTTTTAATTTCCTCACATGTGTACACAGGCACAGGGACTCACTCTCCTCTTCCAAAACAACAAAAAGCAGCTTGGATTTTAGAGACAGAAATGGCAGAAAGGGAGTTCTGCCTGTATGCAGTTGGGGTGGCTCAGCAGAGCCCAAATATGTTGTGGGTTCTGCTTTTGTACCATCCCTAAAGTGACCTTTTTCTGACTAGGATTGGTTATTACATGCTGTAACATTCTCCCTAATAGTCCCCTCATCCTTCACCAGCCCCTGCAGACTATTTTTCCTTGTCCTATTTTATTGGAAAGGCTTTATACTATTCCTAGTCACTTGAGAAAATAGTTGTTTGTGTATTTTGGGCATTGAAGTAAAAAGTGATGTACATTTTCCATCTCTCCGTTAACCCATACCCTTATCTTAGAGTTGTACAAGGGTTGCTGGTTCTGTCCTTTCTTCCTCTGCTGTTTATGGGATAGTCTAAAATTTTTATTTCGGTGAAGGCTGGTGATACCACTCCAAAAGCATAATTAAGTAGCAGATCTTGAACTTGTCTGCCACAGCCTCAGCAATCCTTGGGCATCTCTGCCCCCTTAAAGCCTTCGTAGTCACGGTTTAGTGAGTGCAGACTCCACACCCAGAAAGTTTTATACACATTTGTATGAGAAGGATCATGAAACTGAAACCTACTGGGTTTTTGTTTATCATGCAGGAGCAGAGCACATGACATGTCGTGGCCAAGAAATTGTCCAAATAAAGGCTGGGGATGATAAGTGGGATCTTCAACCTGGAAAGACTCCTATTAGATCCCTATTAGATTTCAGGGAAACAGTTTTAGCAGAGATCTTGTCAACGGATGCAAATTGTTACATCTTTCTCTGCAGCCTCATTGCCTGTTTGTTTCATTTCCTCAACACAAACTCCTTATTAACTACAAATGCCCAGAAACATCCCTGCACAAGGAAATGAGTCCCATCAGAGCAGCAGACAGGAAGTTTAAAAACATACAAAGTCCTGAGATCCAGGGCAGCTCTTGGCACAGATGGGCAGAAGCAGCAGGGGAAGGGAGAGATGGAAACTGAAGCTGAAGGTGGAGAAGGAACCGGCAGCAGTTGGAACACCAGTGTGAACTGATGGGAAGGGCATGCAAGGAGGACAATGAGAGGAGACAATGTCCATAGAGCAGATTTGCAGCAACAATCCTTACTGGAAGCACTGACATACCCAGCACCAGCTGCCATCCTTTGCAGCCAGGGCAGGACATGCAACTGGATATTCTCTGAACAGACACATCCAGCTGGATGCAGCTGTGCTTTTGAGTTATGGTTTTCTTCATAGCTTCAACAAGATTTTTGCAGTCACATTGCTCAAGTCCATTAATAACTCCTTCTCTTTACCAGAACCTCTCCCCTCCTGCGGTAAAGTGACATTTTGCTGCAAAATTTTATCAAGTAAATGCCACTTTGGTCTGACAATATGATTTATTTGTTCTGTTCATTTGCAGCAAACACATGCAGTGCTTGTCTCTCTACAAGAGATCCTTTTCCAGGCTATCTGTGGAGTTTCTCACTAGTCAACCACACGTTACTAAACACTTTTTATTCAAAGGACTTTCTGTTTGATAGACTCCCAGTTCCACATCTCTTCCTTGTGTCAGTGCTTCCACACACAAAGGATCACCATTTGACAAAGCCTAAGAAGTGATTTTCTGTCAAGAAATGAGACAGAACTAAAGTTTTTTCAGGCTTACTCAGAACCAGAAACATTTTTTCTACCCAATAAAATTGTGCACAAATGACGTTAGAATAATTTCTGTTCATGATTAATGTGCTCTAAATAAAAAGAACTGTACCCAGGGCTCTGGACCAAGTGACATGGCCCTGCCAGTGTTACTGCAGTTCCTCCTGCCATTGGACTGGAATGGCTGGGATTGTACCAAGTGGGACACAGACCATGGTTCAATATAAACACAGACCATCTATCTACATCAAAGGGTTGGGATTAGACCTGCTCAGCAGTTTCTCTCTATTCAAGGATTTCTGTGGACTGAGCCATATTCAGAGCAACTCATAAAATGCAGGGTAACCCTCACACTCAAAGTTTTACAAAACAGCAAAGAAAAAAAAATACTGTTTTGCCTAACACGCTCCTTACCAAAAAGATTGATTTCTCTCTCTACAGGAACTAAAAAATACTAGGATACTGTGATAAAACCCAAAGTGTTTGTTCACAGCCACAGCAGTCAGCCTGCAGAGAAGGGGATCACCCACCTTGGCTCAGCCTGATCACACTCCAGGCACTCCAACTTTCCACTCCAGAAGTGCCTCCTCTTCACCTCAACACAGGCAATATCATCCTTCACCCCTAAAACCTGCTTTTGCTCTCCTCCAACCAAAACTAAAAGCAACAATCAAAGAAATATGTATTTAAATAGATATATATGTACTTAATACAGCAGGAATTGAAATTCTACTTGTGCTGCTGGAATGGCTTTACTGTGACCACCATGAAAGTGCTGCTCAGGTCTGGTAAAACTCTCTGAGGGCAGAAACCAGTCAGTGCTACACGTCATTTTACTCATGTATAAAAGCTGTCCATGCTGAAGCACAAATTGGAGTTCTGCTGTCACTGGAGGTTGGAGTCAGTAACTAAAGTCCTGCTGCTGTCAGCTGGAATTACATCCTGTGGGGAATAATCTCACACTCCATTACTCTGTTCTACATGGCAGCAATGTTGGCAAAGGCTGATGGAACAGGATTAAAAGTGCTGGCTGAGCAATTCCTCATCTAGCAGCTAAACCAGCACCTTCCTGGGATCTGTCACACTGCCTTTTACCCTGATGATAAAGCTGTTATTATTAAAAGAAATAAAAGGATTTAAAAAACGATGTGTTTTCTTTGCACACCTGGAAGATAATGCTCTGCTACTGTGTGTCTCTGTAGCTCCAAATACAATGGTATTTCCTTCTCAACAACAGCCAGCAAGATAATAAAACCCAAACTGAACCTTTCTGCTACAAATTCACCAACACATCCTTTTTTAGTGGATGCTGTACTCTTTCTGTGCCTAATTGAGGCTATTAAATTCCCACTCTCCCGCTCTGACTGGAATTTATGCAAGTGTTCCGCTATGGGATATGAGTTTCAAAGTCAAAAGTAGGAAAAGTATCTGATTTTTTTTTTCCCACTGGGAAGTATCTTGTCAAATCCAATGTTATTTTGATGGGATAGAACTTCATAGAGTGAAAGTGGCACTTCCTTCTCTTTTTAAATTTTCTTGTTCAATTTTCCCACGTCTCATGAAATATTCACTTATTCACAAAGTGTGGAGAGATGAAAAATGCTTTAAAAATTGAAAGATATGAAGCATTTTGAACCTTCTTTTAAAATCTGCTGTATACTGAGGTCTCATAGCCCCAGTTGAATTTAGAGAAAATCGAGATCTCTGAAAATTAAGCCTGTTTATATTCCAGTTGTTTCTTCTACCTTGCCTTTCAGTTCAGAAACAAAGAAAAGGTTGAACACTTTTAATCACCAGTGGAATGGGAATGTCCTATTTCAACCAATTTTAATCATGTTTAACTATGTAAAGCATATACCACAATTCAGTCTGTTCTTACATCAGACTCAATGATGTCTGATTGAAGTCTTAAATGCTTAAGTGCTTAAATGCTTTGCTGGATCAAGGTGTATCTCAGGATATTATTTGGCTGTGTGGTCAAACCAGTTGACTCTCTTGCACTCACTGGGACTCATATTCATAATCCCTCCAAAACACCCTTCAGTGAAACTTCAGTGTTCAGCTGCTGTTCCTACTCCTTTTACAAAGATTTCAATATTGTGCATTAGACTTTAAGTTTAATTGATAATTTCTCATTTCAGGACATCATTTTGTGTGGAAAAACAGAACACCAAAATCAGAGAGTTTGACATGTTCAAAGAACACGTGACTCAGCATGGGATTAAATCTGGATGGTAATCCCTCATCTCTACCCACTGCACTGGCCCTAAGGGCTGTTTGCTAACTTCTAATTACTTATTGGTCTTTGAAATGAAGAGCACTTGGAGACTGGATGGGATGCAGGGGTTCCCACTTTGCAAGTGGCCCTAGGAAACCACATTAATGCTGCTGATGGGAAAGCCTGATTCCCCTCTCTTTTCTCATTGTTAACTTGGAAAACCACTGTCTCAGTCCTCTCTGCTCCAAGCCCTCTACACACTCTGAGTGGTGCCTCTGTAATCCAGAGTATCCAAGGGGAGAGAGGCCAAACACTCTCTGGTCTCAAACTGGTGCCTCAGGCTCATTGTAAAATGACACTGTCAGGGGAGGGTCAAGAGCAAAACATTTTCTCTTACAAAATCAAGAAGTCACTTGACCTCTATGACAGATTCCTTTTCTCACAATTTGGCAATAGTCCACTGTAGCTAAAAATAACAGTCAGAAAAAAGAAAGAAAAATCAATAAGTAAATGTGCCTGGCCTCAGTGGCAGTGCTGTACAGCCCCTAAATACAGATGAGACCTGCAATGCAGCCAGGAGTGCTGGAATGTTTTTCTATTAAATTGAGAAGTGCAAAATGCTCACTGAGGAGGAAAAGCTGAATTGCTTTGCCTGTGTTGGGGCATTCATCCAATCATATACAAAAATACAAAAATACGACAACATGTAAAATCACAAGGGAACATTACATGTGAAACGTATTTTCACATATACAAAAATCAAATTAATCTGTTTCGCTTCTTTTTTTTTGACAGCATTCATAATTTCTGAAAAGAAAACTCTTATTGTTTCTCATTTTTAAATAGATGGTAATTTCACGGCTCTGCCTACAAAGATTATCTCTGAAGATCCTCAAAACACCTTATGCACTACACTGGAAATTAGAAATAGCTCTGAACACTGGATCATTAGAAACAGTGGGGCTTGAGAAAATGCCAGAGGAATTCTTCTCTGCCTTCTCTTCATGCTCCAAGTTAAAGATGTATTTGATGGCAGTGCCCCTTCCATTAGCTTTGCCTGTTTGCAGGCAGCAATTTTGTCAAAGGGGGGTCTCCAGAGAATACTTGGGTCACACTCTTTTAGCACAGAAAAAATGTGCTTCAGAGGGAGAGAATATTTGAAAAGAACTTGTGTCTAATGGAAAGTTAGAGGAAATGCAAGGATATCTTTGCCAGCTTTGGAGTCAGGAGGAGATAGTGTTAATAGTAAACTTTTTAATTCTTCATTTAGAAAAGATGATGGATGATGTGCTGAAAAATCTGAGCATCTGAATTTAGAGGTTATTAAGTAGTTTACCTACAATGGCACTGCAAGGAACTGAACCAGAGGTACGTCAAAAAAGAAGAAAAAAAAAACATTAAAGAGAAAAAACATCTTTATCTCTGACAGAAGGTTTGTGGTGTCCTCCAAAAATCTATCATTTGTCCTCAGCCTGCATCATGGGCACATTCAGCAGAGGAAGGCGCATCACAGCACCAACAGGAACAGCTGTATCAGTCCAGATCAGCATCCTGCTTCAGTGATGAGCCACTACAAGTAACTAGAGAAAAGAACACAAGCAATCTCCAAGCTCATCTTTGCACCTTGCTGTCCATTTAGATGTTGCAGATCACCCTTTGAAAGTAAGGAACTTCATTTGGAGCCTGAGATGCTCAATCATTCCTCTTTACCTCCCTGTCTGTATTTGCAAGGCATTGACCATTCGCCCTGTTTGAAGGTCACTTCCAAACTCCCTGCTATGATGTATAAAACAGGGCTATTAACAATATTTCTGAATATGCTCAGACAGTCTCAGTATGTCTGAGATATAATACTAAAGCATCCTGACTCTTTACTCCTTTTGTTGTCTTGTGCTCACTGTAATCAAAATGTAGTTACTCAGTGCTTTCCTCAAGGGAGACGAGATGCCAACAGAGAGAAGGTGATTTATAGAAGAAAAATGAGAAAAGTGGAATAAATGTCTCATTTAGGGCTTGATTGTGCTATTGTTATTCATGAAGAATCGCTGTTTACTCCCACCAGGACCTACTCTTGGATTAGCCTTGGCCCTAGCAAAGGCTGCAGAAAAAGGTCTTAAAAAGTCACGGATTTTTGGCAAAAGAGCTGACCCAGCACAATGGCCCTGTCTGCAGTGCGGCAGAGCCTCCCTGAGCACTGCCAGAAGCTTCTGCACAGGGCACAGGACAAGTCTGGGCTCTCAGAATCGGGCTGAGAGCTCACTGCATGGCCTGGCACCTCCAGGAGCAATATAACAACTCAAAAACTCAAAAGGAAAATTAGAGGAGTTGATCAACCTACCATTTCTCCTAATGCAGCCTGAGTCATTATTGCAGTTACTAAGCCATATCTTCCTGCTTCAGTCAAACAATTGCTACCATCATCTATTACCTTAAAATCTATCACTATTAGGGGATGAAAGCTGGAAATTCAGGCTTCTCATTATCCTCAAATGCCTCTGCACTAAGTCAAAAGAGAAACATTTCTTTTTTTTTTTTTTTCTGAGCATGAAAGTGGGAAAGTTTATCTAGTAGCAAAGGCTGTTGCAGAGGCTCTCATAGAGCCCAGCCAGGCACCCATTCCATGGTTTTCCTGAAATCAAGGAAGCTGTGAAATACTCAAGGAAATGTAAAGCCCACCTTGCAAGCACATCAACCCCAGTGTTAGTAGACCTCGTGCACGTGGAAGGTGGAGCCAGGTGGAGTTCAGGCTCTGCTCCCAGGGAACAAGGGACAGAACAAGAGGAAATGGCCTCAAACTGTGCCAGAAGAGGTTTAGATTGGACATGAGGAAGAATTTCTTCATGAAAAGGGTTGTCAGGCATTGGAAGGGGCTGCCCAGGGAGGTGGTGGAGTTCCCATCCCTGGAGGTGTTCAAGGAATGACTGGACGTGGCACTCAGTGCTCTGGTCTGGTTGACAAGGTGGTGGTCAGGCATAGGTTGGACTTGATGACCTTGGAGGTCTTTTCCAACCTAAATGATTCTGGGATTTTGTGATTCAGTGAAAACAAAGAGAAGTTTACACTGAGCAAAAATTCCTGGAAAATATGTGTGTGTGTGTGTGATCCCATGTGCTATCCCTGAACCATGGGTACTGACTCATCACTGGCTCATCCATAACAACACTTTGCCAGTACATCCCAGGACTGCTGTAAGACCTATTGGGTGTGGACAGTCTTTGACTGCTGCTGTGAAATCTCAGTAAGGAACTTGGAAGAGATGCCCCCAAGACCTTACACTGCCTCTGTAGAATTTAATCAGCTGTGTGGAGTCTCCCTCACTGGAGATATCCTTGAACTGTCTGGGCACAATCCTGTGCCCATGTGCCCTGGGATGCCCCTGCTTGAGCAGGGAGGCTGGACGAGGTGACCCACAGTGATCCCTTCCAACCCGAAGCATTGTGTGATTCTGTGATTTTGTGGCTAGAGAGAAACATACTGATGTACAAAATGTTTTGGAGGTGATTTGAGCAGGTAAGGCTCAAGAGAGACAGGGACCACAGACTGAGTCAACAAGCTGTTGAAAGGGTTTTCAATTTATCGCAGACTTAAAAAAACCAAAACAAACCAAACAAAAAACAACAAAAAAAAAGAAGTTTTTCATAGTGTGATTTCTTTGTTTCCTCTGCTGCTGCTCTGCTGTGACTTAAGAAGTTTTTAATCTCATCTCCTCAGTCTTCTCAGAGCCCCAGCAGTGGCCTATGACAAAAACAATCTGTTCCCATGAAAATACCTGTGACTGGAATGCAGAGTCAGTCCAGCCCCAGAAGGAGGAGGAAAGGACTTAGAAAGGCCGTGAGAGAAATCCCTGGTTAATGATTTGCTATTTCATTGCACTTTCATATTCTAATTAGCAAGAGGGATGGAAAAAAGAAAAGCCAACACCAGCTAAGACTCTGACCCTTGGTTCTCCAAGGGAAAAGATACTTCTTTGCTGTTTGGTTTGATATAAGTAGCAATTACTCTGTGATTACTGAGCTGAATTTTAGAGTTATGGGTCAAATTACTTGAGTAGGTGCATTCTAAATTATCCATCATGCAAAATTCCTTATGCAGGGCTGCAAAGTTATCACTAACTGTGCATTAAAATATTCCTTTCATTTTAGTCAGACTCCACCAACTACAGGCACACTTTCCCTCTTGTGAGGCAATTCTGCTTTCCTGGGAGATGGGCTGCTCAAGGAACCTCAATAGCCCCAGCCCTGGGGAGACCAAAGAGCACCTTGAATCATTCCTTAAGGAGAAAAAATGAGCTAATTTGCAGATCAAAAAGAGAACACAGATCACAACTAATAATCTCTGTATGTTAATAAGGAAATTCTAGTCCTGTTGGCGTTCAGAGGTAACTGGCTCCAAGTGAACTCTGTTCCTTCCAACCAGAGCCTTTGCTGAGCTGGACAAGACAAGCAGGAGGTGCTTTTTCCCCCTATAACTGGTCAGTGCTTTGTGCAGTCACTGTGAAAACCCACTGTGTGGCTGAGCCATCTGGACATGTGTTTCCAAACTCACTTCAGAGGAATACTCATGCAGGTTTTGTTTTTCCAAATCTGTCTAGAGCTCATCTAAAGGGACAAACTCTGTGCAAAGGAGGAGGCTGGACTGCAATCAGAGCACCCTTGTTTACTGGTAAATCCAACAGAGGGACCAGTGCAGGAAAATCTCTTTGAAGGATAAAGGACTAATCTTTGTCAGTACTCCTTGCCAATAAAATTAGGAATGAGTTACTTATTGACTTAGTCACTAAGCAGACTGAGGATTTGAAATGCTTTCCTATTCTTAGATGGAAACTGCCTTATAAATTCAAAATATTTTTTACTTAGGTGACAAAATACGTTTTCATAGTAATTAGTCTAGTAGAGTTACCTTTATGGTATCACTCAGTGTAAAATTATAAAGTCTAGGGGCTTGAACTTTTCTTAAAAATTGCTTTTTCTAGTAAAGGAGAGAATTTAAAGATGAACCACACAATTTTGACTATTTTAATCCTAAGAAAAAAAATACAGGGCCACATCATGACATTGATGGAACTGTGCTGGTGATACCATGACAGAATGTGATTCATGGTTTCATTTTTTATCCTTTCATTCCCACTGTGCTTGTTTATTGACATTAAAATGTAGACTGGTTTAGATAAAAATGCAGCTGAAACACACGACTGAGGCAGTGGCCATTTTCCTAACTCCAGCAGAAGAGTTGTTCCTGGCTGAGCTGTGTGGAGCTGAATGTCCTGCCTGGCACTCAAGATATGACACAAGTCATCAGAAAAGCGATGCTGTCCTTTGGACATGGTCATAAATTAAACACGGGGTATTGTGACTGAAGGTAAGGGGAGGCAGAATTATTACAACAATTAAGCCCTGGATCATGTTGCCCAGAGAGGCTGTAGAGTGTCTGTCCTTGGAGGCTGTTTGCTCTTGTCTGAACAAAACCCTGAGCAACCTGAAGTCCATATTGACCCCACTGTGAGCAGGAGGCTGGACCTGAGAGCTTGGGAGGTCCCTTCCCACCACAGGAATTCTCTAATGCTGTCAGGCATGGTCAGGCTTTGCTGTTTATATTTGTGTTTAAAAATAAAGCCAGAGAAAATGGGTAAATCCTCCACTGAGAATTTAGAGCATCTTAATATAGTTCTTAAAATTTGAATTCAATCATTTTGACATTTTACCTAGATGAGAGCAAACACAGTGAGGATATTCAGGATATTCTATAGTGAACCCATTTAAGGGTGGGTTTTTTCCCCATAGGCTGTTGCCTTGAGGAAGGAAAAGGAACATCTGTTCTCTTGGCTCCAGTTAAGGATTTAAGTCTTCCCAGTCTTGAGGAGAGCTTCATAAACAAAGCCTGGGATCACTGGATGTTCCCACAAAGCTGTTTGTGTAATCAGGCTGTGATGGTTGCACAAGCAGCAGCTCCGACCCTGCCATGGTAACAAAACCCTCAGCAGAGTGCAGCCAGTCACTCAGAGATTTACCTTTTAGCTCCTGTGGACACTCAGGACTATAAATCAGCCCTAGATTAATTTTTTTCTTCAAAAAGTAGATTCCAAATTTCAGACACAATCACAAATGCACAAGAATTGCCACTCTCCAGTGGTAAACCTCCTATGCTTCATCTAGTAGTAATAAGTAAAATATTAACAATTAAGAAGAGAGGCATTGGAAGAGAAAAACTTTCTAACATTCCAAAAGAAACTAACAGTTTTATTTTCATTTGAGTATTGCACTTTTCTCCCACACACTATTCAGCCTGATTTCCTCTAGGACAAATTTTGTAGACAGTTGCAAGTTTTCAAGGCTGGGAAGATCCATTTCAGTTGCAACAACTAGTAGCCAATTAATTATAAAGTGATCCTGTCTGGGAGAAAACCCAAGTGCAAGATCATAACCAAAAAACATTATTTCCTCAGCGTGTGCCAGAACAACACTGCTGGACTCTGTAACTAAAAGACCACCCATCCTTCCTGAAAAAGTAACAAACAGCAAAAGCCACCCTGCATCTCACTGTGAGCTGGCAATTGAGAGATGATAATGACACGCTTCAGTACATCAACAACAACAGTTTAATGCTTGTTACTTCCAACATTTTCATTTAGGATACCCCTGTCCCTGGGGAACAGCAGGAGATGGTGTCCCAACTTCTGCTGTCTTTGAGATGGTGGACCACAGACTGTGATATAGAAAGCCCTTGGTTCTGTTTTCACTCCTGTATCACCCAGTTTCTCTGATTCAGAGACAAACTCACCTCTTGTGGCTCTGAGTTTCTGCTCCAAAGAATGTTCCTCCCCTTCCCAGAAGAGTCGGGCACCTCTTGGCTGTGGCAGAGTTAAGAAAGTCCCTCTCTTGGTGGTGACTGTGAGCAACCACGAGCCACATACTTTCCTTCTCCAGCAAACAACTCTCCACTCTGAGACAAGCCTGTGGGTGCAAGGATAACTCAGAATTACTCTAATGTGCACCCAAAGACAGACACTGCCCTTGTATTGAGTTCCTTGGAAATAAAACCAAACTGAGTTCACAGCTTTGGTACCAAGGGAAAGAAATTTGTGCTCCAGATAAAGAAGAAAGGGAGGGGAGTAGATTCAATGGAACATAATTAAACTCCCATTTTTAACTAGCAATGTTTGAAATTGAATTAACGATTCTTCTGCTGTTCTAATTTTAAATATTTCCTTTACATCACTGAAAAGAATTCAAGGCTTCCATTTAGTAAATCCAGTATGTGAAAGGTCCTCTGGGCTGGTAATAAGACTTTTGAAGCTACAGAAATCAGCCTGTGAAAAGACAGTCCCTGGCTCCATTAACGTGCAGTGTATCTTCAAAAGGGAAGGTTGACTTGGCTGCAGGAAAGTAATTCCTTCTCTTGCTCAGATGAGACTTTGATCTTTTTATTCCAACCATAACCTTACAAAGCCATTTGTAGTAATTGCAATCCTTGAACTGTACACTGGCCTTTCATAATTTAAAGATGTAGCCCTAAAAATAACTTCAATTTTAGAAGTAGAATCACTGTTTGCAGTGCTGTGGCACTAACAATGTGTTTTGTTGCTTTGTAGTTCAAAATGTTTCCAGGATGAAGATGGCTTCACCGAGGAGGATGTTTGTTTCTCTTGTTTTACTCCATATCTTTTTTCTCTAGCAAGCTATCAAATCCACCATGATCATTTTTTCCTGCCTTCAAAGACACCCTACACTTGCAATTTTGGATAAGCATTAAGTGAAGGCTTTGAGAGCAGCTATTTTAGAAGAGAAATGCGTGGAATAAAAAAAAAATAAAAATAAAAAGCTGGAAAGCCATAGAAGTCATCTTTTTTTAATTTGGGAAGGTATTAGATATGTCCTGACTATTGTTCATAGTGTTCAAAGAGCTCTCAGATGGGTTGGAGGGACATGGAGGGATGTCAGGAGGGATGTCAGAAGGGACATTGTCCCAGTGCTGCCACTTTCACTGCAGGGAAATGTCCTTTGACAGTGAAGGTCTGATCATGGTGGAGCTGATCTCCTTCAAAGCTCCTTTATCCAGCTTGTTTCCCCCAGAGCCCAAATGTGACCTGGGTGGTACAGGCTGAGGTCCAGACGGTGTCAGCTGGTGTGGCTGTTACATTAACTAATTTTAAAACTTTTCCACCATTCCCTGAAATACCTTATTCCAAGTGAACACCTCTGCCATGGGGTCATCTTCCTCTTTCCAGTCTAGGGGCTGGCAGCACCCCTGCCAAGTTTCCAAGCCTCCCTTCTATATATTAATGGTTGAAATGAAAACTGACAACGGGCTAATACTGAAATACAAGGCTAATACAAGGCTTTGTTTGAAACTCAGATGAATTTCACTCTTTGGAGTGGGACTTAGTTTTGGAAACTGAAAAACCATGTTTTCAAAAGCCCAGACTCCTTGTAAAATTGTATCAATTTCAATATTCATTAGCACCTTGCAAGCTCTGCAGATCCTCTTTGAACAGCTGTGATCACTAAAGGAAGTTTCAAGTATTTTCAGTAAAACTGTGTGGGGTTTCAAAAAGGCTGTGAACAATGGTAGTTGTAAATACTTTACAGTCACAGCAATGAACAAATAATAATAGTGTTGAACAAAAATGTCCCTTTCTGGAAGGAACCACACAGCAATTTTTTGTAGTGGCAATCATTTATCCAGCTGATGAAATGAAGTAGGTTTGGACAGGGAAAAGGAGGAGAAACAGCTTCATGTTTTGTGTGTAACCCAAAGCCAAGAGGTATTTTGGCAAAAGCCTATGTATTTGTGTATAAAAAGCTTTCTGAGAGAAGGTCTGTATCAAATTCTCAAGGACTTTTTGCCTGGAGATGATACTGGTTGCATTTATGGCTGTTACTGTCAAGAAATAAAATCATTTGAACACAAGGAGGAGGAGCTGAACTGAGCCCAGATGAAAGAAGGGCTGTTTTCAGTGCAAGGCACAGCCTCATCTGTGCTGGGGGACTGACATCCTGATGGGATGGGGAGACTGCACAGACCTCATAGAGACAAAGAAATGCTGAATGGAGACTAATTTCCCTCAGGCAGTTCCAGAAGGAAAAGCTTCACATCACTTGCCACAAACTGAACGTGTCAGAGCCATCAGTGACCTCCAGCTGTGCTTAGTAAGGGAGGGCCAACCCCTCCTGCTGCAGCTGGATCTGTGCCACTGCACAGCCTGTCTGCTCTCACCCACTTCCCGGGAAACCTGCTGCATGTCCTCAGCCTGCTCCTTCTGTTCCTCTCTATAGCAGCCTTTGCTGAGGGCCCTGTCAAATGTTTTACATAAGTACAACTGGGAGAAAACAACTGCTGCATTTCTGAAAGCAATAAAAGGACAGATGAAGGGATGAGAGGCTGGGGAAGAAAGCAGGGACATGGAAACCACCAGGTCAGCTCCTGACTCAGAGAACTGCTGGATCCAGGCTGTGACAACCCTGATGCTCCAGGAGTCCAGGAGCACAAGACTGCAGCTCTCACCCCTCTGCCTGAGGCCCCATCCATAGCAAACACTGCTGCTTCTGGGGGGGATTTAACACAACAGCCATAAGCCACTCTTATCAAAAAGCCACTATAGTGAGACTATGTGACAAGAAAACAAGGCATGAAATAGAAGCAGACACTGGTGTCAGGTTTTTCCCTGCATCTGAAACAGAACAACTGAAATAAGCTGTTTCTGGTACTTTCCAGTGGCTTAGATGGTTTAAACAACCTTCCCCCCAAAAAAATGAGAAACACAAAGTCCATTGGCCTCGTGGTCCAAAAACTTGTGGTGTTGCTGAAGATCTTCCTTTCTCTTGGTCTCTTTGGGTGCCCTGCTGTTTCCTACGGATGCCCATGTCACTGGGAAAAGATACAAACACATCTGGAACAGTCTCTTTTTCTGCAGATTAACAAGATTTACTTGCTGTCTCATAAAGCAGCCTGTAATAACGAGACTTGAACCACAGCCTTATCAGAATGACAATATATGGCTTTTCCAGATATATTTTGATATCCCCAGATGAACTCTACCTAAGCCTTGGTGTTACAGGATTAAGCCATTTCTTCTATACAGAATGACCTGCCTGCCTTAGGTTAGCTTATGTGTTGACTGTGTTGCCAGGAGACACAGTTCAGTAATGCTTCTATGGAAGTAATAATTCTAGTTTTCATCATTTGGTACTTGTTATAACTGTGACTGAGTTTCACTCAGGAGCTCTGTCATAAACCACAGCTAAAATATCCCCTGTATTTTCAAAGAAACATACCTTGCCCCAAATAGTTTTCCTGTTACCAATGTGCAAACAATTACTGTAGAATATTTACTGTTGATAGTGCAGCATAAAGGCTGACCTGACTGTTCAGTGTGGAAAGACAAAATTGCCTTTCTGTGTTCGTTTTCACCAGTTTGTTCTTTCTTTTCCTTTATATGAACCAAATAACATTCAAAAGTCCATTGACATTTTATAGTCTCCTGCTTTGATTCTACCCCCAGTGTGAGATGACTCTGAGGGCTGTGATTTTAGCATACAAAGAATCATCTTAAAGCAAACAAATCTGGGACTTGAAAGAACACACAAGACTGAGAGAAAAGGTTGCCTTGGAAAAAAAGCAGTAAACTAAACTGATTTTATGCACAATTAAAACCATCCTTCCCCATGACTACACCAGAAAGAAAATGCCATGCAAGAAAAACAACTTACAGAAAGATGGAAAAACATATCACCATGTGGCTGACAGCAATATCAATTATCCCTAAATAGTGATAATTCAGATGGTGGCAACAGCCTGTGTGAGTCAGAAGAGTTTTATCTGAATACATCTAAATTAGGGAAAAAAAACAATTAAATACAATAACAGGGAACTTAAGAGACTGAGCAAAGTCATCTGATCATATCCAAACTTTGGGGATATTTAAACTAGTTACAAAACTCTGGATACCATCCAGCTTCACACTTATATCATAAATCTTCACAGGACCAGAAGAAAAGAAAATTACAACATTCTGAAATTTTGGGGCAGAATATAAAACCAGTGTAACTGACTTGAAGGAAAGTTCAAAAGCCCAAATCTTAACTGTCAGCCAGACAAGAAAATAATTGTAGGGTACCAGATAATCAGAAAGGATTAGGATTATAGAAATGCCATCTGTTGACACCATCCTTTCCCTTGTACCAGAAGACAAAAATTATCATTGAACTCTAATCCCAAAATAGTAAAACCATTGCAACTAAAAAATCCTTTCTGATTGACACATTTCAAGCATAAGAATGGTTTTAGTTTGAAGAACTTCACTGAAGGTTCTCACACAATCAGCCACACAAGACATATTTCATTCAAAAAGGGTTAAGTTTTGTTCCCTGGGTGAGCAGCTCAAAGTCACCATCACTGTGGATTTGGAATTCCTGAGGTCATAGCACAGGAGAAGACAAATTGCATAGATCAGTTAGGAAGTTCTTTAATCATTTGAATTCATTTTAAGCTATTTGTAAGAATGAAACCATCTGCAGGAGAATCACACTCACAAACCAGGGACAAGTCAGCAGGGAATTGTTTTGAGCCCCACACTTCCCACAAAGTCTTTTTGGATGACAATTGTAACAGACCTTTAAAGATTTTTAAAGCCTAATAAATACCAACCATTTAGCTCCAAACATTTAGGATTCTTCCAGGATTAGTGACAGCTTAAGGCACAACAATGAAGCTGCCTACAAGCTGATCTTTTCTAGGACAGTAGATCTTCATTAATGAAGCCAATTATCCTCGTCTGACTTTCATTTCAACATTTTTTACCTGCTTTTGCTACCCTCTCATTTCTTCTGGCCCAGAGTCTGTGGCAGCTCATACACATGGGTATGAAAATACCATGGAGAACTTCTGAAAGGTTTCTCACTGCTCTGTCTGCCCTTTAGGGATGGGGGCAACCGACTGGGTTGTAACAGTTTTTAATTACTAAGTAATGAATATAATTTCCAGATAATTTGTTCCACTCAGGTGTGCTTTGAGATCCTCTTAAACACACAATTATTAGCACACTGGACAACCCAGTCAGAGAAAGCTGGTGGGTACAATGTGAGCCTTAATCCCTAATTAGAGACATAATTTCTTGCTGTAAAAGAGTCCTTCTCTAACCTTCAGCAACCAAATTATAATTTCTTTGTTCCCATATGTAAGGAGAACACAATAGCACTTCCCTACCTCAGAGGGGTGCTCTAAGTATCCAAACATTAAATAGTAGAGCTACACTGTAAAGTACAGTTAAGTGAGTATCATCCACTTTATATTCCCATCACTCATAACCATTGCAACTGCTATAAATTATAAAGTTACAAATTCTCTCTGCAGAGAGAGGGAAGCAATTTTCTGTCAATTATGTAGATTTAGTTTACTGGTTTTTGCTCTTCTGATATTCCCTTTTTTCCTAGTATGTCCAAATAACATGTCCAAAATAACAAAAGTTATTTGACTGTAAGATATTTCCATAGTTTGAGACCACATGACAGATGTAACTTGAGCAATTTCCTAAAAGTGCCAAAATATTTTAACCTTCACTTTCTACAAGAAGAACACATAAAATATTATCTCTTTCTGCATAAAAATCTACTCATGCACTCTCAGTGAAAATTACTATTTTTCTCAAGGTCACAGAATAAAAGAAAACAAAACAACACAAGTTTTCATATTAGTGCAGTGCAGGCTTCTGTGAACTAATTGAGAAAGAGGGATTTAAAAATGTAGGTGACAATACAGAGAAAGTGAAATCTCAGACACAGCTACTCTTTTTCCACCCTATGAAAGCAGACAGACAGTCACAGCTCAGGCAGTCAAGGTGTCAAGATGATGGTGATGCTCAGCAGAAACCAAAGGAGCTCCTTAACCCAAGTGACAGCCCTGCCCTGAGCCCCAGACAATTGCAGGAGTCCCTCCATGGCCAGCCCAGGACTCAGGGACCAGGGGATCACATGCAGTTGTTGATGCCACTGCCTATTTTTATAATCATCATCTGCTTTGGAACAAGCTCATGGAAGCCCAAGGTAGGGTTGGAACTGGATGAGTTTCGAGGTCCCTTCCAACCCAAACCATTCCATGATTCTATGATATGGAAAGACTGATCAGGTACAAACATGCCTTTTTGAAGCCCACTTTGGCCAGAATGGAAAAGAGGATATTTAGTTCATTTTTTCCCTTCTTCCCTGTGAATTTTTAACACCATCCCCACATTCATCTGCTCCCCTTAAAGCTGGGAACTCCAGCCTACAACATCCACAGGGTGGTCTGGCACTGGAACAGGCTCCCCAGGACCGTGGGTTGGGGTGTCCTGTGCAGGGACATTGAATCCAGGAGCAGGATTCAATGATCCCTTGGGTCCCTTCCAAATCAGGTTATTCCATGATTCTGTGATAACATGGCAGTAGAAGAGCAGCACCCTCAGTGGCCCATGTGAAGGAGGTGCTGCAGAATTCATTGATTCTAAGAACAAGAAACGTTCAGTAAAGATATAAAAAAAAAAACATATAAAACTTTTCTAGCTGTTTTGGACAACTATGAAAACAGACTAAAAATAATTTCAAGATGTTCTTAAAATGTACTTATTTCTTTAGTTGTAACTGCAAAAAGCTCTCAATAGATGAAAATTGGATACAGGTTAATGAAACAAGTCAGAGACAAGGAATTCTAGAGACAATATAGACATGTCTGCTTATTCCAGTCAGAAATAATTTTCTTGTTTTACTTTGATTGATTGAGGGTTTTTTTCCCCCCATCACAATTGAAGTATAGAATATGTTAGGCTGGAATTAGAATATATTGGCTTTAAACATCCATCAGTTCATTGTCAGTGAATGAGACTGTTAGCCACTTATTCAGATTGATGGGTTTGCAGCAGAACCTACAGCAGAAGGATAGAAAGAGGGAAAATAAGAAACAATTTTAAAGAGGAAGCATTTCTTCTAAGCAGCACAGCAGACAATACAGAAATAATTTAAACTGTTCCATATTTTGGAACTTATATTCCCTTGTAATGCTATTAAGAAAAACTGACAAGAAGAGCTAAATTGATTTTAATTATTTAAAGTTTCCCTTTGAGGATGTCATCTTTGCAAAGCACACAGCCAACACTCAGACAACGAGACATTGCCATGAGCCTTCTGTGAATGACAATCCTGAGGCAAACATTTTTTGAAAGTGGATTTTCTTGAGCCAAGTTTTCTTCCAGTGTCCCACAGTTTGGTGTGTTTCTGTTTCTCATCTCAGTGATAAAAAAGAGCAATAAATTAAAAATAAACACCACTTCCCTCGATCTCTGTTCCAATGTTGTTTAACAAACACTTCCCAGTATTCCTTCCAGTATTTCTTTATGCCAGTCCTGTGGATGCAGTTCCATTTTGTTTCACTTCCTGAATGACAGAATTTACATTATATGCCTTGTTTGTTCCTTTGCTCTTCCCTACATGTGGTACTAATTGGGCCAGCACATGTTCATCAGCCAGTGAGCACAGGACACAGCACATCCCAAACACCCCAGGCTCTTGGCACAAAAGAACAAAATCAGAAACCCCATTTATTGCACCCCACAGCCAAACCCAGAGCAAATACCACCATGAAGGCTGGTAGTGCTCATGGTTGCAAACAGATTAGCTGAACACAAGCTGTCCTTGTATTGTTGTTACATTTGCTGCAGCTTCAAAGTTCACTGAGCCGTAATTCGATCAAGATTGAAAGGTCATTCTCCTGGAAGTGAACTTGGCCGGGATTTGAGCAGCGTGTACTTGGATTTAACAGCACCCATCAGTCAGTCTGGCTCTGGGGAGACACCAGCATGCTCAGAACTGTAGAATGAGAGAAACAGCACTGCTTCAAGAAGAGAAAAAACTCCCAGTAGCTGATCACTCAAACACAGACTCTGCTGCTTCACCACAACCACTCTCTGTTTGGAAGTTGTGTATCAGCAGTCAGACAAACTCTCTTCTTTTAGGAAAACCAAAATCCCCACTTTTTTTTTTTTTTTCCTTTATAGAGAGTACAGCCAGAAAACCCCCAAAGCAGTTCCCATCCAGGTTTTCAAGCTGTCATAATTAAAAAGTGTTGATGTGTGAACAATCACATATTTTGGTTTTATCATGTCTTGGCAGCCTCTTCCTCACATGGATGTTCTCTGTGGTGAGGGCAAGGCACTGACATCTGCATGTGTGTGGGACTTCAGCAGGAAAACAGCAGTGATATCCAGAGCACAGGGGCACTATTCCAGCTCCTACAGCTCCACGTCATTAATTCAACTTCATACATTTTAAGGGCAGTATTCTTTCCCATGCACAGTCTTGTGATTATACATTATACATATAGACTCGAAAAAAATCTATGCTCCCTTTCCTTTCCACTTCCTTCATGGTGGAGCTGATACAAAACAGAGGGTGAGGAAAAGATCAGGGCAGATAAGTTTGAATTTCCAGCTTTAGTTGCTGGAAAACAGCAGAGGGAAGCCAAACTAAGGCAAAGGGTTAGCTATGAAGATGATGAAGATTTCTGGGATGATTTCATGAAGATTTTGCACACCTGGGAAATTTTCTGATATCAAACATTCCAGGACTCCTTAAGGACTCATGGTAAGGAAAGGTCTAAGCCTTTCAACTTCCAAGATACCGAAGGATTTTAAAATCAGCACTTTGCTTCCACATTGTCTTCATCTGAATTTCTAAAACACTCTCTAAACAGCCAGTGAGAAACCTCTGGGAAAACGCCATTTCCACTCCTCTTCAAGCTGTTGACTCAATATGAGTCTATCCTACATTTTCACTTAAAAATAAAGCTTCTGGGGCTTCCAGCAAAGAACAGTGTGTTTGTGCCAGTTTTTCATGCTGTAAGATCCCCACATAAGTGAGGAGGTGAGAGACTTGAGCTCAGCCTTTATATCTCTTCTCAACATTAATCTGTGGAAGGCATGGAGAGGGTTTTACAGCCCAGCCAAGTACTTGACAAATCAGCTGCCTGAGTGCAGTGCTAATGTGTGACCTGGCTCTGGTTCTGTTTTCTCCTTTGTCAAAGGCCACACACAACTATCACTGCTTGCAAAATGCCACAGAAAACTCTCAGTTGGAGGAGCTTTGGTTTAGATAGTCGGATTACTCAGGTCACCAGAGTATGTCTTGTTTTGAAAGTAGAATCTCCAAGCTGTGTATGTCCAGGAAATGTTAAAAGTTATCACATTCACACTCTCACTCTGACCCAGTGTTTCACCACTGAGAATTCGTGTGCTGTCTGTTGCTGTTGCAGTTTTACCTCATTTGGGCTTTGCTTTTTTCTTTTACTTCCAGTAGCAAAGATGACAATTCCCTGTCCAGGCACAGAACCACCCAGCACACTGAAATGGGAAGATGGCATAAAATTTCCTCCGTGTGCCTTCCCTGCATTTTCTTCTGCTCCCTAAAGAATCATTCCCACTGGAATTTGATACATTTGTGCTAAGACATACTTTGAGTGGTACAGAAAAGGCCCAGACAGC
The DNA here is from genome assembly GCF_001715985.3 of Manacus vitellinus. Taxonomy (NCBI): domain Eukaryota; kingdom Metazoa; phylum Chordata; class Aves; order Passeriformes; family Pipridae; genus Manacus; species Manacus vitellinus. The sequence continues at coordinate 4,974,205 of NW_021939882.1, forward strand.
ACAAGATGTTGAGGCACTTTAATTTAATATACACCAACCTTCAACAGTTGCTCCACAGGACAGAATCTTAGATAAGTGCCAGTGGGCAGCTCAAAGAGGCATAAACATATTTCTGTCTTTTCAAATCAACACTTTGGATGGGCAGATATTTCCTTAATTTTAATTATTTTATGTTTGTCTGGCATGAATTTTACTGTTATGTTACATATAGCATATTTCTCTTATTAATGCAGCATGGGGCTTTTTTATTTATAGAACTGTACTTTTCAGTGTGCTCCAACAAATATTTGTGGCAGTGAGTTCTCAGAGTTAATCACATGTTGTGCAACAAGCATTTTTTTTGTTTCCTTTTTAAATTCAGTTAACGTTTCATTCCACTGACTGTCCTGTGACTGTCCCATCATTCCTATGCTACTGTTGTCTGTAAAAATATACACTTCTGGTATTTTTAAATCCTTCTAAAGAAATTTGTTCTACTCTCTCCTTCCAGCTGTTGTGAAGCTCAGACAAAGGTGGGAAGAGGGACAGACCTGTGTCAGAAGAGCCAGACCCTATGGGGATTGTTTCTTAGAAAAAAAAAAATTTAAAAATGGCTGTGCTGAGCTACCTTTGCTCTTTGTTTAATAAAATATTTCCTAGAGCCAGAAAAGTAGAACAAAAAAAATCCCAAAACAAAATGCAAACTATAAAAGCCCTAAGAAAGCTTGTTTGAGAAATGTTCTACCTTAGGAAATGTATTAAAAATTAATTTATTCAGTCATTCCTCTTGTGTTTTTTAAAAGCAGCCCAAGAATTGTAGTGCACAGACACAGCTCCAACCTGTGGTTCTGCCTACACCTGTTTCTATGTACAACCTATGGAGTGAGTTAATAGAAAAGAAGCACTTTTTCCACGTGGTTGTGGCACAGATCAATGCCTGGTGTCGTGCATCTTATCTTGTATTTCACTTCATTCATTCAACAGGTACAAATCTGTTTTTGTCTTTAACAGATACACATAAATAACCTTAATAACCAAACTAAAAAATGGAAGACATTCCCTAGAGTGAGTTGGTTTTGCTGCTTTGTACTCCTTGATCCTCCTTTCAAAACTACCAAAACTGACTGAAAACCTCACACTGGTTTTGCTTTTCCATCTGCCCTTCTAGTGAGTGTTGTTAGTATGCTCTGCAGCAAAAATAACGTGCCTGGGCTACCTGATCCCACTGAAATTGCAAAGCTACTTGCCCAAAATGACCAACCTGCGATTGTCAAATTGTGTACAGCTTTTGCAGTTCTGCTGTACCTGATCCAAACTATTCACTGCATTTCAACACAGAAAAGAGGGAAGGGCATTGCCATGGAACTGGGGCTGACACAGAAACACGGTTTAACCTCTGCAACCCTTGGGCACGGCAGAAGAGCAGGAAGGGACAGCTGAGTACAGCACCCTGTCTCTCTCTCTGCCTATTCCATTGGTGGGGATACACAGAAAACCAAATGTGGAATGCGATCCACAGATAACTAGAAGGTGGAAAAGCTACTGGGAACACAATGTTGTGTGTAAAGTTTCACAGAACTGCTCCAGTCCGAGTTTGTCTAATTCAAGGCAGTCCTTGATGACTCAGGATCTAGAGTTAAAAAGAAAACATCTGCTCCAGCCAAAGGACAAACCTCAGATTCACTTTTGCTGTGAACTACAGTGGAAACAGACCTGAGACCTTCTTTTTGGAATGAGGAAGGGATGTTAATGCCAGTGCATTACCACAATTGTGGTACCATTCATGTCCCTGTTGTCCTACCCAATCCTAGTCCCTGTTATCACTACAAAATTGAAGAAATTAGCACATCCAAATCTAATTTTCCAGGTTCCTAAGCAACTTTGGCATAGTGTTGCTGATGTTTTCACGAATGACAAATGTTTTGCCTTAGATTTTGGTAGTGGGAGGGGTAATTCCAAAACCATCTGGATGAATCTGGCAAAACCTTTTGAAAACACTGATCTGGCTAAAAGCCAAAATATTTGGCTCCATTTAGTGGACCAAGGAATGAATCTGAATTGTTGGGGTTTTTTTTTTCAACAATTTATGCGGAGACTCTTACCATTGAAAATGTTGACCTATATACTTCTTAAGTTAAACCTAAAAACCAAAAACTTTTGTAAAGTTAGGCTGGCAATCTATCCTTGCATGTCCAACTATGGGTTCAAAAGCCAGTTTCAGATCTGTTTCAAAGGGAAAGCAGACAGACCTTCTAGAACAGAATGAGCAGCTTTGCTTACAAACAAACACCACATGAGAGGCTTGTACATCCAGTTGTTCCCCCTCACTCCTACCTCTTTGACCTCTCGGTCACTCATTAATGAAATGCAGGAAGAAAGGAAAAATTACCCTTATCCAAATAGTAAACATCTGTTTTGCTTATTGTCTTAGCAATTCTCACTAGAGTTATACAGTAACAGTTCCCAGAAGAATAAGATTTAAAATGTTTTTCTTCCTTATAATCTTTTATTTTCCATCTAAAAATTGTGTTAATGGATTAAAGGCTAATAAATAAACTCTTCTGAAAGCAATGATTAATTAGTTACTCAGACCTTTTGGCTAAGCAACATTTGCTGAAGTGAAATCAAAGTCCTGTGGTGTCTGTGCTGATTTCTGTTACAGAATCTGAGTTACAAGAGGCTCTTCTGGCAGAACTGCTCATGGCAGACTGCAATTCCAACAACAGGAAAGCTGCAAAGTCCACAGAACCATAGAATAATGGAATCAATTAGATTGGAAAAGACCTCCAAGATCATGGAGTTCAACCTGTGACCAATTCCCACCTTGTCACCCAGCCCAGAGCACTGAGTGCCATGTCCACTCATTCCTTGAACACCTCCAGGGATGGGGACTCCACCAGCTCCCTGGGCAGCTCCTTCCAATGCCTGACAACCCTTTCCATGAAGAAATTCTCCCTAGAAAACCAGTATTTTTCTTATTCCTTTTCTGCAGAGTAGTTCAGCATCAGCCCGGGTGAGCTGAGTTTACAATTTCCATACCAACTGTGGTCACTTAGCAATAGTTTTCTTGATCTCTACCACACCTGGGATATCAGCACAAAAAAGAAAGGGATTTCTATGTAGGAACTAGTAGCAAAATGTGGGAACAAGCTCCTGGCACAGGTCCAGCTGACTTGGGAAGACACCTTGGAACCAGGATGGCTCGTGCTGTGGCTGGAAAATGCTACAACTGCATGAAGTTGGACCTTATTTCTTCCTCTAGAGTAGCCAGCAGCATGTGACACATCTTCCCCCCTCTGTCAGGAGTTGAGGTGTCTCCAAATCCGAAATAGTGCTGACCCTCATCTTTACCACCTGCAGCAGACTGTTCTGCCTCCATCCCTTCTCCACTACCTCACAACTTTCTTATGGTGCTGATAACAGCTGTCAATATTTTGGGCCGACAGTTATATAAGGACAGGCAGGCTGTCCCAAAATGCATCAGAAAGCAATCCATAAAAGTCTATTTCAGAGGCAAAATCTCTGAAAGACGAGCATCACACAACTTTACAGAGGTATGAGCTGGACACAGGCACTCAGGGTCTCTCACAGAAAAGCCACTTTGGACAGGTGAAGCACTTAGTTCACTTGTCAAGCCTTAGTAATGTATGACTGCTCATCTATCAGTAAATATATCTTAAATATCAGGTGAAATCCATGATCATGTGTAAAAAAAAAACCCCATAAACATATGCACAAAGTCACCTTTCTAAGTTATTGCATTCCTTTTCTGATCAGCAGTGAAAGGGGCTGATTAAAGTTATTGAACAGAATATACCACGTAAATGCACCAAGTTCTGCCAAAGGCAGAATGATTGGCTCATCCCCATGACTTGCTTTACAGGATAAACTTCCATGACTTACAGAATTCACTCTCTGTTTTCCATTCAACACAGGAGTCACAGTAGTTATGTATTTTCTATTGCTTTTAGATGTTTTGCCATTATACATCTATATATTCACAGAATACAGGAATTACTTTGATCAACAGAAACATTTACTAAAGCTTATAAAAATGCAGTTTTCATTGTGTTATCTGTCACTCTTCTTGTTGCATAGAAATTACAGTTGGAAAGAACTTTAAAGCCAATGAGCTTCTCTTGTTTATGTCAATTAATCGAGACTTGCCCTTGCAAGATTTTTTTCAGCATTGTATTTACTATTATTTTATCCACAAATGAGATAAAGGCATCATAAATTACAGAGTCCCAGCACTTAGTCTGGTGCATAATTGCTGAAGTCTCCTATTGTCAGGAAGGTTTTCACAGATCCTGTGCTGAAATGTCTGTGGAATTAATCATTTATCAGCAGAGTAAATACTAGAAATGGAAACATACCAAGCAGCTTTGTTCCTTCTTTTACTACTTCTGTTGATGCTGCAAATGAATTGAGATCAGACTATTTTACAGACACTGATTCTTCCATAACCCCTTAGGGTTTTTATGGATCAATATTCCCAGTGAATAACTCTAAGACAAATATGAAGGCTGAATCTCTTAGGAAAGGCCTCACATCCTTCCCAATTGCCTCTGGCTTCTCTCTATCTATATCAGCAGTAAATATATTAGATTTCCTTAGTGCACACTGAAAACAAGCAATCCTGGGATTTTAAAAGACAATTTGATTTCTGTTTGTGATCCAAACATCCAAATGCTCTATTGAAAAACTCAGTGCATATGAACTCCTTACTGATCCAACCTAAAATAGAGAGGAAAAAGAACCCTAAGGGAGAAATATTTAGCAGAAAATGGAAGTTCAAACCCAGCAGAAGACTGGTTTGTGGAAATTACAATGAAGTTTATCTCTTACTGTTCCATTTAAAATCTTTGCCTTTTACTAATAAAACCTGGAAAATAAATTGTTTAGCAGAAAGGGGGAGGAAGGTGATTCCACAGAAAGCCAGGGTTTGTAGAACAGCTCAAGTGTGCTATTGTATTGTCCACCTAAGCTGTGCTGACACTTCTGTGCTGTGATCACAGCCATACTGAGAAGGTTGAAATCTCTACTACAGCCATCCCAAACCATAAATGACCTTCAGGGCTTTCCTTCACAGTGGGATGTGGCCCAAATCACAGAATCACAGAATATGCTGAGTTGGAAGGGACCCACAAGGATCATCAAGTGCAACTCTTAGCCCTGCACAGGACCATCCCCCAGAGTCACACCATGTGCCTGAGGGTATTATCCAAACACTACAGCTCCCAGCTCTTCTTGTCAGATCCTTTGCACCTGAGGCCTGAGGAACAGGAGAGAAACTTTATCAGAAGACCTACAGTAACTTCAGGTGATTGTATTCAACCTGAACTACACAGCTATTCCTCTACCCCTGGCTCAAAACTGCATTAATCCTTGAACAGTGAAGGCCCCCTGTCACACGTGCATCCAAGTTTTCCACACATGGCCCAGCTTTGCTCTTTGCTAAGCTGATAAAACCTCAAGTTTGATCTCTCTTGAAGCAACAAGATGGGGGCAAACAGCAAGGGAAGGTTGAGGCTTGAGAAGGGACATTCTGGTGGGTGTTCAGTTCCATCTCACTGAGACAAACATCCCCTCACTGTTGTCCTGGCAACGCGGCGACAGCAACGAGCCCCGAACGGAGCCCTCTAAACTCTAAGGGAAGAGGCTTATCATCATGTCTAATGTGTAATTACACCACTCTGGAATAAAGCAATTCTTTATGTTTGAATAAAATGCATAATCAATAACAATCAGTCTTTGAGCTCGCAGCTCTCCACTTCCTACACTGTGCTAGTGAATAACAATGATGTGTCACTGCAGCAGCTCCAGGCAACGTGCTGAAATGCAGTTCAATAACATAAATTGTTCTGTTAAGTTTATTTTTTGGAGGATTAGTATGTTTGCAGGTTTTCCTCAATATGAAATTAACTATACTTATTGTCTGTACTCAGGTTTCATACGCAGGGTCTTACCAAGTGTTAAATCTTGGAACATTTACAGATGCAAAAATAGGGTAAAAGTTATACTAAACACTTATCCTCCCTTGTACTGTGAGATTAGACATAATTAGTCTCATAAACCAGGATTATTTCAAAGCTAGAAAATTTTAACCGTCCCTCTAGTAAGTAAAAACACATTTATTTGCTGATATTTCAAAGTATGTAACACCCTTTATTTTCATCACTAAAGGAATGAAAATTCAAAATTTGATAAGTTGTAATCTAGACTGTTAAAGCACAGCTGACATTGTTTGGCATCAAGTGCCTGATGAAACAATGCACAGTCAAGCTGAATAAATCCTGGAATCAGTAATAATACTAGAGAGTGCCTTTTGAAATTCACATTTTGTGTTTTGTATGTATTGATTTCTGGAGTGCTCTGGGCATAAAACGAGCTACAGCTCACTTATTTAAATTTTATATCACTGCTGCTTTTTTAGTAATTTTAAAATTTTTATTATAGTATACAAAATAAAAGTTATGATAAATTAAGCACAGTAAATAGTTTAAAACTAGTTCAGTTTTGGGCTCAGTGATCCTGGAGGTCTATTCCAAACTGAATGACCCTGTGATAAAATAGAACTGTTGAAGCATATGCATCCTGTATGCATAGAAGGAATAGCATAAAAAAGAAGCCTGAATAATGCTCTTGCTCAAATAAATGCAAAACAGTTCTCATCTATTTTGCAAATCTCTGTCAGGAACACTCACTCCCGACAGTTTCTCCATTTTTATGTATTTGACCTTGGAGCTTGGGATGAGAGCTCCTGACTCTCCGATTCCACAGCAGTTCATCTGTCTTTTTCATTGCACCACTTTAGGAAATGGATGGATCTGTGCAGGAGCAATATGTTACTAGAAATTCTGCAGGAGAAATCTTGTTCTGATTCCAAGGCAATCAGTTTGAAGCCATTCCCACTGGGGAGCTCAGGCCCCCAGTTCTCTCTGTGTTACCTGACCATGTCCCACGTTTTAGGAATGTGACTATTTCTGCTTTCCCCACTGAATTCATACATAAACACACTGCTGAGTAAATAAAAAGTGCCCATAGGGTGTCTATGCTGTCATATGTCATCACTTGAATATTATTAGCGTCAGGTTTGCTTTTTGTGAGCATTCCTACGTATAAGCAGCTGGGAAAGGAAGATATCAGAACAGCCAATAGAAAGAGCTGAATAAACTACATGTGTTGTGTTGGCCAGAGTATTGGATTGAGTGGCTGAGCTTCCTAAAGCGAGGCAGCTCGTTGTCACACCACCAGCAGTTCTCTTGCTACACCTGCAGAGCAGCTCCACAGAGGACCATCCCATACTTCCATCTCATGCTTGAAAGTTTTAAACTTTTCATGTTAAATTAAATGTCTTACAAAATTTGCAGAGTACAGGTAACCCCCCAGTATCCCCCAAGTAAAGCAGGATGAGAGACCCCACAGCTGACTGGGCTCTCAGCAGTGGATTCTGATGTAATAATTCTGAGTAAAATACCTACATAGTATCTCATCTCTAGGCTGAAACAAAAATCTAATGCATTTAAGAAATTGTATCTTTTTTTTTTTCTTTAAAGGTGCATATTCACCCCATTAATTGAAGAGCAGACACGGGAAATAAAGAGGTAAATTGTTTCTGGCTGTAAATGATTTATCGAGCATTGTAATAAATGTAACAGCTCTTTCTGCTCTCAGGCCACTGCTTTCCTCACCCAGCTGCTGCTGCTAGACTAATTGGCCTTGCTTGCAAATATATTTGTACTGTATGAGGCTTTCTCTTAATGCTCTGAGATTAAATGTCATAAAATTAGATGTGTTTTTCAGTAACACTTGAAAATGTAGTACCTGAAGTGCTGCAGTGGCGCAGCTGTAAACATGAGATGTTGCCCCGAAGACAGGGTCTGGAATTCTTTTATTGATCCTAAAAGCTTCCATGTGGTTTAAAGTTAAGTGTTATGACAGCAAGATCCTGCAAAGAATTTCGCCCCAAATCACTTCAGCATCTACAGGTTGCGCCAGAAAATGACCACAAACATATGGTTACCTTGACCAGGGTGAGCCATAGTGCACATATAAACATACATAAATATAAATGCTCACACAAAACAGCTTCTCAATTTTAAATTGCTGGTTTTCAACCGCACTACTTTTTACTGTCTTAAGAAAACAGATAGGAGAGATGAAAATGTATCATGTCTCGAGAATGCATTTAGAAAATGTCTTTGCAGCTGAAAAACTGCAGCGTTATCTGCAAAATTCAGTGAGGCTCTTTCGGGGAGACAGGCGACTTCCAGGTGCTGGAGAAAAGGGACATTTATCCAAGAGAGAAAAGAAGGGGTGAAAATACGTATATTGTATTATCCAGCACATTTTTGACTCATCATTTCATGTGTTTTCATGAGTTCCTAGTAAGCTGTTGGGAAGTAGAGCACAGAGTGACACAAAAAGCCCACACAGCCCAGAGAGAAACATCCAAGAGGAGACTGAGGCCTCCATGGGCCAATATTCCTATAAATACCATCTGCCACAAAAATCCCAGTGCCCAGCATGACTTGAGGGAGCCCAAGTCCTCGACAGGGACTTGGAGGTTGTCTGAACCTGCTCTCCCACACGGTGCCCTCACCACTTCCCCTGTGCACTGCCTGACCACAACTCCCCAGAACAGTTTTCCAGCTGTTCTAAAACTTTTTGGTTGTGTAACTTCAGATAAAAGATCAACGGTTGTCATTAAAAAAGAGCAGGAAACTCATAAATACTGTTATGAATCAGTAATTCTGGGAGGACAAACCACAAGCCCCGACCAAACCTCTGTTGGAGAAGGACCTGGTTTCTCAGCCCAAGAAACGGTATTTGTCAGCTGAGTTATTTCATAGGAAACAGGAATACAAATATGCCATTAGCCAGGCAAGCAGATGTGTTTGGTGTATTTGCTGACAATCTTACAGCTGTAAAGGACAGTCCTGTAACGTGACACTTTTACAGTTCCTCCAGTTATCGCTTCCAGATATTGAAAACTGCAGGTTTGCACCTGGAAAATCACCAAAGCTGAAAGACTTTATTACCAAACTGTCTTTTTTTTTGCCTCTTTAATTTTTAGAATATGTTTAAGGATTTAGATCAGTCATAGTGAAAACCAAATCCTTCTGAGTCCCCCAAAAGCCACAGATGCAGCAACACTACTCAAGGGCACATATCTGCCCTGAGGGAATAAAATACTTTATCCTGGTCGTGGAGCTCCATGTCAATGGAGACTCCTGCAAGACCTATGAGTGTTGCTCTGCTGGTAGTCCCAAAAAGGGTCCTAAATTTGCAGGTTTTTTTCATGGACTGAATCGCACAACTCAAATCATCTCTTCCTTCTCTTTCTCTGCCAGCTAGAGAAAACACCTTGAGGCCATCTATCCCTAATCTGACTGATTATAAATCAGTTCCAAATTAGTGAAATAAAAAACAACAAGAGGACAGGAACAGGACAGGATGCTGGCCCAGAAAACTATAAATCTATGAAAACCAGCACTGTTTAACAGCTGCCCGGATTTAATTTTAGAATAAAGAGTAGAACACATCACCTCTTGTTCTGCTTAGCATTGATTTAATACTCACAGTACTAATTTCAATCCTTTAATTTACAGAACTTTTAGGTCCATCATCTGTTCCCACAGCTCAGTCAATAGTGAGGCTCAGCTCACATAGGAATTGATCTGAGGCCACTCTGCAAAACAGATTAATTTTTGACAATTGATCGATTGGCCTCTGTCTGCTACACATACTAATTCTGGACCATTTAAAGCTCATAAGGCTTTATATTGAGATTCATTGATTTCACAGAGTAATAAAATGATGACTGAGTGTTCAGCCAAGAGGAGACAACAGATGCAAGCAAGGAGAGAGACTGAAATAATGACAAGAGTGGGAAGTGCAGAGTTGCAATGCCCCCTCTGCTTCTGCTTAAGTTTTCCCCAGGTTTCCTTCAGCTTACACTGTTAAAATGTGTGAATTATGTCTTCAGTTTGGTCTTGTGGCTGGGCAGTATCTGTGTCTTACAAACTGAAACATAGTAATGACCATTCTCTTTTCAGCTTTCCATAGTATCTTAAATTACAAAATCTGGATGCCTACAAAACAAGTACCATCACAATTAAATAATAAACATATGAATCTGGAATATCAACCAGCCCTTGGACACAGGAATTTTGTCAAGCAGAGGGAAACCATCCATCTCTCTCTCTGTTAGAATCTATGGAATTATTTTGTTTCAGGGAACCTGAATCCAAGCCTCTCTTTGATCTCTGCTGCAGGTTGTAGTGTCAGGGTTGATTTTCAGAGAGCCTGTTAAACACTTGGTCTGCTCCTCACAGAAACCTCTTTGGAGGGTGATTTCTCTCTCTACACAGTTCTTAAGAGCATGACTGATTCACACAGCTCTCCACAACACGCTGCTTCAATTTCAGCTTCCTGTACCACATGTTTTTTGAACCACCACTCCAAATCCCATCAAATGGCTTCAAAGGAGATGATAAATGGCCAAGGAGAAAAAGCACTTCTGTTCTGAGCTACAGTTTGTAAATTATTCTGATTTCCTTGCAATTACTACGATTTCTGCACCAGCATATCTGGCTCTTCATTTTCCTCTTCCATCAGAAAGTTTTGTATTTATAGATTGTGTCATGCTGAAAAACTTCTTCCACAAAACTTCCTGCTGGTTGGAATTTATTTTAAATGGAACTTATTAACTGGCACACCACTGGACTGCAGCCTTTCTAATTAAACAGTCATTGCTACTCCAGTTAAACTGTTAATTGATGTCATGGCCCTCAAATCACCAGCTTTTTTGGATACAAATGAAAAGCAAAAATACAGAAGATTCAGAATTAATAAAAAATAGCAGCAGGTTTCAATTTTCAGCCTGATGTTGGTATCTTTTTAGGACAACTATACTATATTGAGTCCCCAAGAACATATGTACTTATTCATTTTATTAATGCTTCCGTGCTCTGAAATTAAGATATTTTCTCAAACAAAGGCTGTACAACCAAGTATTAACAGGACTCCTGAGTCTGCCTCAGAATCTGAAACTAGAATTTCTTAAAGCTTGACATAAAGGAATGTTTCTCAACCTTTTCCCATAAAAAACTACCTCTTTAAAGGAAAAAAAAAAATTTCATTTTCCTGTGCAGCATCAGCTTCAGAGTACTCATTTAGAAGAAAGTAAAAATTAATTTTCTTGTCTAGTTTATTTTTACCCATCTTGTTTCTCTGCTGGCTGCATGTCCAGAAATGTAGGGAATACCAAGAATGAGGTGGACAATGGATATGGATCATAAAAGAAGGTTCAAGATTGTGAAGACTTCTTTAATTGCATATATGTGCTATAAAGATAAGTTTCAAGAAAACATTAAAATTAATTTAGCACAAAGACTCTACTTGTGCATCAGGGTGTGTACAAATAGCTCAGGATCCTGCTGGGAAACTGTCCGAAGAGATTGGAGCAAAGGCAATATTGTGGTTCCCACCACAGGGCTCGGAGAAAGCTCTGCTCTCCCACCCTGGCTTTGCCTCTTGGCCTCTCCAATCCTGTGAGTACAGCTCCCTACTTTAAAAGGAGGATATTTAATTATAGCTGGATATTTTAAGTTCAGGAGAGAGGAAGAAGGGGAGAAGCAAACAGTTTTAAAGATAAAACAATGCCCTTCTGTTTATTTTTTTTATGAGGGAATTCTACTGCTTTGCTCTTAGTTACTCTTACTCTAATTTGAAGTCACATCTGTATTTAAAGCACACAAGCTAAAAAGAATCTGTAAACCAAACACTGAGGAAATAGAAAAGATGCAGACTAATAGGACCTTCTCAAAGTTCTGTCACAGACTGGGAAGTTGCTGGGACCCAGAGATTGTGATTTGCATCCACTTACACCACTGCTTTCCCCAATGGGACACATGGAAGCTGACTTATTTAGTGGATTACTTGGAGACCAATGGATGAAAATCAGATGAGAGCAAGAATATAATTAAACAAGGCTCCAGCATTTTCCTTGTTCCCTTCCCCAGCTCTCACACGAGGATGATTTGGCACTAGGCAAAGAGCGTCTCTCACTTGAAAACCCTGGTTAAACAGAATAAACCAACAGCTGCAAACCCCGTGATAAACCCACATCCTGTGTCACCAGCATTACCCTTGAGACAGAGGAGTGGTTCTAGTTGGAGATTTGCTGCCTGCAGCCCCTTCCTCAGCAGGGTGGGCTCCCTGCAGACCACTCCAGGCAACAATTACTGGTATATGATCCACAGAAACACAGAAACCCAGAATCATTTAGGAAAAGACCTCCAAGACCATCGAGTCCAATCCGTAACCAATCCCCACCTTGTCAACCAGCCCAGAGCACTGAGTGCCACATCCAGTCATTCCTTGAACACCTCCAGGGATGGGGACTCCACCACCTCCCTGGGCAGCTCCTTCCAGTGCCTGACAACCCTTTCAGTGAAGAAATTCTTCCTGATGTCCAACCTGAACCTCCCCTGGCACAGCCTGAGGCCACATCCTCTCGTTCTGTTGCTGGTTTGCAGAGAACATCCTGGGACCCCACTGGTCTTGTTCATGCCATGGGAAATAATGGATTGACATGGAGTCTGACTGAAAGCAAAAATCCCATTATCTGTGGTGTGCTGGGGGTTAGGGGCTGTGACCACAGGCACAGGATGTGTGGTCTGGGAAGAGCAAAACAAACTCTCTCCATGGAAACCTCCCCAGTTCCTAGAGCAGAGCACATCAATCTGTGCTACTCCACTGCAACACTCCCAAAACATCCGTCCTTCACACAGGCGTGTGTAGAAAAACCTGCAGGGGCCTGGGGATTCCTTTTAGAAGGGACTGAGTTTCAGATTGAATACTTTAATTTCAAGATCTCTAGAAGTGCTATCATGGAAACATATGTATTGCAGTATCAGAGTGGAAATCACCCCAAGTTCACACTTCCTTTCCCTTTTCTAATCAAATTACTCTGGGGAGTTGCCCGTTTGAGACCTTCCTCAATCATCTCAATAGCACCCCACAACAGAGGTTACTCTGTTGAAATCCACAAAACTGTCCTTGGGTTTGCATGCTGTTTAATAAACAGCATGACCTGAAGTTAAACAACTTTCTAACTGGTAAAAATGCTTTTCTTAGGTACAAACCTGTAGCACTGGGGAGTTACAGGCTGGGAACACAACAAGGACTATTTCACAATACAGTTGCTGTTGCAGAACCATAACACTATTATTAAAATTTTATCTGGATGGTTTTATTCTACTCTCCTTTCACCTCTCCAACAAATGCATTCAATAAACCAGGAAAAATATTTATCACCTCCATTCATTTAACAAGATCTGGACATCACTCTTTTCTAATAAAATTACAATATAAATGTGATTAAGACTCAAGATAAAAAATTATGGAAACAGTGAGTGATATGTGCACAATGCTGGACCAGATAAGATGAGGAGAACTTAAGGTCTCGGAAGTTAAACCTGCGTTTTATCCAGGATTAATTTCCTCTAATCACACTCTCAGCAAGTACAGTTTGGTTTCTCTACAGCTGGGAGGCTTTGCTAGTCAGCTACAACTGTCTCTTGTATTGAAAGAGTGCAAATGGGCAGCTTCCCACACCAATAACAGAGCAAATAACTGAAAAAGCTGTTCATCAGGCTTTTTATAGTCAGAAATGCCACCAGCCTAACATCAAAAGCTGGTCTGAATAAAAATTACAATTAAGGAAACAGGTGAACCAAAATACACTGCAGTCATATTAAAAAGTACCTTCAGGATTGCAATTTTCAAAGATATTTACAAGACTGTGGGATGGAAGCTAAATTTTGAAAATACACTATTAAATAGGAGCAGTAATAAAAGGGTTGTTTATCTTGAAAACATAAAAAAATCTTATATATCGGGGTGTTCAAGTAAAAAGAAGAATACAGTATAACTATCATTAGATTGGAATTTCTTTCTTATTGAAATATAGTATGTCTAGCTTATCACAACCTCTAAAAATGAGATTAACAGAGACTGAGTACGTATGAAAGAAGGTTAAATTCTTGGGTGTCTTTAGTTGTGCCAGTAACAGCTGGTTTATCTCCACACTGAAAGCCCATTCATCTGGTCTGCATTTAGAAGCTGGCAAACAGATGTCAACATCTGAGTGAGTTATCCAGGCTCCCTTCAGTATCACAGGGGAGAAACTGGCATTCCTAGAGGGAAATTCATTCCATTTTATATTTCTGCTTTAGGAGAGGAATCATCCCCTAAAGGTGCTGCTTTGCCAGGGAGGATAACTTGGACAAAGAGCTCAGAGCTGATGACACATGACAGATATCTCAAGTTAGAGGAGATGGATTCTGCCATAAACCTCCATGTCCAACGTCTTCCTAGTACAGAAGATTAATTCTCTTTAAGGGGAGCAGTTGCAGTAGCAAGGGGTCCAACACAGGGTTTATGTACAGACATTGCTCTCAGAGAGAGAAGGAAGCAGAGCAAAGATCAGCTCTGTACATTACACAATTCCCTGTTCTGTGCTGTTCCTATGTAACATTTCACAAAACTTCTTCCAGGGTCTCCTGGGACCACAGTCTTCATTTTGGGTTGAAATAGTTCAATAAGAGAGGAGGCATCTGTGATTCTGAGCAAATATATGCTTTGGTTCAGAAACACTGGAGTTCTGGGATGCTGAGAAGCAGCACATCATTGCCTTTGGAGTCTGGCAGGTGTCACTCAGGAAGGAAACAAAGAAATGCTCAGGGCCTGTTGGCTTTGACAGGCAGAGGATTCAACAGAGCTGCCCCTTGGGCTCAGCTTATAGCAGGTTACAAATAGTAAAGTGCAGCCTAAGATGAGCGAAGTCTTCTTTGGGAAAAGCCTTCTGAGAACACTTTCATCAACACAGAACGTGGCTCTTCTCTACGTTTCAGTCCCACTGCTTATTATTCTATGGAACTTTGTAGCCAAAAATAACTACAAAAGGGTCAGAAGTTAAGCCAAAGGTCCATTTAAGCATGACTAACGTTTACTTGTTCACAACGTTTTCAAAAACATGCACATCACCAATCAGGCTTTGACAGTAAAACTTTACCATATGGAAAAGAAAATCCATTTTTCTGACCTAAAAATAAACACGAGATGTTTTGCTGCTTAATTTAACTGCCTGACTCTTTCCTTTTGCATCCTGTAAACACATATCTTAAATTTAGAACAAGGGTGACAGATAGATCAGGCTGGAGAAAAGGGAGGTCCCACGTCTCCTCCTTAACTTTGCCTCACATAATTCCAGAAAGCAGCACCAGCCAGCTGTTCCTGTGGGTAAATACAGGATGCAGGCAGCACTACCCCGATATGAAGTGTCCCTGCAGGCACATGGCCAGCTTCCTGCACTGAGGAGAGTGGAAAAATAATGAATTTCCCCTGGAAGACCTGGGACCTTCATAAACCTCACCTGAAGTACAAGGGATGAGTGTGGTAAAAGTCCTATTATAGTCTTTGTCTTCACAACACATTCTTTCAGCAGGAAAAAAGCCAAAACCAACTAATAGAGGAAGGCAGTAGAAAATACTAAAGCTGTCAATTTTGAAACAATCTGTATGGAAAAGGACACCTTTCTCCTGTGCTGCAGTTTGCCTCTACCAGAACAAAAGGTTATTTTACAGGTGGATGGACTTGCCAAATGCAGTTGAACTTGATGGTCTTGGAGGTTTTCTCCAACCTAAATGATTCTGTAACCAAGAAAGCAGCACATTCCATATTGTTCTACAACAAAGGACATTCTCTAGTCACACATTTTGTCTCGCTGCCTGGAAGACGAAAGTAAGTTTTCTGATAGTGAAATCTTTGAATGGGGACATTTTTTACCCAGTCAATGAAATTACAGTGCCCATAATGAAATTACAGAATGGGAAAGTTTTGAGATGTAAAATTCAGTTCAGAATATTGGTCATATTCGAACAGCAAAAACAGAATGGAAAAAAAGTTATACTTTCTGAAATATTACCTGTATTTATAACACTCATCCCACTGTGATGGGACTGTGGCCAAAAGAGTTTTCACAGCAACTCCTGTTGCCTCAGAGACAATAGCATCAGAAAAGTAAAGTTAGATCCCTCTAAAATTCATGGAATTATTTTACTTCTTGTCCCCTTAAAGCAATCTTGAACTATTTAACCCTGAAATGTCTCAAAGTAGCTAGAAAATCTACGCTTGCATATTTTGACAGTGCAATTATATTTATATTTAAAAGTCATTATTAATAATGCTTCTGATTGTTTAAGTATTATGTCAAATGGAAACTAAATTATTGCTATCTCAATTTTAATGGCATAAACTAAGAAAAATGCAGTATCTCTAAGAAATTGTTCTGGAAATAATTTTGGCAACAATTAATTAACTATGAAAGATTGTCTTCATCAACTTTGAAGTAGGGAACGAGTCTGTCCCAGTAGACTATTTTATGTTAAATACTCATGCACACACAAATCTAATTCCAACAGAAGATAATTTCAGCCTTTCTCAGTATTCAGAGTAATACAGAATTTCTACAGAAACATATGAAGCATCTAATGAAGAGTAGGGCATACTTTGCTTTTATCCAAAACATTTTATAACTGTCACTTGCAAATATTCAAACCCGTTCTGAGAGTGGGAGGGGGAAATTCTTTCACTGCTGTAATGGTGGATGAAAAATGTACGTGGTTCAGGGCAAAGGAAATAGTTCCAAAATGAACTAAGGCGCCTGAGGACAAGGGCAGGGGACTGTTTGTGGTCAAGCATTTCCTAGAAGACAACATCTATAAAAAATCTGTGTCTAAAACCACAAAAAGTAAGGTTGGAAAGAGTAGAAAAAACCCTCTGGTATTCAGATACAGAGTTCATCCGATATTTGGCAAATGCAACCAACTGAGACTTTTGTGCCAGAGATATTTTCAAAAACGTACCACATGGCATTGCAGTGAATTCAGGACCCTCAAAACCTACAAAAGGCCTCTCCAGCAGAACATAAATATGGTATTTCAAAGGGAGATGAGACTACCCAGGAGAAAACACATTCTTTAAAGCAACAGTCATCCATGTCGTAAGATCAACGTCCCCAGGCACAGAACAAACCCGGATGGGCCACATTTTGGGTTGAGAAGAAGCTCTGATTGTCCCTGGCCCAACCCCACCGCTCCAAGCAGGACCAGTCTTGGCTTTGAGGTCAGAATACAACTTCCAGGGCTGTGCCTGTTTTGGGTGTGATTCTCCTTCCTCTCTGGGCAACGAGTTCTGATTTAAATGCCAGTTATATGAAGTTGTATCTATCTGCACACCTCAGTAAAAGAGAAAATACAGCACTGCTGGATGAGTGGAGCAGTTTCACAGTTGTAACTATAAATGGAGAGAAGCTCAAGAGCTGGGATGTCCTAGCACACATCTGTAGGAGAGGAATTGCCAACTGTGGCCTACCTTGGCAATGGAAGGCTCTGGCTTTATTCAGTCCTTGCATCTTCCAGATCCATTTGTGTCAGGAGACCTGGGAAAAATAGACTACTATTAGATAGGCAGACTTAGGAATTAATGAATAGGCAGCATCTTTTAATTAATGTAATATTAATTCTATTAATATTCTTTTAATTAATGTAGTATTAATGTGCAAAAAAAAAATCCAAATGAAGATCAATCCAAATTAAATGAAGATTAATGCAAATGAAGATTAATCGGCTTGTATCGTAAATAACTTCATATTTTACAGTCTACCCAGTCCTTGAAGGTTAAAGTTAAACAAAGGGAGAGGTCCCTGCACTATCCCTAAACTGACAGGTCCTTTGAGCCCCAGGTACCACAGATTCACTCTTATTTTATGCTCTCCTGTTGAAAACCAGGAAGGTTAGTCCAAAGGACAAACAGAAAGATTTATGAAGACAAGCCAAATAATAAACTTTTATCATAAGAGCAGGTAAAGAAACAGTTACAATGACTGGTAAGTTCATTTCAACTCCATTTATTTTTTTTTTAACTTCATTAGACAATAGGGAAGCAGAGTAAGTGGTGTGTAAATTAAGTACATTTATTTTAGAAAATTAATTACAAAAATCATTTTCAAATGGGATTATAGGTAGGTGGAGGTTTATCTGATTGAGACAGAGGAGACAAAAGCATTGGGATCATTCATGAATCCCCTTAGATTTAATTAAATTAAGACTGTGAACAAATATGCCAGGAAGAATGTAGAGATTTTGGCTTTTGTCCCAGTAATTTTCCTGGGGGCTTTCCTCTAAGGCAGTGTTTTTGCTTCTCTTCTGTTGACTGAATTTTTCAAAGTCAAGTTTTTTAGTGACCCTACACCCTAACATTTACTATAAAAGAAAAAAATAAGCTCATGTGAAGCTGATAAAAACGATAAAGCCACGGCATTTATTTTTGTGTCTGACTTCAGAGGTTAACAGAAAATAGTTAACCTGGAGACAAACAGTGGGAGGATGAAGGAGGAGATTTTTTTCTGCTCCAGAGTAAAGCACAATTTATGGTGACTCCTTCTTCCAGGGCCAGTCCCTCTTTATCCCACCCTTCCGGAGTTACCTCACACACTCGTTGTAAAACAACTTCAGTGGAAATTTTGTCAATATGTAAACTCTTTTGGGTATGTGTTGCCTCAAAAATTTTAAAAATTGAAAATAGAATTCAGCTCATACTCCAGGCCAAGTTCATTGTATTTTGTCCAATAATTCTTAAACAAAACTCCACAGATGGGGCTGAATTCAAGGCTATAAACAAATGGCAATTTGTAATTAACAGCCTACAAGGATGAAGAAACCACTAGATCTCTCAGAAGCTGTTTCAGCATCTCCTTACTCTCACTGATAACATTATTTGCATTTCTTCACTTCTTGATCCTTTATTACACAAGTGAGGAGGGGAAAAACAACATTTGATTTGAGCCAAAGGTTACACAAGTTGTTCTGGATTCACTGGCAAAGTTCTATCTCAGATTTCTGCCATGCTTGTAGAGAATGAATCATGGCCTGTGAGCCTCCAGTTGGCTTTTACTTTCTAGATAACACTTACTGTCTGACAGAGCAACCCAAGAGGTGCTGAGGGAGAAGGCTTTGTTCTAAAAATAGGTTTTTAATAATCTGTGAGCTGATAAAACTCCCATGTTACTATAGAGAAAGATGCAAGAAATCTTAATATGAAAAATTTTCTTCTTCCCAAGATAATTTACACCATGAAGCATGAGGGTTAACTGCTTTTTTGGACTTATAATAATTTTTTTAGTACGATGATATCATTAGTAACATCAAATATATTAATACAAGTCAAACCTTTGGATGCTGTATCTGATAGCACTAAAATTCTGAGGCAGCTGTATGGGCTGTGGGGAATAAAACAACCCATCAAGTCCAAACTTTTTCCATTAGATAACCAGAATAATATGTGCACAATATGCTTCTTTTATCAAAAACAATGACATGATGATCTTGTTTTTAACTCTGTGCTGAGCCAGATGTGAGCACACAATAAAGGATGATATGGAAAACTCTTTATGTTCCCTTTTATGAGCTCAGCTTTGTATCTAACTGAGTGATGCTATCCCAGGGGGGAACAAAGATACAAACATCATCAGGCCTCCTGAAATCCCCAGAATGCAGCTCTTTACTGGATAGCAGCTTATTCTGCCTTTACTGGCTTGTAAAGAGCAGCAGTACAGGCTGTCCTAATTGAGTCAGTGAGCCTCAGTTTAAATTAAGAAGTGTTAGTCTTTCCTGGGTTTTAGATTTAAGCTGGAAACTTTAGAATGAGCTGCAGCTTTGTGTGTAGGATGTGTCATAAACGTGTTTGGGGTCTGAACCCTTCAGCAATGATACACACCCATTTCTCCTACCCTGCTCCTGACACCCCAACACAGTGACCCCAAAGAGCTCCTGAGGGAGGTGGAAGAGGTGGAGCATCTCTCTGAAAATTTTTTTATTAGAGACAGCCATGATGAGGTGGCAGAGATTTCCATGACACCTGCTGGTACCACTTAGATCTTTAAAATCTATAAAAACCACAATAAATATTTCATAATGCTTAGTTTGCAGAGGCATTTTCATGGAAAGTGATGATATTTGAGTACCTTACCCTGCAGCTTTGTAAACAGTTCAAGGTACAATCAGATTAACTTCACAGGATGTCTGGAACTCACTTTGTACTCACATAGCAGATTTTTTTTGCCTTCAAAATGCATGTTCTTTCCCTCATTGATTATTTTAGGGCACCAATCTGGAATATTCTCAGGGTCCTTCTTTGCCACTGAGCACAACTAAAGTTGATTTATTCTTCCACCTTTGATCTACTTCTGTAGATAATTTTTCTGTGCTTGTTCTGTGCTCCTGACAGGAAAATGACTTGTTTGTACCTAGTGTACAGTGGCACAGGGACACCAGGCCAATTAAGCACTGGGTAAAGCTGCATATTTAAAATGTTTTTGGTCAATAATGTCTTATATGCAGGGTTAGGAAATAAAAAAAAAAAAAAAAAAAAGGGAAGAATTAGACTAGTGCCAGCATCCCATATTAAATACAGAATATTTCAATTAGATCAAACGCTGGAGCTCAGGTGAGGCTGGTGTTTCACAAGACAAATTTATTCTTGTCTAGTGTCCACATGGGGCCTAACAGTGACAGGTTGGTGACTGCAGGCAGGATGGAGGGTGGGAGACAGCTTTGGAAACAGGGTTCAGGAATTCATCCCCTGCCTCTCACATTGCCGGGAAACAGAAAGTGCAGCTCAGTGCAAACATCCCAACCAGTGTCACAGATCTTCCAGGCTGCAGCTGACAGTACAAAACTGCACTCTGAAATGGCTTAGAAATGTGGCAAAACACGTGCTGGAGGTCACCACTTCCATTATATGGGAAAGTTCATAGGGTGCTTTGAGCACAGAACTGGGAAAACTGAACTGCTCAGCCTCCTTTGAACAACCACCAAACAAGTAAGTCCTCACCTGCCCAGAGGCACTATTACCACAAGCAGTTCCAAACTATTAGATTTTGGAGCATATTTCTGACTCCCTGTAACATTCAGCTTTACAGTAAAAACTGATGCATGGATACAGTCACAGCTTTCATGACACTTGTTTCCTCTTTTTCAATTGGAGTGCACATGTGCAGTGTTTACTTTGCCATAAATGCCACAAAAACTGGTACTTCTAATTTTTCGTTAGAAAATACAGCATAGGCCTCAATTTGCCAGGTTTTTGTGTTTCTGTGACTGTGGCAGGAGATTAATCCAACAAAGCAGTGTTAGGGCTTCATAAAGATCAAGTTGATTTTAATGGCATCAGCTCCCTTTCCTGTCACCAGCTCCAAATACTCAGAAACATCTTCAGAGGAGAGAAAAATGCTAGATGTTTCCTAAAGAGCAGCACTCAAGCCTCTGCTGTTCATGACGATAAATATTTATGATTTTTGAAATATTTACTGGAAAATAATAGTTGTTGTATATTTTAGTCACTCAACTTTAAGCAGGGGACTGTTTCATAAATCACTGATTTAGGCTTGAAGCTGGCTGGTAAAACATGATTTTCCAGACATTATTTGTTCTCTAGAGATACAAGAGCAACTGAAGAGGTGTTGAAAGACACTGATTAAATGGCAAAAATTTGTGTTTGGTCCTGCATATTCCCAAGTTGTTCGTGAGGTGCTGTATCAGCACAGGAAGGGCTTACCCAGAGCAGCACATGATCCCAGCTCTTGGATGGGCTCTCCAGCTCCTGGTTTTACTGCTCCAGCACAGATTTGCCTGAAAAATGAAAACAAAAGTGAAAAACCCACTTGATCCAGGAATATTTAACCCTCATTGCCTTAACATTTAGTTACTAATCGATCTTGCTTTAAAAGCAAAAAACTCATCAGTATTTTAGCAGTAGATAATGTCCTGGGATTGGACCATGGGAGGATAAAAATAAAGCAAGGGGATGACCATTTAAAAATATATTAATAACACTATAAACACCCAGTACACCGGAATCAGAGTGGAGAAAGCACTCATAAGCAGAGAAAAAAAAAGGGATTTAAAAGAGATATCAACTTGCTATGAAATCAAAGAATGCAATGTCTAGCAGTGGTGTTATTTCATTTTTGTAGTTTATATTTTACATATTTTAAAAATATAGTTTATCTGTATTAGTGTACTCAGTTTTGAGGCTGTAAACATTTTTCAGCTAAACTTTATTAATAATTTATTATTTTAAAAAAAACCTCTACAATTTCCAAAGCCACCTCCACAGTTGAGATGCTTAGTGACACCAATTTTAATGAAAAAAGAAAAACTCCAGCCCTACAAAATACAGCTTTACTTCAAAAACACAGATTGTGAAATTGAACAGATTGGTAAATTAAGCCGCAGTTTTATGGAAATGTTAATAAGTTGCAGCAATATTTTTATCTTTGATAATTTTTGTTCACAGCACCAGTAACTGTAGCTCAGGCTCAGTTGGCACCTGCACCCAGAGTCCTTGGGGTGTTCACCTTTAGGGAGTCATTACATTTGGATTGATTTTTTTTCTTCCCCCCCTCCCGCCTGCAAATTTTTCACCAAAATTGATTTTTTAAATCATTTAGAGCACTGTGCATTTTAACAGACTTGCATTTTCTGGTCGAGTATGTCACCTGTGCCAGTTATTTCTCAATCAGGAAAATAAAATAAGAACAATTGAATTCGTAAGAACTTTGTAGGGCCCATATTGAACACTGCAGGGTATGAAATGCTAATGACATTTGTTTCTACACTTATGATCTGCTGGAAAACGTGCATGTTCTCTTAAGTTTTGGGGGTATTTGTTTTCTCCTGAAAAAAACGTGAAATAAAAAGCCGAAAATCTTCTACTATTTTTGTGTCCATGTTCAGCCTCAAATTCCTGTATTACTAAACTTGATATTTGTGACGTCTTTCTGAATCCCTATGTAGTTCAGGTCCTTGACCAGTCAAAACATTTTGGTAGGTTTCTATTCCTGCTCCAGACAAGCTCACAGCACTACCAAATTTTCCCCCCCCCAATTTACTTTATGTCCAGAACCTGATAAGCACAAACAGGAAGAGACAGTAAGGGAATGGAAGAAATTAATAAAAAAAAAATTTAAATTGCTTACTAGTGATTATTTATCAGTAATTATCATGTCTATGCTGTCATTCACACAGACCTGGCTATAAGTTTGAGGAATGAAAATGGAATTCCAGGGTGGATTTAAGAGAACAGGACGGTGTTACCATCAGATCAGAAGGATGTGTTGACTGAGAACACATTCAACTGTTGCTTACAGTATCTCCAGCCCAAACTGACATTCAAAGAACCTGTGGAAGTTCTCCAGGGGTTATTTTACATCATCCCTGTGCCCATATTCACACATAGCCACCTCTTATCCCACCTCCCCAGGATGTTTAAAAGGCAGTAAAAAGGAAATACAGCTGGCCCCTGGGTGTTACTGGCACAACTGGTTCTCAGCTCCCCTGGATTAATGAGGTGCCTTGGCTGTGGAGCCAGATCAAGTTATTCTCTCACAACCTGCATGTTCCTCCTTAAAGCCCCAGTTGGGTAACTGTGCAAGAAAACCAGCAGCAGCTGAAAAGAAAGTTTCTAGGCTACGTGTTTGTGGTGAAAAGTTTGAAAAACATGACGAGCTTATACCCCAAGGCTCAAAAAAAGTCAGAGCAAAAAGGCATCCTATGTTGTTTTCTTTTTGCTTCATGACTTAAGTTCATTTGCTGAATTTTCTGGGCTCTGAACTCACTTTTCAATGCATGGTTTTGGCATTGCTAATGTAAATACTCAGTAATTAGCACAAAGTGTCCCTTTATTTTGGGATCCAGTAAGTCACTAAGTTATGAGAAGTATTTCCCCATGTGAAAGTCTTCGTGTGTTATCACACTTGATGCTCTACCACTATTTCAGGCTCTCAAATAAGATCAATGTTATAAATTTTCAGTTTAAGGCACTATATTAAAATAATGACATAAAACCAGATAATGCTTAAAGGTCCATCGTGGGCAAGAGTTTTTTCTAATTCCTAGAAAATAGTCTCAAACATGGATGCACTGTTGTTGTCCATATTTTGTTTGTTATATTGCATTAATAAGGAGAGAAATTGCAATTCACATTACCATGTAATTGTAATTCTAAGATATGAACTGCTTTTTATTGCAGACTGAGCCAAAATAATTGAACTGATTCCACACAGGCTGGTCTTTTGCAAGCTGGAAATAGTCTTTTTCTACTTTATCTCCTCTGCATGGTAGGACGAACACTGCTGCTGACTGATAGCATACACAGAGAGCCTCAGAGAGAAATCTCTCCTCTCAGTTTATACCCCATGTTATCTTACATCTGCCAAACATTATCCTTCCTGGATTTATCCTGAAAAATGCATAATAACTCAAATCACAATTTCCAGGCTGCTTTTTGGCACCCTGGTACGTAATTTTGTGTATGGGTTTGAGCAAAAAAGTCAAATATGTGCATAGTTGTGTCTAGAAGTTTCCAGTTGGTGGGCACTGCAGACTGGGGATTTAGCATTTCAAAATCTGGATCCATTTTGTTGCATTGGATCATATTGATTTTTTGTACACAGCCACCCTTCCTGTACCAGTGAACTTTGTGCCTAAGCACAGCAAGAGAGAGAAGTTCATTGAGCAGTGGCAGAACACAGTCCCCCTCACCAGGGTCTCTGAACATTTAACCATAACACAAGTGAGATACCACAAACACACACCTGAATTACACAAAAAACTAGTCCTTTGACCTGCTTGAATTACACGTTTCTGAAATCATAGAAGACCAAGGAGGTGAAACTCAGCTTGTGAGTTGCCACATCAAACCAGCCTGATGTGACACACAGGAGTACATGGAAACACTGGGTAAATTAATTAGTCCCTAGGAATTTCCACATAACACCCAGGATGAAAAACCCCTTGCTATACAGCACATCCTGGTCATGCCCAGGAGATGCTCATGAAGTTGCACTTAATAATAACAGATTTTAGCCAATATCTCCATTAATTAGGCTGTCTTAACTAATTATTGATTTGTTTACTGTTTCTCCTCTGAGACACAGCTCCTTATGCCTGGAATACAGCCATTCCTATAAAATCAATTGATACGTGGAAATTTAAGCGTGGCTCCTGTACCACGACTGACCAACAGCAGCAAACAGAGCCACTTAAAAACAAGCCTTCAGCTCCAGTCCACTTTAGAGGGCAGATTTAACCATTTAAAGTTGGCTATCTGAATTTCTAAAATGAGCTCATTATCTGGACTCAGTGGAAAGGACACCTCTCCTCCTGGAAGTCAGAAGGGGCTGACTCTAAACCCAGTGCCTGCTCTCCAAGTTACAGCTCTTCAGTGGGCAAATGCTCTTCCCAAGGTAAAAGCTATGGATTGCATGACTTCAGTCAGAGAGAGGTCGCTCTGACTCCAGTTAAACTTCACTTAATGAAAATAGAAATATTAATTTTGTGGTAATGTCAATTCTTTGCACATAAAACACCAAAGAGGGATTTTACATGAAGTAGAAATCCCATCCATTTCAGCTGAGACAGTAATTTGGGTTCAGCATCACACTTCATACTGAAATTGAAACCACTGTGCTTTTACAGATATCCACTTGAATTACGAGCTGCAGCTGAAAGGTCCCTTTGCATTCACGGAATTGATTACATTTAATCCACTCACATCCCATTACACGTTCACCAGCTATTCCCTTCCTTCAGGGGTCTTTCCCTAAGACAGATGGAGACCTGGGCAGGTGAGGGCAAGGCAGAACAAACTGTCACAGAGAAGGACATGAGAATCTTTCTGGGATATCTCAATGTGCCAGTACAGATCCAGCCACTGAGGCAGAGTGAAGAGTCATGTTCATGGCAGAAAGCAGGAACACAATACAGAGGAAAGTTTACCCAGGAATACTGAACTCAGATGTGGGTGGTCTGTGCCAAGAGCAATATCTTTTATTCCACCATTGCAAGGTAGTCACAGAAGATATTCTTATTCAAATAGCAAATTTTAGAAAAAAGCCATTATTGCTATTTATGGCTTGTATATATCAACAGTAGAGCTTCAATTCTGGACCTTTGTCTCTGGGAATTACTTGCCTGGCTCCACAGGATTTATAGAAAGGAAAATGTGCACCCTTCTAAATGTACAAAAGCACATTCTCTGCTATCCTCTGCTCCTTAATGAAATTGTGACTCTGACAGTCATCCCAAAGCAAAATGTGACCCTCTGGTTATGAACAGTATCTACGAGGCCTCAGGTAACTCCAAGACAAGATATGTTTGTTGAATGTGAAAGGATAAGCTGTCAGGGTGGGTTGTTGAAGGTCTTTTGCACAGTGTGGTGTAACAGCACTCGCCAGTTTCAAAGCAATTTGCATCACTTAAAGAAACCAATTTACAGTGCTGCAAACAGAGCCTTTCCCTGCCTTACAGGAGGTGGTTGGTCCCCTCAAGCAGACAGGCTCAAGGCAGTTTTTTAAAGTTGTTTCATTCAGAGTACATCATGTCTCTGCTTTATGCCAATGGCAGTAAAATACCCCCCTCATTTCTGAGAGTCCTCCACTCCAATTTACCCTCCCTTCTTCCTTATGTCCAGCTGTCCCTCAGTTCAAATGACATTGTTATTCTAGTTGTTTTAGAAGGTTTTCTAGTTATTTTAGAAGGGCAATACCAAAAAAGGTATTTGGTTTGGAAAATATGTTATGTGTTCTTGGAACTGCGTATAAGTGGTGACCTCATGACTTTAAATACAGACTCTGAAACCTAAGAACTTGTGCAAAGAAATCCTAAGATTCCATACTAATTTTATTAATCCTGCTCATTTAGAGGGATTTGAGGAGGTTTCTCATTTTGTTCCTATTTTCTTAGAATTTGTTTCTGGTCAGGGTTGAAGGCAGTGGGCAAATACCCACAGCATTCCCTGCTGAGCCTCTGACCCAGCCCCACCTCAGAGCAGCTCTGCCAAAGTGCTTCACTCTCCACCTGCAGCTCCTGACTCCAACTCTCTCCTCCTCTACCTTAGGCCTTGGCACTCACTCTGCTGCTGGGACACCATCCAGGACCACAAAACAGAACTGTAGCAGGGACACGGGTGACTTGTCCAGGAGAATTTCCACACTGAGCAAGATCAAAGGTCTCCCACATCCAGCATCTCCCAATGACAGCCTGCAGCACAGCTTAGAAAAGGAATATTAGCAAGACAGGCAGAGGAAGACTCTTCCTAGTCCCAAGGCCACTATCAGCATGTCTTTAACTCCTGTGCAGCTACACATTTCCTTATATCCATATTCTTAGTACAAGTGGGATCAGAAAAAAATTGTGACAGGGGACTTTTCTATTACACCTATTCCAAGATGGTCACTACCTGCATCAGCAGACATGGAGAGGAGAAGGAAGAGATTTCACTTTATTTGAACTGAGTGGAGGAGGTTTTCTTGTCTCATCAGTGCTGGATGAAATAAATCCCTGCTGTCCCTATGCTGACACATCCCATCCCATAAATATCACAATAAAGGGTTTCCTGCTTCTTCCAGTAACCACTGTGTGGTTTAAAATATTTAATAGCTCCTTGTGTTTCCTAACTAGATTATTCTCTCTCTTTTCAGTTTGCAGTTGTTCAGTAAGTGTAATATGCTCCTTTAAAAAAATCTGGCTCCTTATAGACAATTTTTTTTTAATTGCTTGGTCTCTTTGGTTCCTCTGGTCTTTTTTTTTTAACTTGTAATTTCATTTCCCATTTCTTGTTTATGTTGTTTAGTACACAGTCCCTGAACTATGCTTTGCCTTTTGATGAACATTCCCTCTGGTAAAAACAGTGGGACAACAGCCCGAGCAGCCACTCTCAGCCAGACTGATTCCTGTGGCTGGAAGCAGAGCCTCTCTTACTGGTGTAATTAACTTTTGTAGCTTAAAAGAACACGCACCCTCAGTGATCTACAGTATGCAGCTGGTGATTAAATTCTAAAAAATTCATTTCACTAAGACATTTTGTTCTATTTAATTCTCCAGGGATGATCACATGGTCATCAAAAAATTGTTGATGTGCACTGTTCTGTCACTAAAAGGAGCTGAGAAAACTCCTAATACAGAGACACAGATTATTTCTTTTGAAGCAGACTGCAACAGACATTGTAAAAATAGCTGAGGAGAAAACAAGTGTTTTAACAGCCAAAAAAGTAAACAATAGATAAACCTAGCAGAGCAGCAAACACAACACATGCAAAAAAAAAAATTCAAACAATCCCCTCAAACGATCAAAAAATCCAATCAAAGACTGGGAAATAGAATTTCAAAGTGTCACTGGAGACAGTCATGAGGGATGGTGAAGTCATAAGAGCACAACAACACAAACAGAACAATATCTTGAGCTCTCTGCAGTGCCTTCACTACAGGCTTTTTGACAGTTCACTCCAGGCCTTCAACTGCAAATCTTTCTTTTGCCTCTGTGCCTCTTACATTTTAATTTTTTTAACAGAAAAAACTGATGTTCCTGTGCTAAAGAACACTCTTACTCTACTTCATCCATGGCAGATTTCTGCATGTGTACTGAGATTTATGGCACAAAAATACTGAGTAACTGTAAATTGTAATTACAGCTCATGGTATATTCCCTGTTTCATTACAGTATCAATATAATCACATTACACTATCAATGAAATATCTGTCTTGCTGAACTTAAATACTACATGTTTTTGGAAACTTTCACCTCTAGCCAAATGTCAGTCATTGTGGAATGCTGGCTTGGAAGAGGGAAAGACCAGAGAAGCCAACTGAAATATTCTGCCCACTGGTGAGAGGTAAAATAAAAGAGCTGGCTGCCTTAAAACTGAAACTAGTAAATAAATTTTCTGCACCCCCAAACTCTGCCTAAAAGTGAAAATATTCTCTTCTTCATGTGTTAAGAGGGTTATTTATGACACTGCAGTACATTCTGTCCCTTTGCTAAAATACTGTAAATTCATGAATGATGAGTAAAAGTCTTAATTTGGCTGAAATATCTATATTTATCTGAAAAAGAAAATTATCAGCTTGCTTCAATGCTGAGACAGTCTTTCGCTGACTAGCAGGATGAAGTATACTGCACTCCCCCCTGTGCCAGGGCTCCAGTTTGTAGCAAACTGTTAGTTCACTAGAGGATTTCAGTTCAGCTGAAGCAGATTTTCTTCTTTAACAGCTTCAAATATCTCTTCTCATGTTAAATCTCCAGGCCTTGTGCTCACGTTTTCTGATGCTTCAGCTTGTGAACTGTTCATATCCTCCTGCAGGGAGAGCTGGGTGTTAAACCCGCTCTCACCATCTGAGATAGAAGAGAGCCTCCTGCCCAAAGTGGTGGTTTTTCAGTGGACCAGGATGATTTGTGCCAAATTTATGCCTCTCCGTGAGCTACAAGGTGGATGGTGTCTGGGAGACAACAGGAACTGTGAATAAGCTCCATAAACCTGCCTCACAAATAAACCAGTCACACAGATGCTTTTACTAACCCAAAGCATGTTTTGTTTCCTTCTCCAAGTCATAAAACAAGCATTTTATTGTTTAGGGGACTGATGATCTGACACCAGCTGAATTTCTACAGCCAGTGCTACACCGGAGACTGCAAAGATCTCGTTGTCCATCTGCCTGTTAAAGCTACAACTCCATGAAACACTAAATGTTTACCAAGAGAGAGAGTGAACAACTTACACATGAGGGGTAACTGATCTCTGCTCTCTGAGGCCAGTGACGGGACCCAAGTGAACAGCTGGAGCTGTGTCAGGGGAGGGTTAGGTTGGATATCAGGAAAAGGTTCTTCCCCCAGAAAGTGGTTGGGCACTGAACAGACTCCCCAGGGCAGTGGGCACAGCCCCAAGGCTGACAGAGCTCAAGGAGTGTTTGGACAACGCTCTGGTGGGATTGTTGGGGTGTCTGTGCAGGGTCAGGAATTTGACTCTATGATCCCTGTGGGTCCTTTCCAGCTCAGGATATTCCATGGTTCTATAAAACAGCTGCTGTTTGAAAGGGCTCTCCTCATATCATTCTGAAGAGATCAAACAGAAGGAACGAAAGGACACCTTTAAGCTGCATCCCAAACACCTTCCGAGGTGCAGCAGAGCCCAGAGCCAACTTCTCCACAACAAACCTCCCTTGCATTTCAGAGATATCAGAACTGGACCCTAATTTTCTCCATTTTTGTTTTAAATCAGAGCATAAGAGCAGCACTTGATGTTCATAAAAGCTAAATTACAACATACTTCAGCAGTTCACCCTGAGGGGCAGATCCTCCTGGGCTCCCACAGACCCAGAACCATCACAAAAAAAGCTGCCTTCATGAAGGTCCAATACTCCCTGTCCCAGAGAGTGGGGTCCAACCAGGAAGATTTTCCTGAAATCCCTTGTGACCAAACTGGTGTACACTTGAGAATGGAATGAGAAAAAGTTGATATAACTGAGTTTCCATTAATGGAATGTTAACCTCCTTGCTCATCAGAAAGAATGTGGATCGTGACTTTATAAATACATGTCTGTAATTATAATCATGATGTTTTATGAAAAAGAACAACCATTCTGGCTGGAAATTAGCTGTAAATTTCCACACAAACCTGAAATCTATTTTAAGCAAAGTGCACTATGTGACTCAACAAATGTTGATTTGATACATGGTTGCAAGAAATCAGATATAAATTTGGGTAATGCTTTCAAATAGTCACTTACAAATATAAAAAAAAATGGGGGGGAAAGCTCTCCCTGTGACTGACCACAATTCCAGCTCATTAAATTCTTCTTTCTTTCCTTAATGCAATGTTTGTCCTCATTATTTATCTTCAATTCATAACAGAACACATGTTCTCATGAAAACATAACTCTGTTCTCACACCATTTCATAATATGTGCCAAACTTTGTTTCTGACATATTTAGTTTTGCTGGTGTTCCACTACAACTTGGAAAAACTAGTTCCTGAATGACATGGGGGAGCCATAAAATTGAGCACAAGATGCTCATGATGCCAACAAGTTTTTTGTAGGATCTGTTACAAAGTCAGCTGAGCTTCCAAGCCTCTGAAAA
This sequence comes from Manacus vitellinus, assembly GCF_001715985.3. Taxonomy (NCBI): domain Eukaryota; kingdom Metazoa; phylum Chordata; class Aves; order Passeriformes; family Pipridae; genus Manacus; species Manacus vitellinus. The sequence goes on from NW_021939882.1 coordinate 5,005,231, forward strand.
ACAACCATGGGTGAAATCTTCATACCCACACAGCAAACATTTACTGTTATTAGAAAGTCTTCACTGGTTAGACAGGGAAACAACTTCAAATTTATAAACGTTATCTCACAGTGCAGACCTTCAATTTTTACAAAATCAGGTACAGCCATGTCTGTAACTTAGAACAGGTCTATCTGTAGTCATAATTTACACCAACCACAATTTATACCAATTTGTTCATGAAACCACCATTAAAAGATGATGTGCATTGGCAGAGAGGAGGATTAAACCTCGCTGATCATTTCCAAACAGAAAACTGCTGCTGTGCTTATCCAACCCTGAGTTTTGTAGGTCAGTATGAAGAGCACCTTTTTCAGCACTCCCAAGGCCAAATCCTAAGCAGGAATCTCTGAGAAGCTCAGTTTTCACTGCTCTTCCCAGTGTTGTTGCTTCTTCTTTTTACGGTTTGACAAATTTAGCCTTTTTTTACTTATTTATGGATTTTAAGCAAACAAGATTTCACCCACGCAAAGTGCAATACCCAGGAGATACAACTGAGACTAGTGATTAAGATAAGCAAGTCTAACCAATATATCATTCCTGACCTCCCATACATTAAACAAAACAAACAGAAAAACCTACATACAAACTAAAACAAACCCCTGCAACTTTCAGAGACTTTCACAGAGCCTTAATTTGCCACTTCAGAGCTCATTCTAAATATATTTTTAAGTCACTTCATAGCACCAAAAGGAAAAGCAACAACAAAGGTACCTCAAGAATTATCCCAAATGTTCTTATGTACCTGTAGAATTGCTTTTCTCTGCTGCCCTAATTCCACACAACAGGGATGCAGAGCAGTTGTGCAACTGGAGAAACATCAGTTATTTCTTCTATTCAGAAATAAACACAGTGGGGCTGAGCCAAGCTCATACTGCCAAGTGCCGCTGCTCCACACTCAAAATTGAATTCCTCACTGCCCTTTTTCCTCCCCCTCTTTATCTGAATCCAGAAGATGAATAAAAACTCTTCGTTCCCTAAAATTTGACATGTTTAAAATTCAAGTCTCATTCTTGTGTCTCAGCCCATTTCTAATTAATTTCTGGTTTGCTGTTTTCATGTTTTCCATTTCACTGAGCAAAACAGGCTGCTGAGCTGTCCATCTCCTCCTGAAACAGATATGAAGCTGAAAAACAATATGATCTCCTCATTTATTCAATCACCTGAAAAAATATGGCTCTGCACCCTATATTTAAGCTATCATTGAATTTTTTTCTGGTTGGAACTTTTTAATAATAAAAGATATTGAGATTTCTATAATCAGTGAATATTCATTAATGCAAAATCCCATAGCAATTCCTTGTAATTATATGAAGCATCCAAAGCATTGACCACTGAAGAAAATTATAAGTTATTAAAATTAATTTTAAAAGGAGATAGTAATTAAACTCCAGTTGCTAGAATGTAAAACTGCTCTGAAATAAAATAATATGGATGGATCCTCCATCAGACACACAACAACGTGAAAAATAAAATGTTATTATGTTCCCTACCATAAGCAGTGAGCCCTCTCCCTGAAGGGAGATGCCACTGGGTCCAAGAAACAGCATTTAGTCAATGAACTCCCACAAAGGTCATGAGATATCTGTGGGTTTACAGGCCAAGACCTGCTTCTCTTGCAATTAAGTGAGGGTTGAGGAAATCTCAAAGGAAATGACTGACATGTGCTCCCTGCAGCTATTTACTTGTACTGTTAATCCACCTCTAGTTGTATCCTTTCTCCCACAAAGCCTCCCAATTTTAGACAGAATTTTTATAGTATTTTAATCTCTAGGGATTTAATTCATTCAAATAAAGCCAGACTGAAGGCAGACAGCTCTGCTGGATAAGGAAGAAACATCCAGTAACTTGTAGCCACAAACAGGAGCAGAGTTAGGAGTTTTCCTTTCTTCCACTTACATTTCTCTTAAAAACCAAGGCATGGCTGGACCCTGGCATTTTGTCATTTTAGGCAGAGGTTTTTGGGTCTCATGGCAAGCATACAGAGGAAAGGCAGACACACATAAAAGGTGCTGGCAAAGTAGCAACAAATCAGTCAAAAAAAGTCACCCTTTTTGTATTCCTTGGTAACTTCAGAAATATATTCTTTGGTAACTCTAACAAACTGCAGCAAGTTTGTCCTGCCCAGGTCAGCTCAGGCCCCCCAAACCAATAAGTCTCTCTCTTGCCTGCAGGAAACATTACAGGAGCCCCTAATCACCCTCTCCAGCATCCATTATTCCAGGGGTATCCCAGTCCTTCTGCACACAGCTCATACAGAAAACGAAGTCAGCCTTGCAAAACCTACAGCAGGAACATGTAAAATACTTTGAATACACGCCACGCACTCAAATCAAAGAGAGACAAGACTTACCCTTCCCCATAAGAGAAGGCACACACAGCCCCAAAGCTGGACAACAACCTCAGGTACCAGGCTTTCAACTGACTCCCCAGGTGAAGTGAATGTGAGGAAAATATTGCCAGACTTTAATTGACTCCTCAGGTGAAGTGAATGTGAGGAAAACAGTGCCAGACTTTCAATTGACTCCTCAGGTGGAATTAATATGAGGAAAATCTTTCATAATCCTCACTTGGGTTGTGATGAGCTGGAAGGGGAGGGGGGAAGTGGTGTTGTAGCATTCTAAATTTCTGCTTTTTCTTTCCAGTGTTTACTACCACTTTCTCATTTCCTATTTTCATTATACTCCATGTGTAAACATTGGCTAAAATCTCATCCATGCTGCTCTCATGTGTTTTGAAGATGTGAAAACTGCATGTGGGAACAACAGTGTGTGTCTGCTCTCAGCCCTCTCCTCAGTTTCTTGTTACATCTAGAAGAGAATCCCATTTCTTCTTGTCACTCTTGGCCCTTTATCTTGGTTGCCAGTGGAGTCAGTGCAAAACACGAGGAGGTTCTCACACCCCAAGAGCTTCACTTCACGTCCTTTGACACAGATGCTGTTCTGTGAAAAGCTCAATATCTACTAAACTGAAGTAGGGAGAAATGTGGGGACTTTCCTCACAGCTGCAAACAGCTTGTTTGATCCCAAACCTGACTCAAGTCCATCACAGCAATTGTTAGTCTGCTTTTCCTCAGCTTATCATAGATACACTTGAAAACTGAAGTAGACGAGGGTATATGCTAAAAGAAAATGTAGTTGCTGCCACAGAATTATGATACACATGATGACTTCCACTAGGACTGCAGGAACTGCATGTGGAGATACATTAAAGAGAAAAATCATCCCACCTCACCCTCCTTAATTTGTTCTTCCTAGGAACCCCTACTTTTTGTTTGCAGTGATCAGCCTGCCAATATTGTCCTGGAAATTTTAAGTGTCAGAAGGGAATTTGTGGGCTTCTTTACTGTTAGTAACACAGAACTGCCTGAAAGGTGGAAAGGTGCAAGGGCTCTCCACCCCGTTCAGTGTCAAACATCATCTGCAAACAATGGAGATGTAAGAAAAGCTTTTAAAAAGAAATCAATTTGCAAGAAAATTTCTCTAATCAGCACTGTGAGAGTCCCCACAATGAGGGGCAGTGTAGCTGCCACTTGCATCAGTTTCTTTGGGAGATCCAGTCCAGCTTGGACAGGGGAAAAAGTTTGGTTATAACCCAGGCACTTCTCTTCAGAGAGAGCAAAACACACCCTCTCTCCCAAACTGCAGTCCTGCATCCCCAATAAACTATCTCCCTGTAACACCGAATTGTACTTGGGTCATTTTCTTAAAGTCTCAAAATCCTGGAATCTTTTCCACTTGTCTCAGACACTGTCTTGGCATCAGCACAAGACTTCAGTGTGCTGAAATTTAATTTATCATTCTCAACTGATCAACAGTAGATACCAAATGTTATTCCTCACAATTGGCTAAAATTGTGCACTATATTCTCACTTGTAGAACAAACATTCAACTACATATGTGTCCTGCTGGCCTTATGTCATGGTGCTGAGAAAGAAAATCCTTTTCTAGGAAAAGGAAATTTGCAACGAACTTTAAGATATCCTGACCACAACTCTGTAGACAGTTACTGCTCCACACAGCCACAAAACATTAGCTAAGTTTATTTTAATGAAATGTTCATTAAATTGCTATTGGATATAACCCAGAACATCCATACCTCTGTCAAAATACGCGTCATAAGTCTGCTGAAAACTCATCTAAGTAAAAACCCATCGTACCCATTACTCAATCCATAAATGTCTGGATAAAAAGTGGAGGAGAATGATGACTCAGAACCAGAAGTGTGCAGAAATAGCAGTGCTCTAGCTGTGAGTTGCAGCAGCAGTCTCCTCATCAAACGTAAATCACTGCTGTGTTAAACCAGCTTGATGCAGCCACGACTTGACTGAAGTCATAGGAAAGAAAACAGGAGTCATTAGAGCACAGAGTGGGTAAAACACACAAATGAAACAATGTCTGGAGAAGTTCAACCTCGGGGGGATAATAAACTTGAACTAATTTCATTAGAGTTTGAAGTTTTAGGAAAGGAAGCAAGAGGCAGTTTATGAGTTACAAGAACAGAGGGCTGAAATTACACTGTCGTGGTGTTTTTCTGGCAGCAGTTCTTAAATAACCTCTGTTTGTGCCAACCTTTCATGGCCTCACAACTGCTCACTCCAGCACCAGCACTCCCAGCTCTGCTGGTTCTAGGACCTGTTGAGTCTCTTTGATGATTTCATCCAGAGTGCATCTGATTTTGACAGCTGCCACAACCCCAGTGTGATCACAGATGCACAGAGGGGCCCAGGGCTCCGACGTTTTCCTCAGGAGCTGTGGAGTTTGGCACACCATGGTCTGACCTACACATACAGAGGCAGGTCATGGGAATGAGCACAACTTAGGAGGAGACATGGGTGGCATTTTCAGAGGATCACATCCTTCAGGGCACTGACCTGTGCAGATGCCAAGCTCTTCCCCAGCCCAATGTTCTGTGTCAGAAGTGCTACATTAATATCTTACAACCCTGTGAACCAGAAATACGAGTGCCTTTGCAGGGCACCTCTCCCAGCAGCATTGGCAAAGCTCTGGAAAATAACTCTCATTTTTGGCTGCCTTCCTCTGCAGTTCTAGGGGTCAATCAGCTGAAATCCCCAGCTTAGCAAAACCCTTGACATGTGAGGTGGCCCATAGACCAAACAAGCCCAGAGCAGCCTGCATCATATCCTTTGAACACAAATGAAATGAACCATTTTGGAGATATCCAATCCATAATTTCTCTTTCTGTCAAACCAAGTGAGATCAACAGCATGGCCACAGGTGACACAGTATGTTAGCACTGAAATGAGTGCAATGAACATTGCAGGAACAACAAAATAGCTGATAAAACATTCTGCAGTGAAGAGCTAAAGGGTTCACTTATTTCTGACCCTTTTAGTTCTTTTTGTTCAATAATTTAATACATTAATTCCACTAGATTTCCATGTACTTACAGGGTCAATATTTTACAAGTAAAACTGGAGTTAGACTCTGTAGTTTGAAAAGTCCTAGGAAAGACAAAAAATATATTTTAAGCTGGCTATCCATAACCATGAGATTAAGGAATATACAGGCTCTGACATAAATTCTCTAAATACAACTCTACATCTCAAAGCAAAATTAACACTGTGGAATTGTCCTGGTATCTGTGGGAATGTGAGGAACTGAATACACATTTTTGGAAAATCATTTTGGGCCAGACTGCTCTAAAGCATCACTGCCACAACTCTGGACTGCCATGTCCACATGACTTATCCAGCTGATAAACAAACAGCAGCAACCTTTGAGCTAAACCTTCACTCACCAAACAGGGAAGAGCAGTAATTTTTAACTGGACTGACAACTCCAGCATCATCTTAGCAGTTAAATCAGTCCAGTTCTGAATATCTGCCAACACGGAGAGTTTTACCAAAGTATTGTTACTTTTACTTTCACCTGAACAGAATAAATAGCAAGCCAATCATAACAAGTTCACAATTCTCTCCTATGAGCCTCTATTCTTGTCTGTGTCCCAGAGTATTATTTCCTTTCTAAGCCTGTATTAACTTCAGGCTAATGCAGTCCTGTGTATTCACAATATGCTTAGTTTAGCTATTTTCACTTGTGTGAATTAAAAAACACTCTCTCAAAAATATGTATTAAAGATAATATTTTGTGAATATATTCTTATTAATGTTTGCAAAGTAGTTTTCAACTCTTCATTAATAATGGCAAATAAGAACTTGGGAGATGCAAAGCTTCAGAAAATGGAATATGCTTTAAGTCATGAAAACTTAATGAGGTTCCTAATTACCACTTACAAAAATCTCTAAGTCAATGTGCAATATTTAATTATCTTTTATGTTACTGTTATTTAATGTAAGTTCTGACGTACATCTGCAAATAATACAGTTTCTTCAGTCTAAAAGGAAAACAAAACCCTACTTTTCACCCCTAAATGTTGAACTAACCCGTATCAACTTGTGACTCCAACACTTATCTCAGGCTTCTGTTGGAAGGTGCATCTACCAGCCAGGCACTTGGCTGAAACTATTCAAAGAACAAAGCCAGCCAAGAAAAGGCAGGGAAAAGAGAAAACTGATGGATGGAAAAATCTCTTGACAACTATGGGAAAGGAGTGAAATATGAGTCATATGGGTGAGTAGTTGGGTGACCCATCTTGAGACAGGTAAAAGAGGAATCGGAATGGTTGTGACCCAGAATTCAGACGAATAACTTTGTCATGGAGCTGTCTCATGATGGGCCTTTACTTCCCTGATATTAATAACAACTTCCATCCTGCCACATAACAGTAAGAGAGACTACGGAAAAATCTTCAAGGTCCCATGGAAAGTCTGGATTACAAAATTCTGTACAAATTCATTTAAATCAAAAATTTGTAAAGATTTCAGAGAAATCAATGAAAATCTGTTTTACCAGAAAATTTTGATCCACATCTCTAAAATATTTGCTTACTGAGACACAGTTTAATTTCAGGCATTTGGAAGCCTCTTATGGTACAATCCAGCAACAAACAGTGAAAAAATCATTATTAGAGCCTACTTGGGAGGTACCTTCATTCCTTCTATGGCACTTTACATTCACCATGCAGCTGCTGCAAGCCAGGCTTGCAGTTGGAGATGCATCACATATTCGGCAGCACTGAGATCACAGTGACGTGCAAGGCAAGGCAAGGCAGGAGAATCACCCCTTCCAAATGATCCTTTCCAAAAATACTCCTGTCACAGCCAGCAGAGCACGCGCTGCAGCCACTCGGCCACCACCAAGAACACCCAACTTGTAATTCCCACCGCTCCGTTTTTCCAGGGCTGAAGGACATCCCAGCACCAGGTACATCACTGAAGTTCTCAGTGGCTCGTTTATTTGTAAGCATTGCTGTTTCTTCTCTCTGTAACAGCCTCAGTCACACCCCAGCCGAGCTCACCCTGTTAGTATGCGTAAGAGGCTACAGAGGCTCTGTGAAAAATTCACTCCAGCAGGAGCACAGACACAGGAATCATGATTGTAAGTATGAACAGAAGAAAATCACACTTGTACTGAAGTGGCTCTGAATATATCAATATGTATGTATGCATGTGGGAAGGGGGAAAGCTTGGCTGTTCACAATATTATATTTGTCTCACAGCTAGTAATAATATTTTTCTGATACATTGCTTTTCAGCTAAATGTCTGAAGGTGTTTTATTTAAAGGACAGGCATCATCATTTCATTGAAAGGTAGAGAAACTCAGGCACTGGGAGAGTGCATGATTTGCCTAAATTCACTCAGCAGCCCATTAGAGGAGCTCAGATTCCAATTCCCATCTCCTCAGGCTCAGGACAGTGCCCTGCCCAGTGCCAGCACTGCAGCTCACACTGGACCTGAGCTGAGCAGGGAATTAATCTGAGCAGAGGAGATCACAGCCCAAGGGCTGAGCAATGTGGTGGCATTTGGGATATTCTCCATGTACACTGTACTGGTCTTACCTTGACAGTGCCTTTCTGTTACATGTAGACACAGACAAATCATTCACATAAATCATGTGAGTCTCTGTTTTCATTAAATAATATGCATGACAGGAACTTTTCCCTTTTCCATCAGCTCTGGAGAAGTCCAGTACCTATTTTCTGCAGTTACTTAAGATTACAGTTCAGATGAGAGTGACAGACACCACATTAAGTCAGTCCGATTTTATCCTTGCAATTGTAAATACTTTTCGTCCCTGAATATATTTCATATATGAATATATTTCATTTATGGCAATATCACACCTTGGAGTGGGAGCACTTCAGACACAAAGGTGAGATGCAGACCATATTTGAATATTCTCCAGATTTGTAGCAGTTTTTGTCCTAGACAAAACCCACTGCATTGTTTAGATGGGGATAAAGAAAACACATTAAATTAAACTTTTCTGCAACAGATATTCCAAAAAGTCTTTCAGTGCTCCCCAGAATCAAAACTGTCTGAGCTCTTTTGCAGATTTACTTCCATAATGTGCTCACTTAACTTGTGATGGAAATGGCATGTTCAAGTTATCATTATCCATTACTTCAGCTTCTTCTACAGTTTCATTTGTCCTCCTGCAACTCTGTTGAGTTTGTTTAGGCTATAAATAAAAGTCTCTTGAGATCCTGGATCTTGCCTTCTGAACAAAAATTTCAGTGACTCATTCTCATACATATTTTCTTCCATTATCTTCATCATGGGTGAATGTTCCTGCTCATTCCACAGGGTCAGAAGGAATGAAGCTGTGACTGGCTTCTTGTCAGAAGTAGGTCAGGATGCTCTTTCCTTAGATGCCCTTAAAGGTGAGTTATTTTTTAACCAGCTACTGTTGGAGTAGTTTCTCATTTCAACCAAATCCCCTTAAGCCACAGAGATGTTGTGTGATTCCTGCCCAGAAAAGGAAAGTTTCTAACCAGAAGACTGGTGCCAGACTGACTGACAAGTCTAATGACTTCATTTGGCATCACTTACTTGTGAGCCAGTGCTGCCTTCCTGAGTTGTTTTTTCTGATGGATGTGTGTGGTGCCGGAGTCACAAATGTCGTTCTTAATTACAACAAATTACCATCAGTAATGGACTTGGAATGGACAAAGTCTGCAGAAGCACTGCCTGGCGGGGTCACAAATTATCCAGACGACACCCCATATATCAGCTCATCAACAGGTTCTTTCTAAAGGATCATTTCCTATTTGTTTGAAACATGTGTTTTGTGTAATTAAAAAACTCAGGGACCACAAATCATTTGCAATATCTCAAAACATTAATTTCTGAGGGTGCCTCGTCCTTCCTTATACACTGCAATGCACCACACCCATTGGTGTATCCAGCTTTTCCAAAGGATTGTCCCTCCCTGTGATTCTGACAGATCTATGCACAATTGCACTCATGGAGCTCTCAGGTATTTCTCTGCTCTTCCTCTGGACAGTTACTCACAGTATCCTTAGTCATTTAGTCCTTTATGCCACAGACAAGCAAGAGAGAAGATTTTCTCCAGGACAGGTGCTTATGACTGGCCATGGATCATGCACTGCCTGGTGCTGGTGGGGAACAGCTTGTTAAATGATCTTGCAAAACCTCTCTGAAAGAGAAACTATTCCTGATGGGCCAAAACTGCTGCCTTTTATTTCTTCTCACTTTTATTTCTGACTCAGGGTGACTTTCGACACTTTTAAGAATATCTCTTGCAATGAGTGTGTAAAAAATGTGAATTCCATCAAAATCCCATTCGCTTTCTCAGTTGAGCCAAGGCTTGGAGCAGCTCCATTCCACAGCACCACTGTGCTTTGCTTTTGGCCAAGGACTCCAAGGGTGGACACACTCAGTGGGGTTACAGGCTTTTTCAGGAAAAGCCTTATCTTGTATGCCTGGAGCTACAGCTCAGTTGTTTGTGTAAGAAAATGACCAATCAATAGCTGTGTTTGATAAATCCCTGATAGCCCCGGGAGGGCTCTGTCCTGGAGTGCTCCCAGACTGCGCAATCCCTCCTTACTCTGCTGCCAGCAAACCTCCAGGTCAGAGCCAAGGTGCTGGTTACAGACTATAAAGTTCCTAATAGCTTGAATTCCATCAGCTTCCCTCCCCTGTCTTGCTGCACACTCTGAAGCTACCACCAAAATCCATAATGAACACTCAGACTGCTTAGGCACCTGCCAGAGCAGTTAAATAATCGAAGTGGGACCTGCAGAGGTGGTTTGCAGGTTTTCTGCTTTCTGTCTTTTGCAATAGGCAGGGATCAGGTGATTTCCCTGGCTTGAACCCTTTTATGCAGTGATTCCACAACCACCTGCACTCTCCTGCTTTGGACTGCCATAGCAGTCCAGCAGACACATCTCACATGTCCCTCTGTTGAACCACAGGAACATGGAAAGCAGCAGAGATCATTTTAGTTCTACAAAATAAGGCTGTTCTCATTGTTCTCTTACACTGCCATCAGCTCTCAGGCAACACACAATGCAATTCACTTTCATATCTAATGCACATAATTAGAATTAAATAGAATTAGGTCTTTTCCATCTTTAATAGTTGATATAATTATTCCAAATCTTGACAGGAAAAAGACAGAAACAGATGTTTCCTTTCACCTAATTTTCCCTGGAGAAATAAAGACTGGTTGTAGATTTTTATGGCTTCTCACAAGAAAAAAAATATGGAAATAATAACAGATTCATGGATATTTAACATTATTCAAAGAAGAATTCAGTGTTCATTTTAACAGAAAATACAAATGAAACTCCAATTCTTTTCTTTGATGTTCTCACAATTCCACCTGTAGGAATGTGTTCTGGCTGATGAACTGATTAATATTGAAAAATTAAATTCAATTTTGAATTAAAAATTAAAAAAAAATTATTTTTTCTCTTGCACTTGTCTCTAAAAGACAGAGTAGCATGAGCCTCTTTAATTTACTCTGGGTAGTGTGAAAGCACTAGTGCATAATTTAAAGTATTATGAGATGTTTACATGCATTCCAAACACTGCTGTGGAGGAGAAGGATCAGTAACTCCTAAATACCTGGGTCAAAAGCTAAGTCCTAATAAAGTCCTATGGAAGAGGGAATATCTTGGTTCCCTCCTTAAACAGGAGGCTCAAGTTGTCCTTAGAAGAAAAGACACAAAAGGGACAGTTCCTCCCATCAAGTTCCAGACTTCAGGATCGTGCCAAATGTTTTCCCTCCTGTTTTGATTAACAGACCATTAGAACAGGCACATTTGGAGATATGTTTCGGTTCTTTTTGCTGTGTTTTTCAAAAAGTTCTCTTTCTTTCATTCCTTTCTTGTACAGCAAAGAGCTCCTCTTGGTCCTCTGCTTTTTTATTATCTTAATGTTTTCAACCGTGCACAAAAAGCAGCTTCCTATCCAATTGCAAACCTTCTCCAAGGAATTCTGCCCTTTAACATTATTCTTATTTTTACTGCAATTTAGCAAAGGAATGACTGGATAATGACTGAGATATGGAGGAGAAGTACAAGTTTCCAGCTTCTCTAGAAGCAGGGAAGCAATAAGACAGGAAGTCTAGACTTGCTTCCTTTTCTCAGAGATACCAACATTTTATCAAAACCAGTTATCAAAAACACTTCAAGATTAGAAAATTGCTTGATTCCAATAAAGATATCCTGAAATATATCCTGAAATATATTTAAATACAGATTTATGAAAAGGAACAAATCAAATTAGGTGATAGATTGACATCAATCTCTTTGAAAGAAAATCTAGGACCATATTTTAAGGCCTGTATTATTGCATGTATAAAACTCAGTCATTGCCTCTCCCAGGCATTTTCATCAAGGCAAAACCATCAGAATGGCTTTGTATATCACCCCAGCAAGATGCCTTTCAGTGTTTATCAGCAGTGAGTCCCCATCCATTTACTGGTAATAAGATATTTATGCTGCAATTCCAAATTCTAAATGTCATAAAGATGAAATTAAGTGCTGTGCACACCATGATCAGAACTTAGTTACAGGGAGAGAGGCGAAAAATAAGTTTATATTAACTTTTTTAGAGAAAATACTGGTCTTTCACAAAAATGTCCAACCTGGGAAACTAAAGTTTCAGTTTAAATGTCCCATTACTTTGGGGCGCAAATCGCTGTGACTGCTAGAGGCAGAATAAACCATCCAGGTACTTAAAATAAAGGAAGGGCTGTCATTAGGTACAGAAATAATCCTTGCTCTAGTGGACAGATCAGAGGGGGGTTTGCAGAAGTTTCCAAGGGCCAATAAGGTATTTGGTGCCTAAAGATGAAGGTCAAAAATATCAAGACAGCAAAATTCCCAATAAGTGCAACTACAGCTCTGAGCCAGCCCAGATATCTTTGAAAAATCCCTTTCCCAGCCACATTTCTGTTCTGTTAAAAACATTACTGTAGGCTCAATCCCTAATTCTTAGAGTGAAGGAATGATTCAGAAGGTGGCACAGAAATGAAACTAATTACTTATGACATCATCTACCAGTATGAGGAGCTTCTATCCAGCCTGAATTTACCTTCAAGTTTATTTCTTGAGGCGTGGAGATTTATAACACTGTGGTCACCTCAGCCAGTTTATCAGTGATTGTTTCATTAGCCACATAAACCTCTAATCTACTTCTAATCTCGCACAGCCCTTGGCACAATGTTATTTTATGACAGTGAGTAACATGAGTTATGTGCTGTTTAAAATGTTTTTCTTTTTTCAGCAGTTAATTACTGTCCTTTTAATGTCACAATAAATATTTTCAATCAAGAGGAACTTATTTAATGTAAATAAATACATCCAGCCGTGTGCCTTTTTTAAAAAAGACAGTGCTATTTGTATTAATTTGAATTTCTGTGATCTAGAACAGACCATAATATGCAAATTAAAACCTCAAGTTCATTCCTTTGTAAATCTATTCTAAAAGAGTCATGTTATGAGATAGTTTAAATGCATGGGGAAGGAAAGGATCTTTTCAGGAGAGCCTGGTATCCTCCTCCTGCCTCGCCACCCACAATTCAACTGTTTTACCTTATCTGGTTCCCTTAAAAGTCCCCTATTTGGATTTGAATTCTGAAAGATTGCACAGTCAAAGATTTCACCCAGGCTTAGGACTCATCTCCATGTGGGATCAGGAAGAAATCCTCTTTCCTCAGTGCAGTTTAGCACAGCATTACAAGGGTGTTACAGTTCCTTTGGACAGCTCCTGTCCGGGTTATCCCAGCCAGGACAACCAACACTTTCCAAGCTGAAAACTCCACCTGGAGACCTGCTCTCCTTCCTCTTGCTGAGGGGGGCTGTGCTGTTTCCTCTCTCCTTAAGGCAGGGACAGACTTTTCCCAGATTTCCAAATACTGATTTTTCTACCCCACCTAAATACATAGTCCATTATCCTCTGTCCAAAATAATGAGCTGGCATCATCCTCATGTTCCTGGCCTGTATCAGTAACTGCTCATTTTGGGGGTCTCTAGCACAGCTTTAGCAGAAATGCACAGATAAAGGAGTGTGAGAAAAAACATGGTTTAATGTGGGCAATGGGCCCACAAAACCTAAATATGAAAAAGGATTTAAGAGCCAGTGACAACACAAAAACAATAGTATTTTATTTAATTAACTACATTTTACTAGAAAATGCTCTTCAAATTCTATTTACATAGAAACAACAAGCACTGAATCACCACAGAAAAAAAGATTATTCAAGATTGCAAGTGTTTGCAATCTTGTTTTGGCAAGTTCAAGCTAATAACCTAAGCTGTTAATACAAACCCATGAGATATTTTTCTTACTCTGAAAATAAACCCACGAGGCTTTAAATATCATTATTGGACAACTGAAAATTTGCATTTTCAATGCATTTTTCTCCCCTCATCATGGAAATTCCCTTTCCTGAGGTTCAGGGCTTGTGTGTACACATTCAAAGGAAACATGTTTCTGCTTAATCATGAAACGTAAAGAAACTATAATCCTGTGTATTTCCAGTGCCTGTGGAAAGTTTTTACAACTCTGGCTAAGCCAAAGAGATCTTCCCTGAAGAACAAAAGTCTGCTCAGCAGCAGGAATGGAAATCAAAGGTATATTTTCTGGATCACACTGTGATTTTTAATGTTGTCCAGTGGTGCTTAGAGAAAGAACAACTTCAGAAAGGGCACTTGTACCAACAGTACAATGGTGTAGTGGCAATTTCTTGCATCATCTTTAATTTATAAAACAAGCAATAAAGTGCAGCTCTGTAACTAACACTGGAGTTCCTAAAAAAGCAGAGAAGAGTTTCATCTTTTTATCAGTATGTTTTTAATGGCCCCATCAACAGAGAAGCCCTGTTATGAAGAAGATGATCTAGTGCCACACAGTCTCACATTTTCTCTGAGCTGCAGATACACTCTTTGTCACAGGAGTCTACATACCCACCACAGTCATACAAAAATACCTTCCTCAAGCCCACCTCCTCATTCTACTTCTTGGTAATCTTTTAGTTATCAGACACAGTAGCAGACAAGTGAGACAGAAATAATTAAGAGGAATTATATAAAACTGTATGTAGATATACTCATTTAAATCCTATATCAAGCTCATACTTCCATGCCCAATTAGGAGCAGCGTTGCAAAAGTGCCCTGGAAGTTTCTCTGCTGTGTGTCAGAAATGAAATCAAAATGCCAGCACGTATTTTTAACACTGCTTTGTAAATGAAGGAGAGAGAAGAGCACAGATCTGTACAAAACTGAGCCGTGCAAAAGGACTCCTTTTGCATTTATCAGCTTTCACAAAATACATCTTTAAAGTTCGGCATATTTGAAAATTTGAACTTATCTGAGAACACATGAAGGTCTTCTCCACATTTCCTCTATTGCATACTCCATATGCAGACTTTTGCTGTTCAGCAGGCTCTCTGCAGATGCACATTGAACCATCCTGCCTTTCTATACATCATTATTGGAATATTATTGAGTAGAATCTTCAGGCTATTAAATTTACTTTCTCATTGAAAACCATGATTATCTGAAGGAAAGCAGCTCTGCAATGAATGCAATCCACATTGCTCTGAGCAGGTGCTTTTAATTGCACTACCTTGAACTGCTACCTTGAACTTGGCAGAAAGGGGAGCCTATTTCTCACAGTGCCTATTTAATCACTCATCCCAAGGCAGGTGAATAGTTAATGTTCATGGCCAGGTTTCAATATACTTGACTTTATTATGGCACCTGCTGCTGAAGATCTCAAAGCAATTTGTGAACATTATTCAGCTGAGTCTCATGACTATTCAGCCAGTATGTCATTACACAGACTGGTAAACAGGGATGTGAAAACACATCAGAATTCTCAGTAGGGCTGTGAGAGATGAGCAGTAGCTTTGTCTTCCTTTGACCCCTGGAATAGGATTTTTCTGTCTGTGGTTTCATCCAAATGGGCACAGAAAGCAACACTAGTAAGGGATGCAGATTGGTCCCATAATAAAGAAATATGTTTTAGTCTGACCACTAGCAGTTAGAATCTGTGTTCCCTTCCCTTCTGCTTTCCTGTCACTGCTTTTGGCACAGTGTCCCAGACCTTGCCAGAGAGATGAAACCAGCTGACTCCTGGAAGTGGCTGTTGAAAGATTATTGAAAGATCTGGTTCCTTGGCTCTACAAAGCCTTCTTGTAGTGTGGCCAAAGCCAGGGAGTATTTCCAGGCCACTCTGTTACTCTTTGCAAACTGGGCATGTCCCACATGATGCCAGCTGCAAAATCAAAGCAGAGTAGATTACACCCTCACTGACCGTTTCTTATCCAAGCTCTCCCCATTTTGAAGTGATCGTATTTTCCTATGTGCCAAAGGCTCAAACATCATTATGTCTAGACCTAATGGTCTAATTAAATGAGCTTTAACAAATGTAGCTCAAACACCAAGAGGGGAAGATGCAGCAACTCTCTGTGCCCTCTGTGATACCCCAGTTCTACTGAGAGAAGTGTCAAGTCATTGCCTTGGCCAGGCACAGTTTTATCACACCTCTGGCAGCTGGGTCAGCACCTTCACAGCAGGACAGAGCTCCCAGCCTGAGGAATTCACAGCTAAAACAGACAAGGCAGAGAAACAAAATCAGAAAACACAAACAGAACTGAGTGGTTCCGTGGAGTCCAGCAGGAATGGCGAGTGTGAAGGGTAAATACCTGAAGTCACAGGCTGGTAGCTGCTTTTATTAGCAGTGGAAACTCTGCCTTGGAGAGAGCAGAGGCAGAAAAGCTGAGGTTAAGTTCATAAACTGAGTGTTTGTTCCTCTTCCCTTCAGTGACTCCGTGACATGTTATGGTGTCATTCTTGTAAATGTTTCAAAGTAAAGTTTCTGAACAACAGTGCTGTGCCATAGTCCTGTGTGGGGAGGGCAGCACAAACATCTCCTCGAGGAAAATCCAACCAGAGCTGGTGTTTACTTGGTTTGTCCTTAAAACCAGCAGTCAGCTGCAACTTTCAGGCATAACTCCCTTATTAAAAATGAACTTTTTACTTTAAACACAGTACATCTTGTAAAAGGCAAATCAGTAGAGTAACCCAGAGTACTGCAGGCAACAGCTGTAGGACACAATCTGACGGCAGAAAGTTGAGAACAGTATTTTGGCAGTTATATGATCAGCAAATCCTTCACTTTTTGTTACTAATGGCCCTGAGCTTTAAAGACTTGAGACTTCCCACCACCAGGTAACACAAAATTAAGAAATCAAGGGACCACTGCTTTCGACATTAAAGGTTATTACCTAAAAAATAAATAAGCTGTTTCATATTATTTTTTAAAGGCTACTGTAATAGGATAACTCTTCTCAGAGTTACAATGAGTTAACAATAGTCTCAGTGACCTCACAGCTCTTACTAAAGATATAGGAATATGGTTAAGCAGAAAGAGTACCTGGAAAAGGTACTAAATATTTATCTCTGCCTTCCCTTGGGCTGTGGGTTGGGGTGCTCAGCTCTGTTCCAGGCTGGGATTCATAAAGTACCCATGCTTAGAAAAGTTACAGAGGGAGAAAAGAGGAGATGAAGCCACAGATGCTTCTGTTACACAGGGGTATAGAACAAACATAAAGATTTTGCTAATCTGTTACTATTTTTTATTAACAGAATTTTTACAGTTAGAAACAAACTTTATGCAATCATTAAGTACTGAATTTACAAATAAACCAGAGATTTTTGGAACCAACCTATTTGTCCTTATAAGATGACTAGTTCTCTAAAATGATGATCAGTTCTCTAAAATGACACATGATTCACTTCAATTACAAAATAAACTAAAATATATTTTCTTAGTGGACAAAAGGGCAACAGATAATTTAGTACTGAAATTGCTGCTTTCACCACAGCCTGCCAAGTATATTTTCCCTCAGACAGTGCAAGTGGTTTTTTTAAAGGTTTTCCACTCCGGATTTGTGTGGCAAATGCTTTAATTAAGACTGATACATCGCATTTGTTTGGCGGTGACTGGTGGGAGCTGTAGGTTGGCCTGCATTGCCCTCTAGCGCTGCCGGCCCCACCGCAGTGATGTCACTGCACAGGCACGGTGACATCGGAGCCAGCTCACGCAGAGCTGGAAATGCTGACAAACCTTCCTGGAGCCTCACAGGGACATCCCTCCAACACAGCCACACACACGCTCCAGGGAAAACTCTAAAACCTGTCCTGTCTTCCAGGGGCGCCGTGATCGAAAGCGCTGCCTTCAGCTCCAGCCAAGATTTCTGCCTGCTCATTTGGGTTTCAGCGAGTCCGTATGAGAAATTAAGCAAGTTTGAACAGCCTGCTGCTTCTGACAGGCTCCCGAGGACTCCACGCTGGGCAACTTTTACGTGCTCAGAGCTGACAGCCCTCAGGGGAGATGAGTTCTCCACCTCTCACAGGCCAGGGCTCTGCAGCAACTTCTTGGGTCGAGAGATGACTTTGAACTGATTCAAACCATCAGCGTGTTGAGTGAGGGACCCAATCATAACTTGCTATGGAGGATGATTTTTAAGATGAATACCTACTTTGGCGATAAATCCAATACATCGATACCTGGATATTTGAAAGTGTCTGCACTAAATAATGGCAATTTTTCTGCCAACAACTCCAATGAGACAGCAACTAACCTGGATTCACCTGCCTTGGCTACCAGTAGGGCGATAATTGTGGGGCTGATCCTCGGTGCCTTTATCCTCTTTGCTATCATAGGTAATATCTTGGTAATTCTCTCTGTTGCTTGCAATAGACATTTAAGAATCCCTACAAACTATTTCATCATTAACCTCGCAATAGCAGATTTGCTGCTGAGTTTTACAGTCCTTCCGTTCTCTGCTACACTGGAAGTCCTCGGCTACTGGGTTTTGGGGAGGATATTTTGTGATATCTGGGCAGCAGTTGATGTGCTGTGCTGCACAGCCTCCATTTTAAGTTTATGTGCAATTTCTATTGATAGATATATAGGGGTACGTTATTCTCTGCAGTACCCAACACTGGTAACAAGAAGAAGGGCAATTTTAGCTCTCCTGGGTGTCTGGATCCTTTCCATGGTGATTTCCATTGGGCCTCTTCTGGGCTGGAAGGAACCAGCTCCCAAGGACGACAAGGAGTGCCGCATCACCGAGGAACCCTTCTATGCTTTGTTTTCTTCCTTGGGGTCATTTTATATTCCTTTAATTGTCATCCTCGTGATGTACTGTCGGGTCTACATAGTGGCCAAAAGGACTACTAAAAACCTGGAAGCCGGGGTGATGAAAGAAATGTCCAATTCCAAAGAGCTGACTTTACGGATTCATTACAAGAATGTTCATGAGGACACCCTAAACAATACCAAATCCAAGGGTCACAATCCCAGGAACTCCTTAGCTTTCAAACTTTTAAAATTCTCTAGAGAAAAGAAGGCAGCCAAGACGTTGGGAATTGTGGTTGGCATGTTTATCCTGTGCTGGCTACCTTTCTTCATTGTTCTGCCACTAGGTAAGTTGGAAATCAGGGGGTTGTGAGGGGAGGGGGAGGAAAGTGGGTTAGTTGGGTACTACAGAAATATCATCGAAAAAAGATCAAATGAATGAGAAGTAGATAGTGTTGTGGGAACTTCGGTGAACAGAGGAAAGGAAGGGAAGGGAACTCCTAATGTGGGCTTTTGCAGAGTCCTGCTGAAGCTTTGTGAAGTGTGCAGAAAGCTGCTCACCTGGAGTCCTCAGTGATGGGCAGATGTCAAATTAGGGTACAATACCAACAGAGTTTATATGTTAAATCCCCCTTTTTTCATTTGAATTAGGTTTCAGAAACATTATCATAGGATGCTTTGCCAAAAATCCTACATAAGAACAGAGAGAGTTTCAGCACTGAAATGTTCTTGGTTCAGTTCACTGCTCAGTGTCTGGGACTTCTGGCATTATTAGGAGCCTTAAATGAAAATTAACCTGATCTAATGATGAGATGAAAAACTTCCCTGAGCTTTGGGAAGCTGAAAAATTCTAGTTCTCAGTTCAAACATTACGGATCAAATCCCAAAAGCAAAGACAAAGATCCCCACAGATCCCCGCAGGAAAGTTCTCATCGGTTTCTACAGGTCTTAGCTGAGGCACTTTGGGACATTGCCATGTGAGCTTTTGGCAGCTACTTTATGCACTTTCATCTTCAAAATATTATTAAAGTATTTGATGTGGCCTTAACACATTGCTCTGTGCTCCCAAATCCTTGTGACATTTCCTTGCATTGTTTTTAATGCTAACACTGCCCCTGAAGTGGAGAATCTCAAGACATTCAGTTCCTACACTCTCAGAAATATCTGTCCAAAATTCATTTCTCTGAGACAGTCTGACAGCCTAAATATGGAAAGAGCTGGGAAAAGAAAAGGGAGAGAAAGCCTTTATTAATGTTCTATGTTTGTGTTTACTTAGTTACCCTACCAAAACATTTCTGATTGAGTGGTAAGCGAATATTTTTAGAGACACTTTTAGAAAATTGAATTGAGTTCAGCAACGTGTTCCTGGTGAAGTGTTACAGAATGATAATTTCAGTGAACGTGTAACGTCATTTAGACTAAAATCTTTACTGCAGGACAACTAATTCAGCTACTGCAGTACAACTTCTCTAACTTATTGTACTATAGACTTTAAAATCTTTACAATTCAAGATCTGCATAAAGGTAATGTTAAGGATGTGAAAAATTCTGAAGAAGGAAAACTGTGAGCAAAGTTCTCTTTGGCTACTGACGTTTAAGTCCTTGTGCTGGCTCTTAAAGCAAGTTTATAACACAGAGCAAGTTTCCAATTATTGCAAAAATACTTACCTGTGGATAGAAACATATTTCCACCATATGGTACCAGTGGTAGTACTAGATATGCAGCTAGTAGGTTGTGATCCGATAAAGTAGATTCCCTCCTTGATTTTGAATATTTGAAGAAATAAAAAAGCAAATGTGAACTCAGCAGAGCATGTCTGTAGCTATCAGGAGCCAGTATAGCTTCTGAGACTCCTCACCCAACACAGATGCAGAGCAGTCCACTAGAAACATTATGGTCACAGGGCAGAAGCAATGTGAGACACAAACAAGTTTCTTTCTGAAAGAGCATCAGTTTTCCCTTTGAGAAGTTTCCAAAACTCCTGGGTTTCCCTGGCAGATTTAGTGAGTCATTGTTTAAGACACCTGAGGGGAGAATTTATTGCTTGACAGAATACAGTTTAATCTCCCTCACAAATTGTGCCCCGTGGGGTGCCAGGCTGGGAGCCTCCAGCACAGCAGAGCATGTCTGGCAGAAGGGCTGGGTGGGCTGGGGGTTAAAGCCACTGCTGGGGGCTCTGACCCAACCCAGAGCGAGTGCTGCAACCCCAACACCCCCAGGTCAGTGCTGGGAGCACTTGGTACTCACAGAGCTGGGGGGCAGAGGGGGCTGAGGAGTGTGTGTCAGTTAGAGGAGTGAAAAAAACCAACATCTTAGCGTTGCAATACAGACTGCTGCCTTTCCCGGCCCCTGTCCAGAAATCCTCTGTCTAAAAAAAGGGGGGAAAGTATCCATAGTATCCAATGCAGCATAAAAATGCATTTAAATAGGAGATACTTCGCCTTTGTTCTGCGGACTAGGAACAGGGATGGTTTTGTTCCTTGTCCCTGATCTCTCTTTTTTTTTTTTTTTAATTTATTACCCAGCACACTCCAGAATCCAGTATTTTTTATCTCTGTGTCTCAGTGCAGAGTTAATTAACAATGTTAGACTTGATTAAAGCATTGCTCACTAAAACAGGTAGGGAAAAGCCCTTTTCTTCACTTGCATAATGCAGCTGTCCTTACCTGCAGGAGAGGGTAAAGCAGTGCAGAAAGAATCCTTAAAGAGCTCTCTGTGTGCTGCACTCTTCTTACCAGAAACGTTTTGCTTTATGTCTTGAAGACACACAATTAAATGAAATGCTATTAAAGACTCTTTCAGAAAGCACCCAAGGGTATGAAATCAATTTCTGTGATAGGAAACTGTAGAAATCAAAAGGCACTGATGGTGTCCCAAGGTGTCTCCATAGGTGTCCGGGACTGTCCAGACTAGATACTCACCTCCACTCACTGCAAGCATAAGCTTCTTTCTTAGCCTCCATTTCTCACACCTTATATTTGCACCATTATCCCAAATCATACTCTCACACCTGCATCTTTCCTATTTATTTTTCTGCCCCTTGTTTCCCTCAGTAATGTCATGACTCTGCAGAATGATGTTAAAGAGCAGCTCTGTATTTCTGGGGATCCAACCACAAAACATTTGACAAGTTGGTGACTGTCATTTCTGCAGCATCCCAGATCCATGTATTACCAAATCTGCTTATATGCAGTGGAGTTTCCTTCGTGTTAAGAGTGTTCTCAGCTCTTCTTTGCCAGACAAAATTTTATTCTTCCATTCTGGCATTTCAATATACTCTACAGCTGCCCATTTTGATATTCCAGACAAAGGATTATTGCATCAGGTGGCAGATATGCACTGGGAACAGATGTGGTGCTGAAAGCAGCCGCATTGCTTGAATAAATATTCTGTGACAAATGAAAAGAAATAATATTAACGCTTACAGAGTGTTTTTCAAGCAAAAATCCAAAGGTTTTGCAGGGAAAGATCTGGCAGAGCCCTGTACACACTGCAGGGAGGAATTACAGCACTGACACCATGATGGACTGAGCACCATTAAACCATCAGCACGAAGAATTACCACCGTCTGGTTTTGTAGCACTGAACCATTCCATCTTCAGTGTTAAGCAACTGATGATGCAGCAAAACTGGTATCAAAGAGAGTCATGTGAGAAATTTTTTATTCCTGTAGCTACTGGATATTCTTTCCAGATAGCAGTGGAGCTGCAGAACATCCTTGTTGCACACATTCATAAACACTCCGTGGCTTTGTAAACAGTTATCCTGCCACTCAAAATTATTTGTGACACAACATAAAAAAATAAACTAAAGACATATGTGTCTTTGAGAGAACTTCTTATGCCATAAATTCAGTGACTCAGCTTTGAAAAGTAAATATCTTGCTTCTTTAAAATAAATGTTTCTTTTCATCCCCCTTATACAAACCCTTCCTTCGGCATCAGGACTACATTAAACATGCATTGCTGAAAAACACTGAGCAAAATAGATTCTTTTAATGACTAAAGCCCTGCAGAAATAAGCTAACACTCATTAAAACACTGGCCTTTAAACAGGGGAGTATCCAATTTTATTACAATACCTTTATTAAAAAAATTAATCCAAAATGAAGGATCATATGTTTCCCTCTGGCTACTAAGTACAGGTTTAGTCTCATTCCTGTCGAGATATGGGCTTGTCGGTCTTCTCTCAGACACATCCCACACACACAAAGGGAAAATTTCCCATCTCCACCACTTTCACCAGAGTACATTAACTTCCCCAGATACTGCTTAACTCCAGTGGAAATCAGCAGAGCAGTATTCACTTCCCATTTTAGAGCTTAAGTCCTCCTGCTCCCACAAAACCTGGAGTCTTATCCACTGGAGTTAGAAACAAAATTCATGTAACTTAACTGACAGTGGGATAAGGTCCCAGGAGCCCCAGGATGAAGGCACAATTGGTATGACCATTTTTAGGTATTAAGCTTTTGAAACCTTTTTATAAAATAATAAAAAAGAACATAAAAACATCTGCATGCTACAGGTCAGCCCACACAAAATTATTCTTAAAATGTTATTGAAGTACAAAATGTAGATTTATGTTACATGAGGCCAACCTCTGCATCTCTGTATCAAGAATACCAAATTAGGTCCCTTACTTTCCCATGGGAAGCACTTGCAGGCATTAGGTCTGTCAATGCTACTGGGTTCTGCTTTCTGAAAGCCTTTAGGCCTGGTTTGTCTTCCACCTCGTTTTAGTCTTCTCTCCTTTTGCCCTGCCTAACTGGTCCAGCTCTCTAGACTTGATGTCCTGAAGTTAATAGTTACACAGAATTCATATAAATCACTGCTATATGTGGCAATCTGCCCCTCTGCCCACTGGCAGGTCAATCTTTGTGCAAAGTTCAGTGGCACGGGTGACAGCAGGGAATGTACAATTAAACATCATAAGGGCATTTACTGACCAGTACAGTGTGTTTTGCCACGTGGGGAGGACCAGATTATTTCAAGGTGATTCATTTTCCTACTGAAAAAGCCTCCCTTAAGCCCTGGTTTAATCCTTTTGCTTTACAAAGGGTGTCAGTTACCAGTCACTTACAGACTTCTGGATTTTAGAACAAAGTTGTTTGTTATCAAAGCAGGTGAAACCACACAAATTCCTGTGTACTTCCTCTGTAAGGTTTTGATTTGCATGTCAGGGGAACAAAGGGAAATCTCACAGTGTACTGTCTTGCAAAAACAAACACACAAAGCAATACACACAAAAAAATACGGTGAAATCAACTCGAGTTGACTTCTCAGCCTCAGAGATTGCAGTAACTCCTGTCTCAGGTGGTCAGAGAGCTCCAAGGAAAAACCAATTCAGGACTGAGCCACTGGCAGCAATAGGAAATCTCAAAACTATTGAAATCAAAGACAAGAGAGAAGGGATAATTTCAGGGGAAACACTACTTTCAGCAAGGCAGTTGGAACACAAGGTCCTTGTGCCAGAGGTGTTGGCAAACACTTGTGCTATTGCTCGAGCTGGTGCTAATGAGGAAAGCCCTGAGCAAAGTTACACAGGTCCTAAAGCATCGAGGCCACACCTCAGGGTCTCAGGGGCTTTAGGGCACCTACCTGTGAAATACTGACATGAGCAAGAAGTGAGGAGTTTTTTCACATCTTTACTGAAGTGCTTCTCCACTGACCACTGCAAGATTTTGAGATATTTTGACAGGCTTTTGGGTGATCCCTAGAAACCAGACAGCAATAACCATCTATGTCTGAGTGACAAAAGAGAAAAACTGCACTGGAAGTTCATACAGTACCTGTGCAGTTGTGTTATTCATTTCCATGCTACAGGCTGTTATCTACTAACAATGGCCAAGAGAGATGTCTCTGTTATAAGTCAGAAGAGGAGAAAACACCAAAACATGTTTAGTAATTGCAGATATTTAAGTGTAATAAATGAAATGTCAGCAGACTTAGATTAGCTTTTCTAGACTCTCTCAATCATCTAATCTTTTGCAAAACAAGAATAAGCTTGGCCCGTGTTCTGTCTAGTTTGGAAGCTGCAGAAGTTTCTAATTCTTTTGGACAAAATAATAACAACATTAGTGCCATGTTTCTGTCCCTTACTACTGTCAGTTTTAGGTACCAAACAAGATTCTTATCAAAACTGATCTTGATTTCACACTATTTGTGTGAGGGCAACACAATTTAAGCACAAGTGAGCTCTCTCAATGGTGAAAGTCAGCACAGCTATTCTGGACTGAGAAGTGGTGCCCATGTTAGTTTTGGGGTTAAATACACAGGCACTGTCCCTGTAGAAATGCAAATATTGCTGCTCTGCCTTGCAATTGCTTGTAATATAAGAAGGTGTAGCAAGTCTGGGGTTTAGTAAAAAGACCTGATCCCTCCCTGTACTCCTTGAAGGGAGGTAAAGTCCTGATTTTATTTTTGACATTCTAGATAAGTTTCTATTTTTTGGAGCCTTTAAAAAGCTCTCAAATGTGAATGAAGTTCCTGCTGGTCTGATACAAGTGATTTGTTCATCTGCAATATGAGGGCACTGCTGTAGGTACTCAGTTCTAGGACAGAAATTCCTCACAACCAGGACACTTTGGAGCAATGACCAACCTCGCCCAGTGGAAGGTGTCCCTGCCCACAGCAGTTATTCCTTATTTGATATTTCCCCTTCCTCAAAAGCAAAGTGCTACACATGCACACACACACACAAGATACCCACAAGCACAGGAGTAGTGTGTTGGTGACTGCTGGGTTCCTGGGACTGTCCTCCAGCCTGGCAGCCCAGGCACTGCTGAGATGTGCAGCACAAGGCATCCCACAGAGACACCAACATGCCAAATAACCACAACCAAACACTACCCATTGTTATTTATTTGTATTAGTTATAATTTAACCATCTTTCATCTTCTTTATTGAATTTTATTCTGTTGATTTTGGATGCTTTCCTATTTCTCAAGATCTATTTTCTCTGTTTTCTAACTGTTTTCACTGTTATCCTAATCCTCTTCTCCAGAAGGCCTGCACTTCATCCCAGCTTGATCAACTCGTAATTTTATAACCATACTCTCTATTTCATCCTCTACTGTTTGTAAACTGTGGGGTTTTTTTCCTATATTAAATAAGTCCAGGGGAATGTAAACAAACACTGAATGCTGGAAGGGAAGGAATCAGGAGCTCTAGAAATCCAATTAGCTTTAAAACCTTGGCACGCTGACTTGGCGAAGCATGTGGTGAAAGGGACCACAAAAGCTTAAATAAAGGACAACCACATCCTTTCTCTAAATTTGTAATAACTCTGGGCAGAGGCAGATTATTACTTCTAGAGGGAGAATTTTACTAGCTGTGCACATGGTGGCTGTAACTCAGCCATGAGCAGCTTCCAGCAGTCCCGGCTGCTGCAGGAATCACAG
Source organism: Manacus vitellinus (assembly GCF_001715985.3). Classification (NCBI taxonomy): domain Eukaryota; kingdom Metazoa; phylum Chordata; class Aves; order Passeriformes; family Pipridae; genus Manacus; species Manacus vitellinus. The sequence goes on from NW_021939882.1 coordinate 5,031,156, forward strand.
CAGGAACACGGGGAAGAAGAGGAGGTTCCCAGACAGACCCTCAGCAGCCACCCAGAGCCAAGCACTGGGAATGTCTCTTGTTGGTCACAGCAAAAATCTGATCAGGTCACTTTCCATAGGAAGGCCAAGTTCCATCATAAAACAGATTTCTTGCAAAGCAATACTCATTTTTGCACAAGCTGTGTTCTGGAGGACAGATTGAGACAGGGTTTGATATTGGTGAAGCTTCCTGTTTTTCATGTTTCAGAACTCATCTGTTATCACTTGATATTTTGCAATGCTTTTCCTCATTACAGCAATTTTTAAAACATTGGAATTTTTTCTTGTGGAGAACGTTGAAAAGCTCATATTTAACTCCAGTCAGAATGGCTCCAATCCGCACCAGAATGCAATCTCCTCTGAAATAAGAGGATGTGTTTGCCTTCCAAGGTTACCTTAACTATTTGAGTCTGATTAGACTCTGTAACTGAACTTCCAAATACTCCTTACCAATTCTCAAACTATTTCTATTTTATGGTGTTCAAACAAGAGGGGGATTTTCTCCAGAGTGGGAATACCCTCCCTCAGTGCTTCAAGTATGGAAACATTTCATTTTCTACCTGTTATCAGCAGGGACAAGAAGTTTCAAATTTTGTGGCTTTTCTTTAATCTTCAGACAATGACAAAGCCGTGCAGTGGAGCTCTCTTGTCACCATCACTGGAATATCCACTGACACACAGCAAAGCACTCAAACAACTCCAGGCCATTGTATTGCAATAAAACCAGATGTTGTGTTTGTTCCAGGAAACAGAACACACACTCCCCCAGGTTGGCTCTCATCTAAGAAAAACTGCATTTAGAAAATTTGGAAATGTGATCCTTTTGTAACATGCAGAAAACAGCACCTGACTGCCCCAAACTCATCCATATCCATTTTTTCTCCTTAAATCCGGAGAATTCACAGTACTCCTGATCAACTATTATCTAGCCTAAGTATAAAATACTTGATTCTGAAGAAAACTGATGATTCTATGAGTAATTATAGGTCTCTTCCCAGGTCCACCGAAGTCCTTACGAGCCTTTCAAGGACTTCCACTGACTCCAGTGGAGTCTGAATTTTAATGTCTCAGTGATGCTCTGGGCAGATATTCTGCAGAATATGTGAGGACAATTAATATGCCAAATTGCTTCCCACAATGTTCCCTAATTTCATTAGGATGCTTTACTTACTTTCTCTGTAATAAAATATTCATTATAAAGAACCAGTCAGACTCGAAATGCAATTAGCTTCTACTAAATAAAATACTTCTTAATTTCTCTTTATGATATTTGCTATTGCTCAGTGTATTTCCAAACTGAACAGCTCTATGAAGTCTGGTGAGTGTGGTCAAAAAACTGATCAATCAAAACTCATCAAGTCAATTGATTTTCTGATATATTTCCTTTTCTCCATTTACTCTCCATGAGTAAAAGTCAGTAAAGTGCAGGAGTCATGAAGAACTGCTCTGAACCTTGTGATTTAAACCCTCCATTTTAACCCTAAAGGCCAGTGTGTTCCTTAGCTCCGAGGCAATGGGCAGACCCAGTTCTAGCTGGCACCATTCCCAAACACTGCCAGGGAAAAATCTATAGTTCTGGATTCACGGGACCTTCCCTGACTGTTAGTAGTGAGGAAGAGTCTTTCCGGAGAGCTGATACCAGCTCAGCATCTTATTTTCTCTCCTGAGCCACCTCAGGGAGCAGCTGGCACCCTGGGGAGGGCAGTGGATGTATGAGGAATGGCACACACTCCCCTCTGGATTCCTGTGGAATGAGGAGGCTCCCAGCCCAGCTTTGCCATGCAGACACACTGTGCCGTGGCACGGAAGAGCTGTTTACCCAAGAGGATAGGAAGTGCTTTTGCATAGTTTTGAGGCCCAAGCCATGACCTCCACATTGCTGTGAGATGGGAAATATGCCCAGAATCACATCCCTCCCCACTCAGGCATCTGACAGCCACAACTGACTCAGCTGCTTTCACAGCCCAGTGAATCTGAAACCACTCCAGTGGAAAAGGTCAGGATGTGACATCCAGGCTGGGGTGTTGACTTCCATTTGAAAAAAATCTTCAAATCAAACTCCAGTTCTTGACATAAGAATTCTCCCCTGAATCCCCATTCCTTGATATACTTGAGCTAGACACAAAGGTGTTTACCCAGCTGGATAACTCCTGAATGCCTGTTTTGCTTTAAAAATGTCACACATTCTTTTCTACAGCCCCATTTGCTAAATTTAGCTGATCAATTGCCCCTGCTTTTAACACTAAAACTACAGGAAATGGATTTCCCAGTAGGGGTTTTTCATTTGGGCAGTCTCATTAGGAAAGTTATTTGGTTGTGAACAGAAGAGGAAGAACTCATAAAACAACCTCTTATTTTGGGTTACACCACTTTTATGAACACCTGAGATATGGGAAGTTCCACAACTAACTTCAGGTTTCAAGAGGTTTGTACTATGACAATAATCTGGATAAATGGAGGGATGTTTGAGGGCTGCCAGAGAGTATATTAGAAGCTATAAAGTATGTCTGGACACGCTCCTGGGAACATTTAGATATTTTCCTTCAAAAATGACCCTTGAAAGTCCTTTGCGGAATTATTCCATGTGTGTCTTGTACAACAGCTTGGATGGTGGAGTTTGATCTGTCATTGGGATCAGTACATGTTAGTGCAGCAGATGTGTACCCATAAACTGCATTTTAGTTTTTAATTCTACAGTAATTATGTGCTCCTTTGACTTTCAGATGATGAAGAGCATTTCATTATTAGCTTTAGAAATAACAAAAGTAACATTTTAGTAGCCAAAGACCAAAACTGAAAGCAACATGCATGAAAGATTTTTAATACACAGGTTCTAACAGCGATCTGATGTAACATTTGCCCTTCCTAGAGGCAGATAAACCAATTATCTCAGATATTGTTTCTGCTTTTTTCCTGTGGACAGGATCTCTGTTTTCAGCTCTGAAGCCACCCGAAACAATTTTCAAGGTGATTTTTTGGCTTGGCTACTTCAACAGCTGCTTGAATCCCATCATCTACCCTTGCTCAAGCAAAGAGTTCAAGAGGGCTTTTATACAGATCCTGAAATGCCAGTGCCACCGTCGAAAGCAGCTGGGGTGGTGGCCCTACAGCTACAGAAACTGGAATCGGTGCTCCTTTGAACACCACAGGAAAGACTCTCTGGAGGACAGCACGAGTTTCCTGAGTGGCAGCCAGAGGACATTATCCTCGGCATCTCCCAGCCCCGGGTACGTGAGCAAAATCACTCACCCACAGCTGGAGATGTGCACATTCCAGGAATGGAAAAACTCCAGCTCCCTCCTGAGCCCTTTGCAGGATGGCAGTGGACAGAAGGAGCCGTGCCAGTTCTTCACCTTCAGCCTCTTCTCGGAGCGGAACGGACACGTCCCTGCCGGCAGCCAAGGCTCCAGCAACAGGGACTGTGAGGCCACCTGTAACACACTGAACTGCAAAGCTGCCTGTAGAGCAAACACCACATTGGAATGAACAGATCCCAACCAGTCTGTTCCCTTGGGACACCAACCTGTCTGACATTAGGCCCAGGTGAAGACGTGGACCTGTGCATGATTTCTCAGGATAGCACGGGAAGGACACCAGGGAGGAACAGGCAGATTTAAGTCACAGGAGTGGCCAAGTGCAGGGCCTAACCATATTCCCAGGCAGTTTCCAGAGAAACTACTGAAGCATGAAGAGAATGCAGGGAAAGTGCTGCATAAACCCAGGGAAGTGCACATCCAATTATTGAGCTGTCGTGGAAGTGCTGTGGAACGGCGAAACACATCTGTACATAGAAAGAATCCATAAACAGGGGGGTGGGCAGGGGCCATGTGTGAGTGGGTGGGTGTCCAGGTGTGCCAGCTGTGTGGATGGATGTCTGGAAGTGGCAGTGAGCAGTGCAGTCCTGATTGTTCCTCTCCAGGTCGCCCCTGACTTTGCCTGTAGTTCCGTATCGTTGCTGTACGTCACTGTACATTTGCACTTTAGAAACTGAAAACAATGTCAACCATTAAAGGAATTTCTCAACAATTTAAACACTTGCACCTATTACTGTAGGACTGGAATTCAGCCAAGTTCCCTTATCACCATTTTCACCTCAAAATAAAACACTCATAGCCTTTAAGTTTGCCATTGTGACTCCTAGGATGCAGTTGCTTCCCTGATCACCAGCATTTATAACTCCTCTATCCTTTACCAAGCTCTTCTTCGAAAGTCTGAAAATACCAGCAATGTGAGAGCTCACAATCTACATTTGAGCTCATCAGTAAGCATCCTCTAAACATACAGGCTGCCAAAGGATCTGATTTCTAAAAGCAACACTCATAAATCACTCCAAATACCTCATAAACAGTGTCGTGGGCACAGCACAAAAGAGCAGTGACCGCTGGAGGCCCAAAACAAGCTCCAGGACAAATATGCTCAGCCCTTGGTTCTTTTAGCAGGCTTTGAAAACAGTACTGGACATTTAGAGGCTTTACTTTACCTCTCAGATAAGAAGAGTCAAAACAATGGAGTAGTGTAAGTATCACTTCATTAATATTTTCCAGCTCAGTAATACAGTTCTTTAAGAGAATTCCTGACAATATCTTCTGGGACTTTTTAGGTCATGTTTGGAAGCTATTTTTATCCTTTGCAATTAAGTGTGAATCACATAACTGACTGATTTTTTTCACATGAAGTGGTACAAACTGTGACAATTAGTATTTACTCCTTTCTCCAACCGAGCCTTTCCTTACTAGGAATTGTAGTGACCTTTTTTAAAACTTGAAACAGGGAACAAACCATAAACTGATGTACTAAAAGTGCTTGGGGACAATTTAACAATGCTACATCCCAAGGGAGAGCCATTTCCTTAGTTTTTGTTTCCTTTCATGTGTATTCTTTCATCAAACAGCCAGGGGTGGATGTGGTGTGTGGTTAGATGATACATCCCCCAGCCCAGTGATAGGAAAGTCATGTTCCAGCATCTTCCCATGGTCCTATGTTATAGTAAGAACCACATAAGTATATTTTAAGTCCTATCTTGTTGCAGTATGGCCAATTTCCTACTTTAATAATTTCATTTTGATTGTGGAAAATGCAGTAATTTCCTCTTAAAAGGACAATGCTTATTAAATTTAAAAGTATTATAAAACAGTTAACAAACTCTTGTTGCTCACAGACTGATGTTGCCATAAGGAATATCACACCCAGCTGTGGTACACCAGTAGGAAGCTGTGCCCTTTGTGGCTCTGAAAGGCAGAGAACTGTGTTTCTGACCCACTGGTACACTTTCGGAGGGAATATACAATTGTCTGTCAAACACTTTCAGGTTTTGTAAAACTTCTTCCAAACTACAGAGAACTGGAAATGAATTTGTTTAATCTGACAGCACACTTCAGGTAAATTTTGAGTCACACAACTTGTATAGTGTAAAGTAAATTCAATATCTGTATTTGAGAAAGAAGTGATACTGCAAGGTTTGAGAATGAACAGCATTCTATTACTTTAAATACTTTAACTACATAGCTCTGAGAGACTGATAATTATTTTAATTAGCTTCTAGTCTTAACAAAGGCTGTGTGATCTCTGATCATCATTTAAGCTCCTTAAACAATGCTATAATTCTCTAATATAGATGAAATCAGAGAGGCTTTTATCCCATACTGAAGTACTTTAAGTACTTATCATCTTTGTGGATTTTTACACAAATGTTACAAAATGTAATGTTACAAAAACCACAAGGAAAGTTCCCTTACTGCTTCTTTCAAATGTATAAAAAGAGAATTTCAGCCATTTTAGCACTGGAAAAACCAGCATTCTGTAAACCTTGTAACTGATCAGGAGAAGACATGCATTAACAACATATTCAGTTCCTCAAAACACACAAATCAGATACCAAAATCGTCAGAGAGCAAAAGACCCAAAGACACATGTCCTGCAATACCTAATATATACTTCAAATAGAATTTTAATAAACTGTGTCTCGTTCTTAAAATTAAATTTCAATACTAGAGAGCCTACAGCTTGTAGGTGTAGCAAACATAAGATGGGAAGATTCCTAATATTTCTCTAAAATACATTTCTCCAAGCTCTTTATAGCCATGTGTGATACTACATGTCTTCTCTCTTCTTTGAAGCTCTTTACTTTTTGTCTCATGAATTCCCCTTTTGGTACAGCAACACTGTACCAGTGGGGTCCCATCCATACAAATATGTAAACTATGGAAGATTTCAAAAGTCCCATCACATTTGCTCATAAGTTGCCGACAATACCTGCTTCACCTCCAGCCACAGCTTCGCTGGAGGTACAGGCAATAAAATTGATTGTATAAAATGGGAAAAAAAACCCACATGGATCTGAAGGAGGGACTATGAAGGTTACAGAGGAGAAAGTCTCATATGCCACCTTAAAATATGAAACTTTCGCAGGACCACCTGACTTCTCCAGAACAAATCTATTCTAAATATCTTTATTTTTACCACTGGAATATTTTACGACCTCCACCAGGCAAGGCTAGCCCAAATGAGGCCATACAAAATCACCCTCTTCCTTTTGTTAGTCCTTCATTTGTTGCAATGTTTTCCTTTAAAGGAAAAACTATTTGGACCAGGGCATGATCATAAACCCTTGTGGGACAAGCCCATATTAGCCCATATTTTAGTACAGCCAAAATTATTTTGCCAAGCAGAACATCCAGGATCCAGTGCAGTGGCACATGATGATGGTCTGTCCAATGCAACTACACTCCATCATGGGTATTTTTTATGCTTATTAACAGGCCTTCTGATGAACCCCAAATAGATTTGCCTCCAAATAGGAGCTTTTGCCATTTAACACAGAAGGGGTTCATAAAACACCGTGAATTTCTCCAGGCTAAGCTACTGTGTGGAGCTTAATCCCTACCTAGGGGCTTGTCCAAAGCCATTCAGGGGAGAGCCACAGCTGTAATGGCTCAGGGAGCTTTGGTACAGCCCAGCTGCACACAAATTAAACCCATTAGGCTTCAGTGCACTTAGCTATCACAAAAGTGCTGCTTATTTTTGAAAAGTGTTATGGTAAAATCAATCCAGCTGAATGAGACTGACACTGTAAGCATTCTACATTCTTTACTCTCTGGGAATGCAGTTTTCTATTATCTTTCCAAATGTGCCAGGGAGAGAAGAGGGGACATTAATATTATAAAGTACAGTTCTAGTTTGAAAAAATGTCAAAACAGCAACTTCTTATTCAACAGATGAGCTCTGAGCTCTCAGTTTCTGTGCTTGACTTTCCTCTCACAGAAATGAGCATAAAATTGCACAGCACAGGAGATAATCATCCACAGAACTATTGGTATACTGGCATCCACTTATTCCTTATCCCACAAATTTACCAGCTCATTCCCACGAGAATACACTGGATTCTGCTTTGATACATCCAACAACAGATTTGCTCACCTCCTTCCCAACCCCCCTGCAGTGCTCTGGCTCATCACTCCATAGGGCAGAACATGGTCCTGTGGGGATGGTGCATCCCACAAACACCAGTTTTACCCTGAAGTGCTCAGAAAGAAACACTTCAGAATAAGGACACACACCGCGCTGGTTTATGTCACTTTAAAGGAACCCAAAAATGTTTCCACCCACTACAATTTTTTTGGGACTGGGAGTGGTCCTAGCTACTTGTGCAAAAGCTAAGTCATGATTCCAAGGAGCATGATTCCAAGCACCACACTTGAAGTGGTGACATAGGGGTCAGGGCACCAACCTGGGAAAATCCTGCCTCTGCCTTAATGGTTTTGTGTTTCACTTCCCTAAATAGAGGGAAGAGAACCCAATTGGAGCCTTTTCTCAGGAGACCTTTCTAAAGCTGTCCCTTGATCAATCTGAAAGCCTGCTGGCTTCTAACTTGCACATTCTGACTGGTGAGTCAGCACACACAGCCCAGGGCCAATCAAGTCACATGGGCTTGTTTACCTACTAAGATTTGGCAATGTGGAACAGGACATGTGGGAGGATAATGTGGGAGACAAATGAGAGTGCTGAAAACACCAAGAGAAAGGGAGAAGTGCTGAAAGATAAAGGTTGTGAATCCATAAATCAGCGTTTATTCATCTTAATGACATGATAACTTGTTGTATTGTGTTTATCTGGTTGGTCTGTCACTAAAATGAGGAGAAAAACAAAGTGTCTCTGCAGGAAAAAGCAGGGTTATTATGTCAATTTATGTCACCACAACATGGACAGATGCCCCTGCACCCCTCTGTTCTCCTGCCTGGGCTGTAAACAGCAGAAAGGTAGGTTCCATTTCTACTCAGTTATAATCTATGGCTTTGTTTTTTTCCTAGAATAGCCAAAATTTCATTAATTAAAGTTAGTTTAAAATTAAAGTTGCATTTTTTATTTATTCCTCCAAGGAGATTGCAAACATTAGTCACTTCACGTTTCCATCAGCACCACTGAGGGTATAAGAAGCAGCAAGGCCCAAATCAAAGCCACAGGTAGGGCACAAAATCCCACCAGATGAGTCAGTGACAACACCATGGCAAATCCTACTTTAGAAACTCTAATGATGTGATTAGCACAGTTTTGAGCTCAAATGAGGCAAATTCATTTACACCTGCTGAATAATTAGCATCTTGCCTCTGCAAAATATGTAAAGAGTGATAAAGGCAAAGAATTGTCTTCATAAAATAAGGCTGGATCCTTATTTTATACTCTGTGAAGTTGAGTCAAACCAGAGAAAATAATGGAAAGATTGACAAAAATTGTGGGATATGGTTGTTCCAACAAGTGGAAGGTGATAGGGAAAGGAAGTCTGGAGTTGTTACTGGAAGTTTTTTATATCAAAACATCTTAGCTTGACCAGTGAAGAATATGCTCCCTATCTAGTAATTCTCACAATCTTTATAGGACTACAGCCAAGACTTAGAGAGAAAGAGAAAGGATGTTCAACATTAATAAGAATCGTTCACAATTTCTTTAATAAGCCAGCCTAAAAGGCGGATGTAGTAAAACTTTAATTTATAGCTGCGATTAAAAAGCCTTTAATTGCCTATTTCACAACTTCCTTTCAAATGTTCTTTGGGAAGCACAATAATCTGATTCCACTGAGACTTGTGTGCAAATGTTTAATTCTAGTGAAGAACCTGAACTTTCTACGACCTCTGGAAAATGGTAATTATTTTTTCTCTGCTTGATTTGTTGAGCTTTGGTTTCTGCACTGTGAAGATCAAAAAAGCTGTCCCAAGAAGTAAATTTAACATATGGTCTGGAGCCTGAGGTAATTGTGCAACAGTTTATCCCTCTCCTGGTCAGCTCAGAGTCCAGTCTGACAGTACTGTAACACAGTGGAGATTCAGCCCTGATTTCACTAAACTGGATCCGTTTTACAGGGAAATTGGAAAATCCAACATCGCCATCTATTGGATTTGTATTGCGCGGGAGAGTCACAAATACTCTAATCCAGCAAAGAGTTCCCTGGATTTTACACACCACAAATCCAACCTCTTAAGCAGTAAGACTTTTCCCTAAGGCAGCAAGAGAACTTGGATCTCCTGGGATTTCTACTGTCTCTTCCAGAAGTGACGAGTCCCCAAAGCTCCGTTTGCTTTATCAAAACATTGTTTTTTTACAATAAAGCCAACTGGCAAGTTTCCAGAAAAGCAGGTTAAGTAACTGTATTCTGCTGCTGCCACCTTTAAAAATCCCCTCCATAAACTTGTAAATGCTTAAAGTGGCAATTTGATTTCCACTGAAATTCATGTGTCTTGAAGTTTTGTTCTGCTTTATTTTTAAAAAAGAAGAGAGAAAATGCTGTTCAGGCAACTCGGGACTAGAATCTGTTAAAAAAAGCTCCTTCTTTGACTGAGAGCTTTCAGATACAATGCGTATTCTCTAAGCAGAAACTCTTTCACCTACTCTTCATTTCTAAAATAATTCACCTCTTCTGCAAAACACAAGTTTAATAATAATAATAGAAGCTATTTTCCAGAACGCTGAGTTTCAGCAACACAAATTGTTACATAGCTCAGTCTGTGGGCCTCATGTTGGCTCTACCTTATGAATTTTTTGCTGTAAATATTTAAGTATTTAATTATTTTAGTATTTAAGAACGTTCAAAGTGCAAAACTCAAGTGCATAACCTCCTAAGTCTCTGGCTGTTTGAATCTAAGAGTTTTATTCCATTTACTGGCAAAATTTAAGCCTCCCTTCATGGTCTGATTTGAAACAAAGAAATTAACGTTGACTGATTCTAAGTTACACAATTCTCATAATTTAATTCATAATTTAATAATTCATCTAATTCATTTAATTGCTCCATTATTTATTGGTTAATCTGGTCCCCATTCGTTTGTTCTCTTATTATTCTTCCTTAGACAGAGAGTGTCCAACTTTCAGGCTGTCAATCCCCTCTGTATCTTTTGGTTATGCCTTTGAAGGACCGTACATTTAAGATCCCAGCTGTCCAACATTCATCTCCCTCAAGCTTCGTTTACCGAAGCTCATTAGAACCAGTCCAGAGAAACTCAAAGCTTCGGTGGCTTAAAGATCAAACTGACATGGGAAACCCAGCCACCTGTTGCTATTAATTAAAAATACAGGCAAGTTATATCACTTCCGCCACCCTCCCCTGCGCTCCCCTCACGCCCCCTCAGCCTGTTCCTGCCCTCCGCCTGAGGCAGGCGCGCGCCCCGCCCCGCTGGACTACAATTCCCGGCAGCCTCCGCGCGCCGCCTCCTCGCCCATTGGTTGTTCCGGCGGAAGCGGCGCCGCGGCGCAGGGGGCGGGGCGCCGCCGGAAGCCGGAAGCGCGCCGGCGCAGGTGAGTGCGGGGCCTGGGCTCGGGGTACGGCGGGTGTTTGGGGGGTCTGGCGGTGTCTGGAGCGATGGCCGCAGGTCCGCCGTGTCCCAGCGCGGGGACAGCGCTGCGGTGCACCTGGGGCCGCGCACGGCACCCCCCGGGGGTGGTGGGCGGGAGGGCCGTGGGGCGGTTGGGGTGGGCGAGGAGCGCTGGGGGCTGTGTATGGGCTCAGCCTCTCGGTGCTGGGCCGGGCTTGGGAATCTGAGCTCGGGAATTCACTTACTCATGGCCGCAGTGTCCTGGACGCGTGTCGCTGCAGTGCTTAGAGTCGTGAATAAGTTGTTCCCTCCCTGAAGGGTCACAGTTTCCCTCAGCGGATGCCAAAAGTATTTTTAAGTACTTTAGAGGCTTATAAACGTGTATAAAATAAATAATTGAGTTAAATAAGTTTATATGTGTATAAATATCTAAAGGGGAGGTGTCAGGATGGACCAGGCTCTGCTCGGGGGTGCCCAGCAATGGGACCGGAGGCAACGGGCAGGAACTGATGCCCAGGAAGATCCACCTGACCATGAGGAAGAGCTTCTTTCCTGTGCAGTGACCGAGCACTGGAACACATTGCCCAGAGAGGGTGTGAGGTCTCCCCCACTGGAGATATTCCAGAACCTTTTGGATGCAATCCCGTGCCATGTGCTCTGAGATGGCCTTGCTTGAGCAGGGAGGTGGGACCAGATGAGCCTCTGTGATCCCTTCCAACCTGACCCACACTGTGATTTGTTTGCTGACAAGTGTTTTATATGATCCTTATTGAGAGTTATTTCTTTCTCATTTCTAAACCCCCTCCCAGGCGTCCAGCATGGAAGAATTTAAAGATGCAAGTCCACCTGAAGAGTTGCTCAGTCACTTAAAGCTTTCTGACCAGAAATCTGCAGAGACTGGCACCAGAGATGCCCAGAACCCCCAGACCACTGGGAGTGGATGTGCCCCATCCCCAGGCCAAGATCCCACAACAGATGAGTGTTTCCATGACTGTCAGGACTCCTTTGAGGCAAAGGAAGCTGTGCTGGATGATGAAGGGAATGTACAGAACGGTGGGAGTAGCTCAAGGAAGCAGACAGAACTAGATGAAGAATACTTACTAGAACTAGAGAAAGATATGCCAGAGGAAGAGAAACAGGTAATCCAAAGCACCAGTGCTGAATGTAAACAGAGAGATTTTCAGTGCAGAGTTTTCAAATGGTCTGTGACTGACACAAAAATGGACCTTTAGAGCCCTCATGGGTCTGCTTTAACTGTTCTTAATTTCCTCTTTTAGGTAACAAGTATTTCTGTAGCTTTCCTTGCTGCTCTTAATCATCACATTCCATTGCAGATTTTGTCTGCATTGAGCAGTGAGAGAAGTGACTGTGACTCAGAGATTACAAGAAACAAAAATCTCCCTGTTCCATGTTACTTCGTGTGTGTGCATCCATTGTTTCCCCCGATCAGCTGCAAGGTGCTCTTCCAAAACTCACAGCAGGTTTGAGGATAGTTTTCCTGGAAGGCTGGTTTATATGATCCAGCTAACTGGGATTAAATTTGAATGTATCCCTATGGATTACTTGAGCTTTAATCAAACAAAACAAAATGTGTGGGTTTGTTTACTTTCAGTGCAGTTACATTGGACAAAATGTTTGGGTAATATGTTGTGGGGAGTAAGGAATTGGGTCTTAGGGGAAGTCCAACAGCCTTTGGAATGGTGTTTACTCTCCTGTGAGTCTGTGTGAACCAATTTTTTGACTCTCAGTCAGTGGTGTCACTTGACAGCAGTTGGTTTTCAGGGTTCTAAGATACTATGGTCATCAAGTAGTTAGAAAAAAACTTTTGTTGTTCTGACTTTGATAAAACTTGTTAAATCACTTTCAGGATTAGACTGTTCACGTGAGTAATCCAGTGAATTTCTGCTGGTTGTTATTCTTGTGGCAGATAGTGGAAGGCTTTCTACTGATTTATGTATTTTTTTTCTGTTTTTTTTTTTCAACTTTAGTTGGCAAATATTGGGAGAGTAAAGATGCTGCATTAAAACCTGCCTCCCAACATAAAACTCTTCTCTGGCTCCCCGTCCTGGTGTTTAACTACACTCATACTGGAAACATTTGTCCTGTATTTGATTAGAATTTCTTTTATTGCAACTCCAGGGTCCTGACCATCTTAGGACCCTCTGGGAAGTCAGTGTCTTGTTATTGTTGTAGGAGGGAGTTTGTTTAATTTTGGGATTTTTTTTTGCACAGGGGGGACACACCAAAGCAGGGCACTCTCCACATGCAGCTCTCAGGTGTTGAACAGGGGGCAATAATCACTGTCTTTGACCTGCTCATCACACAAAAATATCTCCTTGCCCTTGTGTCTTTTCCAGTTTAGACTGAACAGTCCCCTTTTTCTCCTTGTATTTATTGCTTGCACAAGGAGCACTGTCATCATGAGTCACGCTGAGGCTGCTGCAGTAGCCTGGAACTTGAAGGCAACTTGAGAGTTTCAAGAAAAAATGCTAAAAATGGAGGGAAATTATGTCATAGAATTAAACCCCAGAAATTCTAGAGCAGCAGGCCTGGAAATTGGGTGTCTTAATTTTCATGTTGCTCTTGTTTCCATTGTATTGTTGCATAATCATTTAATTTTACACCTTGATCTTTGCCTTCTGTCAAATGAGCAAAAGAATTGGGACTGTTAAATCTTTGCATTCAGCTTTGTGGAACTCCACTTAAAGGTGCTATGAGAGTGCAAAATAGTAACTGATGAAAGCTGGAAAGATTTCTTTAGAGAAAGTATTGAGGCAGCTGCAGCTCTCATCTTTCTGTAGGTTTTTTTCCAGTGGTATTGAGCAATTCTGCCCTTCAGCTTGGCTTGTGATTATATCTGACCAAACAGAAGGATTCTGTCTCTCACTGTCACCATAAGTATTAGATTGGCAATTCTTTATGTTCCATAAAGAGCTTTCTGATTATATGAACAGTCTTTCAAATGTAGCTATTGTTTACAACAAAATATTGTTGGTATCTCTTAAAAGCAGAGCTTGAGGAATCCTGAATCCAGAGAAGAACTAGAAGCTTACACAGCTGTTACAACTATCTTGCCCTGCACCACCTTGCATCTCTGTAGTAAAACTATGGGGATGGGCCATTCCTGAATTGCTGCTCCAACTCTTCTCACTGTACTTGGTGTTCATGGCTCCAAATTTATTTTTAAAAGTGAAACATTCTGATTATTAAAAGAATCTGTTAAATGATGCAGCTTTTAAGAAAAAATACTGCAGTCACAGTCTGCAAACAGTGCTGTACATTTATTTATTCAGAGCTTTTAAAACTCCAAGTTACTCAAAAGATTATTTTTTTGGGGGGGAAAAAAGGCAATGTGATTGTTTTCTTTAAATTGCAGCTGCAGAAAATGAGGCAGAAATATTCAGGAGTGTTTATTTGGCTGCTGAGGTTGTGAGCAGACACTCAGCAGTGCTGTGTTTGCTCCTCAGGCAGTCCTTGATGGGTTATTCTCATCCCTCCACAGCCTCCTGTGTTGTGCTGGCCCACCTCTGTGTGAATGTGCACTGAACCACTCAGGGGAGTGATTCACATGAAAAATAAAGCTGTATTTTTAGATCAAGGGCAGTGCTGGTAAAAGCAGACATCAAACAGCAGCCTCGTGTTGGCACAGGGGGAGATGGATTCCATTAGAGTGCTTGTCTAAATAAGAAAAACTCCCTATGAACTGTTGTTGCAGCCCCAGCCATAAACTGTGGGCTCGGGTCATAAGGAGAGCTGGATGTTGGCCCTGCTCTGATCAAATTTATGGAGCTACACCTTAATAGATTGTTGGGCTTTTTATAAACTAAGACCAATGCTGTGTTTCTGCAGCTTTAATAAACGAGTTCTATCGAGTGTTGTTCCCCAGTAATAGGCTGTAGAAAAAGTCTCTAATTTATGCTGGAAGTGCAAAGGCAGATTCTAGTCCTTATTCTGTGTATTTATGTGTATCCTGGTGTGCAAACTTCCACAGCAGCAGCTCTGAGTAGAAATACTCACTTGTGCAGAAGCTGCTGCAGAGTGAAGGAACAATTGTTTGTGTATTTTCTTCAGTTATATTTCAGGACCCCTTACAGTGAGATTTCTAATTTTAAGCACCGGGAATTCCTCCCAGGGAAAACAGTACCGATACCATAGGAAATCTTCTCTGCACAATGAAGAATAAGAGCTTGAAACGATATTAAGACACAAACCTGCAAGAAATATTCTGAAAAACAGATGCAGCATTGAGCCTGGTTATTTGGCTGGGCTTGCAACTCTGAGCTTTTTAAGAATTAAAACCAAAATTGACTTTTATAAGGTTTTGTTGCTGTTTCCAAAGCATTCTGATTGCTGCCTCAGCAGAGGCACTGAGCAGTAAATTGCTTTTGATGCATTATAAACAGATTTTTCTGGTTAGTTGTCACTGACAGTGATGGCTTTGACGTTGGTCTGGTCTGCAGGATTAATCCAAGGACACCCAACAGCTGTTCCATGGTAATTGTTCCAGCCTGCCCCATCCTCTTCTGGAGGGACACCCATTAATTAGGAGTTTATCCAGTGCAACATTCTGAATCCTTCATTCTGAATCCTTCATTCTAAATCCCTCGTGCTCTTCCATCGTGACAGATGTTGTCTTGTTCTTTGGGCCTTGTCTGGCAAGGACTTATGCACCTGGCCTAGGAAGCTCTTTTTTTTGGATGTAGTACACTGCAATAAATATCTAATATTCCTCCAAAGCAGTTCCCTTCTCTGGGCTGTTCCATGTCCATTGACATACAGCTGGCTGGAATCACAGTCCATGTCTGTTCTAACAGTGGGAAATGTGTCAGCAGGACAAGGGACACAGCTCTGGTAGAGGAGATTCTTCATTAGTGTCTTGTCAGCTGCTCTGTTCCAATTAAGTGAAACTGATTTTGAGAAGTAGTATTTTTGAGTTAACCCTGAGATTTTTTCTGAGCTAAGCAGTAAAATTTCTTTCTTTTTTCCCCTGTTTTGTGCAGAAGCTCAAGGATACGTAAGAGAATATTGTCTTAAGAAATTTCCTTTAAGCTGCCCCCCTCCTCACCCTTCCTTTCTTCCCTGTGCCTTCAAGTTGATCCCATTGTTCTCCATAAATAAAAGCTTATCTATAGAATTGGCTTTTCCAGGGGTTGAACAAGTGCCCTGGGATTTCTTCTCCAATATAGGTGTAGTCATTCATTTCAGCATTTGGTGTTTTCCTAGTTTCATCTGTCCAATATAATATGTTTGATTGTGTTAGAGTTGCTGGTTTTTTTCTGTAGTGTTTACAAAATAAAAGCCAAGGTTGCAAGCAAAGCACTGCAAGTTGTATTTTGGAACAGTCTTTTGGTGTTGATCACCTGGAGATGGTCTCAGAGCTCTTTCCAGGAAGAATTATGTGGCTGGACCAAAAAAAACCAGATTATTAATACATAAGATAATCCAAGTGACTATGTAAAACTTATTACATAAATTAATGATAAATACCAATAGGGAATATATATTTTGTTAACAATTCTCATCAGCACTCACAATTATTTTGTATAGCAATAAAACTTGCAAGACAGGTTTCGAAGGTGTCACAGTGCAATCTTCTGAAATATAATAAAAGGTGATCCCCTTATTCAAATTACCTGCTTTAATAACCTGAATCCAGTAGACAGTACAGCACCTACACTAAATATTTATTGTTTTGGTCAAATTGGAAGAAAAGATGGATTGCTGGACTAAACCTGCCTTGTTTTATGGCTTGCAAAATAGAATAAAACATCCTGTTATATTTTCTGAGTTAATCCAAGCTTGGAGAAGAACATTTGAGAAGTATATCTGTATCTGCTAGAGTAATTAATTCCAAGAGCTGGTAAGAAGAATTTTAATAAAATCTGGAATTATAATCTCCCCGTGTGATTTATAACTCTTTGAGTTACGTTGTTAAGCAAACACAGAGGTCTTTTGCTGGATGGCAATTTAATACAAAGAGTGAAGAACTATATAATTATCTTCCTTTGAGTGCTGCTATCTGATTTAAATGCTGTGTTCAGTTTTGCATTTTCCTGTCAAATTGAGACCTTTTCCACTTGAGGTGATGGATTCAGTGGTCAGCTCCACTTTTTTTCCCCAAGGCTGTTGCCTCTGGAGCCTGATGAGTGAATGGCACATATTGTCACTCAGGAATAGTCAGCTAGTCTGGCATGTTAACTTAAGCTGTCAGAGAGGGCTCTGACCTCCATCCTTATGTCTGGAAGTGCTGATTCCAATTTTGGGAAAAGATGGTGATTTGGCAGTAGAAAGGCTGATGTGTCTCTCCCACGGATTACAGGGAGCAGGGATAGGCCAGGTCTTGCCAGGGCTCGTTGCTCTGTGACCTCTGAACTGTCCAGGGCAGGTCTGGCTCTTTTCAAGATGTGAAAAAATTGGGTTTTTTGGGGGACTCCAACCTTAAATTGAAATTCAAGTCCTTGAATGCAGGATACAGCAGTAGCTTCCCAAAACTGCAGGGGGAAGCAGATGACTGCTAATGAATGACTTAGAATTGGTATTTGAAGCTGAAAAGTATATTCCTTATCTGCTTAAATTCCTTGTTTCTGTGCCCCACTTGAACTCCAGTAATTTAAATTCACTGCTTCTTGGCGACCTTCCAGAGGGGAGTGTGAGGGGCAGGTGTGCATTGTCACTGTGAAAATAAAGGAGAGAGAGCAGAGTTTGCTGCTCCTGCCAGATTTGGAGCCAAGAACGGTTCCCTGGCGAAGGTGAATCAATTGATCAAACAAAATGCATAGGAACAGCCAGAGGAAGGATAGTTGGAATCGTTACAACCTGAGGGTGTTTGTCCTTCAGCTCCCACTGGCTCTGGTTAAGGATTTCACTTCCAGCACTTTTATTGTATTGGTTATTTCCCATCCAAACAGGGAAAATGTGTAGGTTGCTCTCTTCTCTCATAGCAGAATAATGCTTTAAATGCTTTTGGTTTTAACCCTGTCAGAGTAGCTGAGGTGCAGGGACTATATGTGATGGCCTTACTTTGGAATTGCACTTTATTGTCACTAGGCCAAGGTGTCCTTTGTCATGACTTCAGATCAGACCTTTCTTCAGTACCACTGACTTGCCAGGCAGGTTTGTGTTAAAAAAACTAATTTCTTCTGAGTCTGGGATTGTAATTCAGTATCCAAATCTAAACATTTCTAATTAGATCCTTTAAAAATCATTTTACTAGTTACAGGTAGTTAATTCCTTCTGGACTTTAAAAAATTGTTTTTTTTTTTTTTACTTTGTACTAACTGCCACTTGGAATTTGTCATCTTTGCATTAACAAAATTTGAAAAAAAACCCCAAACCTTAAGATTTTACTGATTTTTAATAGCAGAAAATCATAGAATGGAGTGTAAATTGGGGAAGTTGTGCCTGACCCCAATGTTGTACATGAGCAGCCTCAGGGAATGGAGTAGGGAGATGGCTTTTCCTTAGGCAGAGCATTCCAGGAGTTCAGGCTGACCTACTTCCCTGCTGAGGAAAGGGCAGCCTGCCCTGCAGCTACTGAAATCTTCTCCTGAAAAATGAGTGGGTGGGGACACTGAAGTGACATTGTGCAAAATTTGTCCCAGGGACAAGTCACTTGCAATTTTTTCCCTCTGGACTGATGTGATCACAGTAAACTGATGACCAGTCACTCTGCAGTTGTCCATGGAAGCTGGAAATTTAACATCCTGAGTGAAGAGTTGTGTCTTCTCACAGTGGTTTAGTTTTTTGGGGTTTTTACCCTGAATTTAAATAGAACACAAGTTCTCCCCTGAGCAGCCCTTTCAGCTTAAATGTAAATTCAGCAGAATAATTGACTTTCTACTGTTTTGTGTTAGGATTTTCTGTAAAAGAAATTTATATGTGGAGGAATAAATAATGTATATTTCACAGTCACACAACCTGCCTTTGAGGGCAATGCCTTTAGGATGTGAGGGGCTGATATATGTTTTTTTATGCTTTTACATTTTGTGGAAAAGCCAGAGAAATTTGCTTTTATATATTGCTTATTGGTCAGTCATACTTTAAATGCAAACCCAGAGTGGTGTATGAGGTACCCTACAGACGTCACCTTTTTTAAGAATACTTTGAAAACTTAAACAGTTTGGAACTGAAACTCATAAAACAGGAATACCTTGAAAATGTTGTTCAGGCTCTAACAGAAATACAGGTTTTGAGCTAGGACTGCATTGCTGCTTTGCAGGGAGCTGAGTAGGTTGCAAAACCATACATGGTGCTCTTAAAAATGCTGCTTTGTTTCTTTGTTGTTGCTCCTTTTACTCTTCTTTTTTAATATAAAGCTTATTCTTCTGAACCTTTCTTGCTGCAAATCACTGTTTATATTAGCATTTAATACATAACTAGGGTGAAAATTTTGTAATAATTTTAATAAAAAGAAACAAAATAATGATAATACAGGTAAAACTTTTCATCCAGTATTCCTTGGTTTTAGGCTTTCTGCCTCAGGAATAGCGTGACCACGCTGTAGTTCTGTTTATAAAAAAAATTCTTTCGTTCTTGTAGAGCTGTAACTCAACCCTGTGCTGCAGTGAATCAGCTAATGGCACTGAAAGGCCACTTCTAAATAGGTCATGAGCAATGAAGTCAGTAGGGCTTGTGTTTCAGGCATTTCTTTTCTTGAATGAGGGTTGTCTATGGAGATCTTTCCAGTAGGATCATCATCTCCAGACCTGTTCTGTGCTGGGATCTGGCTGCTTTGTTCACTGGTATGAAAATGTTGTGCCAACTTTCACTTTGTGTGCACTGAAGATGTTTTAAAAACCCCTTTCTGTGCAGGCCCAGCTGTGTGACAGTGACTTTGCTGGAGCTCTTCTGTCTGTTCTTTGAAAATTTAGATGTAGCAGTTCCATATTCCCTTTGCTGAACAGCAGAGTCCTGCATATATACAAAGAATTCAGGATTTTAATGCAGCCTGAGCCTGAAGTGTTGAATTTGTATGCTCATATTTAGAAAACCCATGGACATTGGTGCATTGTGGAAGGGTTTGGGTGGATTTGTCGGCCCACCCCAAGGAAAGGCATTTTCTAAATAGTGGGGCATGGTTTTGTCTGCTCTTTGTTTTGGGGTTTTTTGGGGTTTTTTTAAATGCAAGGAGCAATGAGTATTGGAAAACATATTTAATGGGCAATAGGAACAAATTTTATGATCTGGGCACCTATGGAAAGGGTGAGAAGAAATTTTGCTGTTAATTTTGTGTGTCACAACTGAGTGCTCTTCCACTGAGCCTGGTTTGCAGAGCGTTGTGATCAGTTACTACCAAGGTGGTGACAATGGTCAGGTGAATTAATTCCCCAAACCAATAAAAGCTGGAGGAGAGAAGCTCTGCTTTTGCATTGTTTGTCAGCTCCTTGGCATAGCTGTGAGTGGTGCAGTGCTCCACACACAGGACTATATTTAGCTGTTTCCAAGGAGATGTTCTGTGCGATATTGATAATTGCATTAATCCTTGATTCACACAATCTGCAGGAAAGGAAACTGCTCCTTTCCCTAGTGCTGGCTTTTTAATTGCTCAGTGATCTGTAATTTACAGACACCTTGATTTAAGTCCTTTGTGTGTTGGGAGGAAAATCAGTGGTTAAATGATCGGTTTTCTACCATAGAAACGACTCACGAACTCAAGCATCGCTTTTTGATGTTCCTGAGTCTTAAAAACAACTGCTTTGTTTTCACTGGTGAGAGGAATGTCTGCCCATGAAACACTTCCACTGTCAGTAGGTTGAAGGGGTGGCTCCATGACATCCTGTGTTTTCTGTGTCAAAGGCAAAGAGCCCCCATGTCAACTCCACTTGTGCCAAGATATTCATGGTTGAAAACACAACTCTACTCAGCATGTGCAGTACTCACTGTACAACAGAACAGTCCTCCTGTCTCTGGTTCTGATGGGTCAGTCACTCTCTGCCTAAGAAATCTTTCAGGGCAGTATCAACCATGGACCTTTTCTAATGCAGCCAGCTCAACGTGCTTTGTACATCCCTGAAAGTAACTGGGGATTGCTGAGGTGGAATTATTTCAAGCAAAACTTTACATTTGAAAGATATTCTATATAGCTGACCTGCAGTGACTGAATTAAATTCAGTTGGAAAGGAGAACCAAACATTCAGCTAAAATGCTACCAGATTGGTTTAAACCATGTAATTCACTGTGGATGCTCTGCCTGCACACTGGTGCCCGTGAACTGGAGCTTTTTAATTGCCTTGTTGTTACACTCCAGTGTTTCATGGATATATAAAGTATATCATGTCACAGTGGCTACAAGCAAGCAAGCTTGGTAGTACTTACAATTCTTCAGGTTATGTTTTATTCTGATTTTCATTCATACTTTATTTGGAACTACAGCTGACCTACTTGTTCATTTCAATTAAATACTTTAAGACATTGTCTTTTCTTTTGTAGAGAAGAAGAAAGGAGAGCACAATGCTGAAGGAGAAAGGAAATGAGCAGTTCAAGAAAGGAGGTGGGTTGATAATCTTTTAACACCTCATGGATGTTAGAGAGGCTTAGATTAATAGTCAGCCATCATGGTGATGTTGCAGGAAACCCATAGGAAGATTTCACACCTATCCTTGTTCATTTTTATCACATAATTCATTTTTCATCCAGCTCTAGAGAAAAGAAAGAGATACCAGACCTCCTTTAGAGTTGTTTAAATCACAAAGACTTGGATTACTAAAGGAGGATTCCCATGAAAGCTGAGTGTTTGATCCAGGAACATGGTACAGAACTGCCTTCCAAGTGCTGGGGTTTCTTACACTAATCAGGAAAGGCTTCCCCTGAGCTCTGAGTTCAGCTAATGCACGTGCTTGGAAATGGTGCAGGACTTGAGGGTCTGTAGCTCTCTTGTACCTTTGTACATTGCTTTTTATTAAAAAGCATAATGGGGGGAGTGGTTCTGACACCAGCCTTCCATGGGTGGAGGATTCACAAAGAAACCAGGAAATGCAGATTCCTATTTTCCTCAGTCAGCAGGGATACAACCAAGGAACTGTTGTACCCTGATAACCAGACAGTGGCCTTCCTGCTGGAGGTCTCTTATTGTGTGCTGAGAGAAAAGGATTCCTGGGGAATGATTTACCAGTTCTGGGAAGCATCAGAGCAGCAGAAGGAAACTGCCCAGCCCATGAAGGCCACAAGCCTGCTCTGTTGGCTGAGTCATCCTGTGAAGGCTCATCCACAGCCTCTGCTTGATAAATTCTTTGGCAGATCTTTTCAGTGTGCCTGTGTCTGCCAAAGTGCTTCCTCATCACAAACACACAGCCTTTGAAGCACCTGTGTGGCAGTAAAATCTCTCTGCAGTTGCTTTGAACAGGTATCAGTGCAGTGACATGTTTCAGCACACGCTTCCCTTCGGATCAAGGATACACTTAATCTAAGGAGATTCTGCCTGTAAGGCTGGTACTCAAATAGAAGGAAACAATTTCAGGGATGAGAATTACACACACATCATGCTGCACTTGTCATACTGAGCTCAGGACTATATTACTGCTTTTATAAGGGTGTGAATTTCAAAATAATTGTGTTTGATCTATGTACTACTTAGTAATGTACTTAGAGAGCTGCTGCTGATTCTGGTTTAATACTGCATCATACATGGAGAAATGTTTCCAAAGAAATCTCAGCCATGTGGTTCATGAATTTGAAATAAATGGTTTGGTTTGGGGTTTGTTTTTTTTTTTCTATTGCATCTGCAGATTATGGAGAGGCAGAAGACTCTTACACAAAGGCTCTGCAGATTTGTCCAGCCTGCTTCCAGAAGGACAGGGCTGTTCTGTTTTCAAACAGAGCTGCTGCAAAAATGAAACAGGTGAGTGTTCTTTTTATTCTGTGCAACCCTGTGTATTGATTCTATGACAAATGCAATAATGAAGTGATTAGGGGTGCAGAAAGGAGGGCAAAGGATAAAGCTGTTTGCAGGTTTTGCTCAGCCTGTCCTCCTCCCAGTAGAATTCCTGGTACACTTGTTTTTACTGCAGATGAATACAAACCTGAAAGTTGCACTTGAAACAGAAAAATAGCACAGTAACTCCTGTTCTCAGTTTACCATCCTGGAAAAGCAGCTTTCTTGCAGTGTTCCTCCAGGACTGAGAGGTGTAGCTCTGTTTAGAAATGTACCTTGCAGCCATACTTAGGCATAAATAAATAAATTCTTACTCAGCATAGAGTATTCCTGTTTGGCTGGAATTATCTGATTTGCTGTTGGGATACTGAGCTGTTTGAGCAGGCAAGAAAAAAATAGAATAGAATCTCTGTTAAAAGATGTGAGTGTATATTTCAAATATGAAAGCTGTAAACTGAAAAACTGATCCAAATGTTAACTATTTGTATCCATGGGAAGCTAATCCAGTGGTCCCCAAAGGAGCCCAAGATGATACAAGGACTAGTGTATCTCACCAGTATAGACTGGTGGAACCCAACAGACCAACACCTTACTCTGAAAACTGATTCATATTTTTAATAACTTCCCCATAAATTTGTTCTTCCATACCTGCTGCTCCCATTTTAGTTTGTGAGGCATTCTTCCCTGAGACTGCTTCTGGTCATGGAGGAGAAAATATTGAGAGTAGAAAGATTCCTACTACTCAGATCAACAGTACAAGCTCAGAAAAGCCTGATTTATTTTCTTTAAAACCTTTTAGTTTAGATGAAAACAGGATCACCGATTACACAAATATCCCAGTTCCTTGGAATGCCACACAAACCTGTTTATTTGCAGTTGTAAATAATCTGTTTCCGAAGAATCAGAGAATCACTGAGGTTGGAAAAGACCTCCAAGATCATCGAGTCCAACTTGTGACCCATCACCAAGTTGCCAACCAGCCCAAAGCACTGAGTGCCACATCCAGTCATTCCATGAACACCTCCAGGGATGGGGACTCCATCACCATCATGAAGAAATATGACTTAAATCTAACAAAATTGTGTTGTGTTCTTTGTAGGACAAGACAGAAGCTGCTCTGAGTGACTGCACCAAAGGTACCACTTTTTTTCTCCTCTGTGTGCTGCACTTCTGCCAGATCTCTCCTGCATAAATTATGCCAGTTAGTGCCTTATTGCAGAGCTGTAATTTTGGGCACAAGGGTGTTTAAAGAATTTAATGGAAAGCTGTGATGGAACACACCTGATTTGTATTATTTCTTTTTTAAATGTCTATCAAATTTTTCCTGTCTGGAATAATTGTCTTGTACCAATAATGCTGCTCTTTGTACTTCTTTTTAAGAGGAAAGTCTTTTTACTATGGAAACTGTTTCCTTACACCTACTATTTTAAACCCACTTCCACCTGCCATTCTCTGCCAAATCTTGGTTTAATCCCAGATTCCAAAGAACTGTGAGGCCTTATAGAGTTAAAAGCATAATCAAGTCCCTTTTCTGCACAGCTTTTGCTTTGTCACAAGGGCTTGTGCTCTCCCATTCTTACCCTGCATAGTTTTCTCTCTGCACCTTCTGGTGGAATCATTTCAGCTGTGCTTTGCTTTATTGCTCCCACCCACTCACCCACACTCGAATATTTGTTAAACTCCCCATGACAGCTGGGGAAAAAAAGCCCAAATTACCAATCAGAAAACTAATCCAGTGGCTGTGTGCCAGTACTGCTTGTACAGTAAATATGAGTTTGTACATGCTAAAAGTACTCTTGAAGGTACCAAATCCCAGCTGGCCTCTGTCACTGGGGGGTTTGACTTGCTTTGGTGGTGGTGCAGTTTGAAAAACAGTTCTAATTTTGTAGTGGCTGAAGGGGAATCAATCTGCTCTGCAGCAGAGAGACTTAAAACTGCCAGTGCCTGACACTCCCCAGGGACTTACAGACTGCAGTGCAACACTTGGAGCACAGCAGAGCAATTCACACTAGCCTGCACTTGCTGACTGTAGCATTGCCTTTGTCCTTCCAGAGGAAATAAGCTGGAATGTTTAGTTAGATAATCCTGGATTTAATTGTCCCTAGAACCATTTTAATGGGTAGTAATCACAAAATGGACAGACCTTTCATATTCCCTCTTTCTGTGATGGAAAATCTTTCATATGCCCTCTTTTTTGTGATGAAGAATGGATTCAGGAGTTCTTGAGGAATTACCATTTGGAGGTTCCTGTTAAGTTTAGCATTCAGTCTGAACTGCTACTGAAAACAGTCATGGCTGCCAAGGGAATGAGGAGAGGAAGAGCTTAAATGCAGTTAGGATGCCCCTCTGCTGACTTGTAAAGCTAAAATAACTGTTTGTGGATTCCCAACCCAATTTTGACAGTTTGATACTAAATTCAGAACAGCACCAGTTATTCTCCTGGAGTTTGTCTCAACTTGAACTGAGATAAGCATGGAAATGCTTATTTTCCCTGCTATGTGTATCTTCAGGTATATTTAACTTTATCTGTGATCAAATAATATACACTTGTTAAATACACAGAAGCTGAAACATCTTACAGGTCCTTTAACTTTCTGAAGCATCACTTAGAATCTCTGCATATATAGTATTGCAAAATTAAATGTTTGTACATTATAAATCACTTCCATCTGTGATAGATTATGGACATTAAGTGAAATATGATCATTTGCATGAGACTTTCCCAGGCAGCTGTTTGCCTTTCTGAATTCTGACTTAGCTTTTAAGCTCTGCTTGATTCTAAGTTACATTATAAAGGTAACTTAAGAATTTAATACACACTTAAGAATTCGTTTAAGGGGTGTAGAAATGTCTCAAGTAAAATACTGTGCTTTGGTTTTGTTTTCCAGCTGTGGAATTAGACCCTCACTATATTAGAGCTTTGCTGAGGAGAGCAGAACTATATGAAAAAACAGAAAAACTAGATGAAGCTCTGGAAGATTATAAGGCAATCCTAGAAAAAGACCCATCAGTTCATCAAGCCAGAGAAGCTTGCATGGTAAGCCTTTGGCCTAACTTTACATCTAATTTTGACTTCCTTTCCTATTCTAAATATTCAATGCTGTTTGTTTAAGCAGCTTCCTATGCAGTGGTATAACTGTTTTTTTCAAGTCTTAACAAGTAGTGGTTTTCTCACCTGGTTTTACATAAGGAAGACTGAATGATCTGCCACAAATTCCATGACAGGTCTCTGGTCCATAAAGCAGAATCCTCCTTTTACCTTTGTAAAATGAGTAAAAGTAAATGTGTGTTCTGAGCTCTGAGCATCTAATGACCTGTTGAGCTGTTGAACAGCTCACACACACACACTTCCCAGTTCTCTGATCAAGGCTGTTAATTGTATTTCTGCATGTGCTAGAAGAGGTTGCCTGAACCTGCTGCATATTAGTGCCATCATTTCAATACAGATCTGCAATTTGGAGGTCAGAGTAGAAGTACCCTGTAATGCAGCTCTTACTGGCTGGTTCATAACTGAGTGTCTGTCTTTCAGGAGAATTATTTTTCTGACTGGTTAATTTGCATAACTTTTTTTTTGATGATTTGATTATATAATTTTGAGAATGGAAAAAAGACAGGATTCTCTCAGTCTGTATGTTTGTACCTACTTTAAAATGTTGATATTTTGTTTCTCGATTTAGCTGTTCTCCCTTCTTGTTCTCTGCTGTGCCTTCTGTGTGGATTGGGCAGTTTGAGTTATTTTACTAATGGTGACTGAAGTCTGCCATTTATCTTCAAAACCTCAGCCTTTTCCTGCAGGGAAAGGCACTTTGTGACTAGCAAACAGCCTCTTCTGATTCAGTTACTTTCTTTTAATATAAAAAAAATCTGCAGCTTAGTAATTCTTCAGCTCAGTCCTGTGTTCCAGTGTCCACTTTCACCACTATCAATCAAATTACAAATACTTCAGAATGAAACATTTCTTGCAAAATCTTGGCCATATCTTTGTACGTGTAAGGAAGTGCTTTAAAAGCTTCCTTGGCTTTTAGGATGTGTCAGCTTGGATGAAAAAAGATCAACCCCTAGCACTTCCTGAAAGCCCAGCCTAACATGTAAATAATCCCTCCTCAGTGGGGATTTGAAGTCACTGCCACAACCTGCTGATCTGAGCTTTAAGTAACTCTTTGTGCAAAGCACAGCAGGAAGTGATTTTTCTGGTGATATTTAGTGTGTTAATGCTCAGTGTGGAAGTAGCTCTGGATTTGACAAGTTCAGAGAGGCTTTTCACAAAGGTAGCAAGAAGGGAAGTCTGTTTTCTGCAAACTCCTCTTAGAGGCTGCTGCTCTTGTTTTTGGAAAGAGGTTATGGAGGCTCTGTTGAAAGGGCAAATGTGGTAGAGGTGCAGCCAGACAGGTGTGGTTTTGAAGGAACATGTGCTGATGAAAGGCAGCCACTCTGAAAAATGCAGGGGTTGCCACTTTTTATCCAAGTGGGAGCTGCAAGGCATGGCAGGGGAATGGTTTGTGGACACCAGAGAGCCTGGGAAGAGCTGAGCAGGGAAAACAACAACCAAACTATTCCTTACTTATGTAAATGTAAATGTAAAAAAAGAAAAAAAACCAGTAAAGATAAATGGCTGCAATTTGAAAATATAATTCTTAGTTGGGCACCCAAATCTGTGCCAATACTTTATTTATAGCTGGTTAAATTTTCAAAGGGCACCATTATTTTAGTTCAGCTTCACATCAGTGAACCTGCAACAGATTCTACCCCAGAAAGAAACAAAATTATTTGCATCACCTGCAAATTTGACTCTAAAACCCCTTTGAATGTGTTGTTACAAAAATATTTTTGAAAGGCTTAATTGTTTTAACTCTCCAATTGGGAAAATAAATCATTAGTAGTGATTCTCCCTCACCCTTTCCCCATACTGTGGTGTTGTAAGTGACAGATTAGAAATGGCCTTTATGGCATATTAGGCAAGAAACCTTGCCTGAAATGATTTCCTTTGGGACTGGATCAGTTGCACTGATGGTGGAAAAATATGCTGCTTAACTGTGTAACTCCTGTTATGGGTAAGGGTGTGATTCCACAGAGCAGCTGAGCTGACCTGCAAACCTTTGCTGCCTGCAGGGCTGTGCAGGGGCTTCCCTTGTGCCAGGGTGGGACCAGCTCAAGGCTGGACAGGCTCCCCAGGGCAGTGGGCACGGCCCCAAGGCTGCCAGAGCTCAAGGAGTGTTTGGAAAATGCTCTCAGGCTCCTGGTGGGATTGCTGGGGTGTCCTGTGCCAGGCCAGGAGTTGGACTTGATCCCTGTGGATCCCTTCCAGCTCAGGACACTCTGTGATTCTCAGTCTGACCCTCGGGAATGGCTGGATCTGTTTAAGCTGGTTGGGAACCCCCTGAAAGTACAGTCACTGCCCTTTATACCTCAAGCAAAACCATCATTTTCTCTCAGAGACTGTGCCTCTTAATAATCTCACAAAAGAGCCCTTGCTCAGTCTCCAGTGAATCATAAGTGCTGCTGTTCCTCCTGGCCATCTTCCAGGAATATTTTAGAATAATCAGTGATTTATTCTTCATTTTCGTGGCTGGAAGTGCAGAGGTTGACTGATACACGTACCTTCTGCTCCTTGACCTCATTTTTCCAGGCAGAGGCTTTGGGCTCACATGTGGTGCAGAACACTTTGTACAAAATGCCCTCAATTTACACTGCAGTGGGATTTAGGATGTTCTGCCCCGAGTTGGTCCTGCTCTTTGTCAAGTTTCAGGGGAGAATGAATCTATCGAGGCTGAAGCTTAAAACTTCTCTCTTGAAAAATCATTAGGGAAATCCTGACAGTTTTATACTTCTTAAAGTATTCATCATAAATCTCTAAATTTCACCATAAACCAATTTCAGCTGTAATGTTGACACCACATATGTGGTTAATGTATCTGACATGTAGGAGCTTTGCTTTATTGGAAGGTAAAAGTGCCTCTGCTTTGCAGAAATATCACAGCAGTTTTTCCCCCCTCACTGGCAATGAAAATGATGCAGCAAGAGAATCTGCAAATTTGCCCCACTCACTGTTACAGCAAATCTTCCTCCTT
The DNA here is from genome assembly GCF_001715985.3 of Manacus vitellinus. NCBI lineage: Eukaryota > Metazoa > Chordata > Aves > Passeriformes > Pipridae > Manacus > Manacus vitellinus. The sequence continues at coordinate 5,059,931 of NW_021939882.1, forward strand.
TCTGTACCTAGAAATGATTTCATATCCTGCTTTAGGGAGTGTCATGACCTTGTTAAATGACAGATTTAAAATAATAAATACACAGTAGTTCTTTGCTTTGACTCCTGATTTGGTACCTGCTCTGGTATTTCAGCTCTGTTTATATTTCAGGAGTGCAGGACTGGTTTTCTGATTTAAACCCTGGTGTCACCACTTCAGTTACTTTTGAACCTTCAATGCCAAACTAACCAGTTTGAAATGATCATGTTTTGTGGTCAAATAATCCCTATTGCTGTTTTTCTGAAGGTTTAATTATATGGAGTCAATGTTTAGGTTTTGTTTTTAACAGGTGTGTAAATGTTATGTGAATTTTTAGCTTCCACACAGTTTTTGAGGGATTGGCAGGGCAGATGAACTGCTTTACCAGAAGCTGTACTTTGAGATAAGTATCACAGGCACCAGACAAACAGGTGTCCATAAGCACATACAAATACATTTCTGGAGTGAGAAATGTATCCTGGATATGTGTATAAAAATCCCATCATCTTACCTTACAGCATTATTGAAAGCATGGGTCTGATTCCAGTTTTTCTCTCTCTCCACAGCGATTACCGAGACAAATTGAAGAAAGGAATGAAAAGTTAAAGAAAGAAATGTTGGGTAAGTAGCATGTAAATATAACTTCCATAATAACCTTCATAGACTACTGGAAAAAAAAAAGATAAAAAAGCATGAATAGAATATCTTGTGTAAAATTTAAGAAGGTAAATCTTAAAGGAAATATTTGCGTCAAACAAAACTCCTGATTTCTTTGTAGTTCTCTGTTTCTTGGTGTCACCTACAGTAAGTGCTGGCCAAAATAATTCTCCCAGAAAGAAAATTACATTTAAAGAAAGGATACTTAATACCTTCTAAAACAATTTAATACTGAAGTATGTAAAAGCTGGGGAAAATGGTTTGAAACAGACCAACTGCTCTGCCCTTTCCCTGCAATAAACCTTCAAAGCAAACATTCCCGTGGAAGGGATAAACCAGGGCTTTCACCAAACCTTTATGTAAAAGAAGTCACCCAGCTGTAATAACTGAGGGTGTTTGATCTTGTGTCTGAAGAAATAAATTTGATTCTTTCTGTGGCACTTCCAACCTACAGACCTCCAAGTCTTCATGTTTACCTTGTTTTATACAGTATTTCATTACTGTTTGTTTGGAGACTGAATTAGACCTACCCAGGCCTTGTGTGATTACATTTCCTAATGGCACAGTTCATTGTGTCTTGATTCTTTACAATTCTACAACAAAGGACGTGTTTGTAGAAAAGATAATTTAATTAATACAACTCATCTGAATGTCTGTGCCCCCCTCACCACGTTGTGTGGTATTGCTTGGATAACAACTGGGTTGATGTATTTGAAAAGGATAAATACTTAGAGTGCCCAAGCAAGGTTGGTTTTCCTGTGTAACATTAAGTATAAATCAAATAAATAAATAAATGAATAAATATAATAATTATATGGTTAAACTAACACTTTTGAAGGGAATCTCTTGCCAAAACAAGGCTGCTGTCAACGTTGTCTCCTCATTAACAGGGTTAGTTAATTCTTACAGGTTCAGGTATCCTTGTGCTTTTTCAAGTGAGGGGTTTTTTTAATATAGATTTTTCATTTGCACTGTTTAGAAAAGCCACACAAAAGAGCAAAGACCAGTGACAGTGTAAGAGAGACTGCCCTGCCCTGCTTCAGAAACAGCTCTCAGGAGCTCTCTGCTCATTCTGGGTGTGACAGGCAGGAGATGAAATGCTGTTTCAAGATGAGTAGGCTTGGAGGGTTTGTGATGGGAAGGGGAAGGCAGGGTTTTGCTGTTCTGCAGAGAATCAGGTTAAATAAACTCAGCCTGTCTAACTCTGACACTGATTCTTAATATATTTAGGAAGAAGAGACTGTTTCAAGGGCTTGTGCTGAAGCTGATATTTTTCTGTAATTTCTTTTCTTGATCTGCAGACGCTGATTTTCTCTTGCTTTGTACCTGCTCTGACCTGGCAAAGTGTCAGTGAGGCTTTCTAAGGCTTTAAGGATCAGATTCTGTTTCCACCATTGTATTTAGAACAAGCCATAAATAAAGAAGGTTGATAGTGCTATAAATAAATGAGAGATGCAGAAAATCTCCAGAAGGATCAGGCCCATTTGTAGGAGATGGGATGGGTCTCAGCACAAAATAATATGAAAATTCCTGATCTTTTTTGAACTTTAAAGGGCCTCACCAATCAGAAAGGATGAAACAATAAATTCAAACCTGGTTCTATACCGCTATTTTTTGCCTAGATTTCAGACTATATGTGATCTTTTTTAGAAGGGTTAAAACTTTAAAAGTGGCAGTTAGCATTGCAGAAATGAACTGGTCGTTTGGCAACCAGTTCAAAAATTTTAATTGGGTTCTTGAGAAATAAATTCCTTCTCAATGATGTTACAAACATACAAGGAGTTACAAACAGCCAGGAGAACCAGACTAAGAGTGGACAGTACAACATATAACCTTGTGTTCATCCACAACCGTTGTGTGTGACAGGATTCATCTAAATTGTCACATGTGTTGTTAAATTAGATGGTGTCAGTGAGGCAGGTGATATTATATTCTTAGCACTGCTTGTGGTCCCCAATGTAACACAAACTGAGGGGGGTTCTATAATTTATTCTCTGAATAGAACACTTGAAATTAAGTCAGGAATATGGGCAGCTCATTTTCTTAAGTGTTGTGAGATTCCCTGTATCTTGTTGGTAAGAGAGACAGTGTGAGGTCATGGAGCTACCCATGGGGGCCTGGGAATGAAATACTTCCTAAGGTTTACAAACTGCTCCTATTCTGTCTGAGGTCAGGGGAAAACCCTTACAATGAAGAAGGAGGGTTAGATGGGAATTCTGGAAGACAACAGACTTGATATAGTGTGGTGGTTATGAGATTCCTTTGGACTGTTTTTGTTGTACATTGTATTTGTTCTGAGCTGTTTCCGCTTGTCTTTTTCCAGACCTTTGTTAATGCTGTTTCCCAAGGGAGTTCTGTGTCAGGATAGACAATGGCTTGTGGCAATCTGTCAGGGGATGCTCTGACTGAGGGTTCAACAGTGCTGGGTGCCTTCTTGACTTCTCACAGGGTCAGCTCAGGTATCTAGGTTGTACTCCAGATATTTTGGTTCCAGGAGACCGAGTCAGATGCTTCCTAATAGTTCCAGGCTAGGCCTGCTCCAAGAGCACTGATACTAAATTGAACTTACCAACAAAATCTTTAGAAAGAATGTCCCAGTTCATGCTTTGGCTCCTTTGAAGTTTGGATATTGAGTTGGTCCTTGTCTTAGTCAATGAATCAGCCAAATAAATGGTAAGCTTTTATTCTTTCACTAAAACAAATCCAGAGGTACCCAACTAACTCCCACTGTCCTGAAAACTGGAGCTGTATATAAACAAACCAAAATAAATAGAGTGCATCTTCCTCCCTCCCCAAGTGTGTTTCCTGTTTTCCAGTGCTACAGCTCATTACCACATAGTTTGTCAGAAGCTGAAACCACTTCTGAAGTGATTGTGTGTAAATAAGTCAGAGTACACATTCTTGGCTAGATTTTTCCTTCCTGACTACCTAAGGAGGAATTCTTGTGTGCAAGTGGTGCTGCATGTGACTGACGAAGTCAATGTCACTAGAAAAATCCTGTTTTGTGGCCAAACCAAGTCCGTTTGAGCTGTGTGTTCTGCAAGGATCTTACTTTTCCAAAGCTGACGTTTGTATGTGTACGTTATTTTCATGTTTTCCATTCAGCCTTTGCAGGTCAATTCTTTTGTCACTGAAGTTTGCTCAGGCTGAAGTGACCTCTGAGTTCCACATCAAAGAAAGCTTACCTTAGAGCACATTTGGGAAGTAGCTTTGAAATCCATTTGGATCTTTCCCTTTGTGCTTTCATAGAATGAGTATCCTCTGCCTCAGTGTCTGTCCAAGGATGTGAACACACAGTGACCATTTTCTCTCTTCTTTTGTATTTCTCTTCTGACCTCAAAGCCAATGATTTCCAGCTCTTGTGCAACAAGCAAGTCTTGTTTAGAGATACTATAATTATTGTGATAACTAGGACCACTCCTTTGAGGAGAGGGTGTGAGGAGAGGGGAAGTTTGGATAGTTAGAAGAGCTTGGGGGGTGTGACAACAATACAGCTACAGGGGAACCAAAGATATTGGATACAAAAACCTGGGATTGAACTTGCCAATGTGTGTAGCCCATCTTACACACACAGAGTTCATCAAATCAAATTAAAAACTGGATAAATGAGTGCCTTGCAGAAAATAGGGAACTGTACTGGATTATCAGTGTATTGCTGGGAAGGCTCTCAGAGCACATCACTGGGCCTTCCTGACAAAAAGAGATTTTCCAGCTACCTGAGATCAGCAAAAATATTTATAAGGCTTCATACCTAGAGAATTATGTTTTCTGGGGCTTTTTTGGATACTGAAGGTTATGTTGTATTTGCAACTAAGCTGCTAAATCCCAATAGTGCATATAGGGAGGTCACTTTAAATAGTTAAACCAGAGCTAATATACAGTTTCCTACAGTTCAGTCCTCAGCATTTTGGGGAAAGGAGAAAGATTTGCCCTTGCTGTTTTTATTGCTTTAAAAATGTTGGTAGTACAGAAAGTTACACAGAGAGGAGACCTCATCAGGAAATCTGTCTTTTATCCAAAAAAGAATCTTAACACAAACAATATGTAGCTTTTCAACTTCCAAACACCACATTAATACCAGCAAATAAACTAGAACTATTGCCAGAAAGACTGAATAGCAATAATTTTGGCTGTTAATGTAAATTGTGAGGAATCTTTTCCCACATTTGCCTTTTTCAATGGGGTGTTGAATTGCAGTTTAGGTGAGTGATGAATCACAGACTTCTGAGGCCTAAATTGATTTTTACCAATGAGTTTTCTCTTTAACCCCTGAATATTGCTTTGTTGAAGAAACTTAATGTGCTGGAGTTGCAGATGAAAAGGAGGCATGGTCTCTCTAAAATAAAAAGAACAAAATCTATGAAAATAAGGTCTCAGAGAGGAGAGTGTGACCCTGCCTGGGGACAAGGAGTGTGTGATGGCTGGGGACTCTCTGCAGCTGAGTTCCAGCCCCACGTGCCTTTTCCTTCCTCCAAGCACAGGCTCTGTGCTAAGAGAGCTTTTCTTAACTACAGATCCTAATTTAGGGATGAAAGGAGGTGGGGGAGGAGGAAACACTGCTTCTCTACAATGATGGGTTTATGTGTGCCAGGAGCAGCTCTGGGCTGGAGTTCCCGGAAAAGCCAAGGCTTTCTTCTGCCTCATTAACAATTTATATTCAGTGTGGCTGCCCCAGAGCCATTGCTGTCTGTGGAATGAAGTGATAGAACAGGAAGGTGACCTGTGACTGTGTTGTTTGAATTATTCAGTCGCAGGGAGATGAAGAATAAAGTACTAAATCTATCATATGGTCTCGGTTCTCCCAGAGAGCTGCCCCAGCTGCAGGATCCCGAGGCATCTGGGATGTGTTTATTGGCTCTGGAGTGCCTGGAAAAGAGCATCGTGCTCCCTGCAATTAGAAAAGACCTTTCACAGTTTCCTGACACAGGCAAGCCAGCTGCAGGGCCTGGGGGACTCCAGCCATGCCAGACTCTGCCAGGCTTCTCCCACCACACAAAGACACATCTCACCCCAAACCTGAAGCTCAGCAATGACCAAATGTTTGCCCAGAAGTACAATAGCAACTATTCCTGTCACTCACAGAGATGCTACCAAACAACTTCATGGTTTTATAACCGAAATGCTTTTAGAGTGCAGCATAAAGGTATGAGGTTAATAGTTAACTTACCTTAAACAGGGTGTATCTTAAAAAAAACCCACCACCAGTACAAAGAAGTTAATCCTACCTGAGCTGCTCCCTGGAGTGACTTTGGCCGGATCCCTGAACCGCCTCCTGTTAATCCTCACATTAAAAAACAATCAAATTGAAGAAAAATTGTCTCACCACTCAGCTGCTTTGGTAGGGTCAGGGGTAAGGTTGGCTTTTTTTGAGGCTTGGATATGTTCTGTTTTGAGCACAGTCACAGGCAAAGCACACATCTTGATCTTGCTGTGAAGTTCAGAGGAGGCCACAAAGTTGATAAGGGGATAGAGCACCTCCCCTGGGCTGTTCAGCCCAGAGAAGGTTGTGTGGAGACCTCAGAGCCCCTTCCAGTATCTGAAGGGGCTACAAGGAAGCTGGAGAGGGACTGTTCATCAGGAACTGCAGTGACAGGACAAGAGGGAATGGCTTCAAACTGACAGAGAGTAGGTTTAGATTAGATATTGGGAAGAAATTCTTCCCTGTGAGGGCGGTGAGGCCCTGGCACAGGTTACCCAGAGAAGCTGTGGCTGCCCCATCCCTGGAAGTGTTCAAGGCCAGGTTGAGTGGGGCTTGGAGCAACCTGGGATAGTGGAAGGTGTCCCTGCCCATGGCAGGGGGACTGGAACGAGATGAACTTTAAGATCCCTTCCAACCCAAACTATTCCATGATTCTACTGCTCCAGTCTGGCCTAGCACCAAACAGAACCCAGGTGAAGTGACCACAGTGACAGGTGTTTCCCATGACTGGAAGCACCTCAGGTAGGAATAGGTGTGGCATTTGCATGTTTTCTTACAGGACTGTGGCTGCTGCAGCTGCTCAGGTGGATTTTCTGTGTCAGCTATTGCTGTTGTCACATTCAACTCCCAGCAAAACAAAATCCATTCACTGCCCTGAGGGATCAGTGCAGGTGGAAGGCTTTGGGGAGGTGATGTGTAGTCTGGGGATGCAAACCCAGGTTAGGCTTCAACTTGTCCAGACTTCTCTTGTTTATTCTTTGGGAAATCAGTCTACAGTTCACCAGTGAAGCCAGGAGGAAAATAATGTTTTTCTTGGAAAACTGACCATCTTCTTCCTTTGTCTTGTCATGCCAGGGGCTCAGTCACCCTGTGTTCAGCCAACAGTGAAGTTGTTACCTCTGCTTCTTTTTTCATTTCATCTATTCTATCATTTCTATATATGATTTTTTTTAAAATATGTCCTTTTGTTGTTCTTCTCCTCTTATAGGTGTAGCAAGATTAATTTTCTAGAGTGAGAAAGCCTGTATGATACATATACATTGACAGAAGTCTTTAGATTTTATTAACTGTCATACCCTCTGAATATTTAACAATGATTTCTAATTCCTGCTAAGAGCCTAAATACTACCAAAATGCAGAAATTTCCATAGCATTACCTGAAATTAACGGGTAAATCAGTAGAGCTGGACTGTAGTTGGGCATAATTCAATGGGAGTTTTCTTTTTGCTCAGTTCTCACCGTGTTCTCTTGGATTTTCATTGCAGGCAAACTGAAGGATCTTGGGAATTTAGTTCTCCGCCCCTTTGGCCTGTCAACAGAAAACTTCCAGATAAAACAGGATTCATCAACTGGCTCATACTCCATCAATTTTGTTCAAAACCCAAACAACAACAGATAACATGGATTCAGTCTGGCTCTGCCCGTGTTCTTGCACGTCCCAGCGACAGGATCCCAAACACCCTTCACCCTCCCCAGGGGATGAGACTCAGTATATTCATTTTCCTGCTTGTGAAATTATTTGCAATGTGGATGTAAAGCAAGTCATTTGACTTCTTGTAGTGATAACTGTGTCCAGTGTGTGATTTATTATTTTTTAAAGTATTTTTTTCCCTTCCCATGTGGTGTTTGGCTCATCCAAAAGGGAGGTTCCTTGTTTTAGCCCACTCAGTGCTGGCAACAAAATTCTAGGAAGCAGTTCAGGTGAATCCAAACACTCACCCACCTGAGGCCAGGAACAAAGGCTCGTGGTGTTCTGGGAATTAGGGAATCCACTCAGCAGGTGGTTGTGACTGGCAGCACCATGGACACAAGCTCTGGAATCCTGGTTCTTTGTAATAAAGGCTTGGTGGCTGTTTGGTTTGTGAGGTTCTTGCCTTGTTTGAGTCCTCTCAGGGTGGTTTTGTTGTTATAAGTGCTTCCAGCCACCCACAAATAACACACTTGCAAGACAATAATAATTGGAAGCATTTGATTTTTTGGCCTTGCTTAGAGCAATATTAGTAATTTAACCTGAGGCCACCCTCACAGCACAGTTTGTGTACTTGTTATTAATTTTTCTGAAGGCAACAATGAAATTTTGTGCCTCTTTACACCTACACACTTTGTCATGGTACCATCAAATTAAATTTGCTTGTGTGAGATTCATTCATGTTGCAGATATCCACAGTGGCAAACATGAGCTGATTGCAAAAGGTCTTTACAGTATCCTGGACCTTGAAGAGTTTGAAATATTTATAGAACGAGGTCCCCTTTGAGGTCCCTCCAACCCAAACCAGTCTGTGATATATAAATGGGTTCTGCTGAGGTGGTTCATTCAGATTTTGGAGAAGGTGCCTTTTGTAATTCCTGCTTTCTGGTTTTTATCAATGCTGAAGTGTTTACATTGGAGACAGATTCTTCAGTTGTCTCCATGCAGGTTTCAATACATGATGTAATTAAATAATTAGCAGTGGCTGTCTTGGCTATTGGGTGTCATCTTGAATTCATTTCAGGAAGTCTCTGTATGTGTCTGAAATTAAGGAGCTCCAGCCTTTCACTAATAAGCCTGAAAGGAAAAGCCTTTCCAGCCACAGTGGGTTTGGTGCTTTATTTTCATTTTTGTCTCTGCAGCTCTGGAGGGTTTTTTTCATCATTTAACTCTGTCCTGCTGCATTTTTAGTTTAGTACCTGCTTGTGAACTGTCTCAAGTCTGCAGTGAGTATTAAGTCTATGGGAATTAAAATATCATTGTCAGAAGAGGAGAGAAGCCCTAATTTGCAGCCTGTGCATCCTCCAACATCTTCTGCATAATTAAAATGTCACTTAAGTAAATAACAACCACCAGCCTCTGGGATTTCCCTGTGCTGCAACTGAGACTGAGACTTTACTGGAGTAAAGTTTCTGTGCAAGGCTGAATTTCCTGCAGTGGTGAAGTTGGGGCAAATGGTTTGGTGTGTGGATGGGAGGATGTATAGAAAGATTTTGCCCCTCAGAGCTGCTGGAGAAGGGGTTGCCAGGCAGAGGCTGACCTGGCCCAGGCCTGTGCAGGACTGGGGGGCTGATCAGCTGTGGAAGCACTGCTGTGGAACCTGAACTGAGCTCTTCAGCTTCAGGAAAGGCTTAGAGGCTTGGGATCAGTATAAATGTTAATAATCTTCCCTAAAACCTGGAACACCACAGAGCAAAGGTGTCCAAGCTGCTGCAGGGGAGCCCTGGGCAGAGCTGGGCTGGGCTGAAACTCCTAAACTTGGCTTGTGCCCAGACTGAGGCACTCAGGGATGTGTGAATGAGCTTCCCCCGAGCTCCTGGTGCAGCAAGGCTGGGCGGGGGGGTCTGTTCCTGCTTTCCCCACAGTGGGAAAGCAGCTGGCCCTGGAAGCAGCTCAGTCTGTCCCTGGAGCCCAGCAGCCCACAGGACTGGAGAGGGGCAGAGGGGTCAGCTGGGCTTTGCCAGGTGCCAACCCCAGTCCTGCATCACTGACTGAGCAGGGCAAGTTTGGGCCCTGGGTTTCATCCCCTACAACATCTGTACACACCTTTGGAACAAACAAAAATGGAACCACTTTGGAACTACTCTGGATGCTTCAAATTTTTTATATCTCGTTATGACCAATGAATTTCTATCTTTACCCACACTGTGTGTGCAGCTGTTACTCACCCCTGTGTGGCTGCTGTGCCAAGTTACAAGCTGGCTTTTAGCAACCTCCTGCTTACAAACGAGTTCAGTGACAGATTCTGTTCCTTCCATCCTGTTCCTGCTTCACTTTCTTAAAGGGCTGGAGGGCTGCAAATACCCCTTCTTGGCTGGAGGCTGGGTAACTTCTGGAAATTAAAAGCACAACAAAACTTTTGAAATTCCTACCTGCTATACAAACACAGCCTCAATCAGTGCAACTTCCCTGCCTGACATGTCCCTGTAGTTTTGCAATGAAACAGGATTGCAGCTAATTTGCTTCCACACTTGTGTTTGTAGTTAATTGGATTGTGTGAAAGACTCACTGGGAATTGGGCACATGGTTACTGAGGGCTCAAACCTCCAGGTCATCCCTGCTCAGTGCCACTCTCCAGCTGGACCAGAAACCTCTGACATGTTATCTACCACCACAGCAAGTTCTCCCCTAGGTAAAATTCCAGTTAATTGCCTGAAAGTCCTCTTGCATTGTCCAAATCCTGAACAAGTGCATGTATTTTGCTTTTGCTTTTTAAGGGTTTTTTTAATGTCTAAACTAGTCCTCACAGCTGCCTCCAGTAAGGTAACTGGTACTTCCTCCTGGTGCCACTGGCCACAGCTCCAGCGCAGTGCCAGGGAGTTGTGAGTCGCACGTGTTGGACTTATAACCTCTAATAGGAAAAAAATGTTTTACGAAATGTAATCTTTTAAATACAAGCGCTCTTAAACCAACAAGTCCCTTGCTAATTTGTTCCAGTAGTTACTCACCCTCATTGTAACCAGCATGTGCCTCTTTTCCACTTGGAGTTGTCCGTGCTCAGCTCCCGCTTTTGTTCCTTCTTCCTTTGCCTGCCAAATACAAAACCATTTAGTACCCAGGCTCTTCCCCCTGAACGTGGTTGCATAGAAATAAAGAAACCTGTTGGTCTTGTCCATCTTACAATCTGTCTCCCAAAACACCAGCCCCAAGTGAGGCAGCAGGAGGCCACAATCCAGCACTTGGGAAGAGGCCTGGGACTGACACTGCTGATTCTCTCCCACTCACCAGGATCCAAAATCCCCCTCAGCTCATCCCACTGGGATATTTAGGATTTGACAGAGCACCAAGCTCTGAAGCTGAATCCTTCGCTCCTTGATTAGCACATTTCAGCACAAAATGTCCAGGAGATCTCCCTACCTCTGATTAGCACAGACACAGCCAGGGAGAAAGGAGAAGCTGCTGGTCACCAGTTCCTAGGCTTTAATTAGCTGTGTTATTCCCAAGGGATTACTGTACCAGCCAAGCTCTGCTGCAGCCAAGAACCAATTATATCCAAGTGCCTCCTCTCTTTAACAGGGGGTAAAGATGCGTCGGGGCACATTTAATGTGCAGCATTAATACGTTGCTCTTTCACAAGCTTTCCCTGTTTGGAAGAATCCCAGCATTTTCTTGTTCAGCAACTTCATTCTTTCAAACCTGTGCAAGGCTGTAACTGCTGGGGAGTCCCTGCTGTCAGGGGGCCCTGGGCACCCCTTGGCTGCTGAGGCACTGGGAGTTGTGGCATTAAGGCAGAGTCATCACCACCTACCCTGACAAAGATTAAAGGTCCTAAATCAACTGAAAACTAAAATAAACCACCTTTTTCCTGATTCTGCATGTTCAGTAGGAATCTCCCAGGTGGAAACCATCTGCAGCTCCAGCCTGGAGTCCCGAGAACTGTGTGCTTCTCGCCCACCAGTTGTGAAGAGGACAATTTACAAATCCAGCATTCCCTGAGCGGACACAGCAGAAATGGATTTGCTTTCCCAGCCTGCCTGGGAGCAGTGCTCTGGTCCTGGCTCCCAGGACTGCCTTCCTGGCATCCATTGGCTCCGGGCAGTGATTGAGTGGGTGCTGGTCTCTGGGAGCACAAGTGGAGTCCCCACAGTGGCCCAGGAACCTGACCCCCCCCCAGTCACAGCACAGGAGCCTGGCAGGATCCAGGCATGAGCTGTGCCTGTTCCTCTGGGATAAGCACACACTGGCCACAGGATTTTCTGTTTCTACCTCTGGTGTGTGAACTGCAGCCAGTTCCTGGCAGAGCCCCGAGAGAGGCTGGTGCTCCTGGACAACACCCTCCCTGCAGACACATCAGGGAAGAGCGAGGTCAGGAAGACAGATGTCAGGAAGAGGGGGGAAGTGTTGTTATCTAGTCTGAGCGGTGGCTGCTGGAATAGCTTCCTAAATGTATTCCTGAGTGCTGCTGGCAAGTGCCCAGCCATGCAGCAGGTCCCTGGAGAGGTGGGGGGGCTGGGAGCTCAGCTCACCTAATTGCATTTGTCGTATTTCCATGAGCTCGTTTGGCTGTGACCCTCCATCGTGGGGCTGTTCTCTGTCTGAGGAAGGAAGCATTGCAGTATTTGGGAACTTTGGGAAAGGAGGAGGCTAGAAGCTCACAGATTTACTGCTTATGGCTTCAGCCCTGACCTGCGCTTGAAGTGACAGTTCTTGCTGTGGCCCAAAGCACATGTCCCTGCTCCAAGCTGGAATGCAGCTGGGGCCATGGAACCTGCAGCCAGCAGCAGGTTTTCTAAGCCAAGATGCAGCTGATGGCTCCTGATTTGATTTTGCAGTGTTAATGCAGAGGTGGGTGAGGTCTGGCCACCCCAGTCCTACTCTCACAGCCCATCTCTAGTATTGTCCTTTTAAAGGCAAACAGAGCAAAGTGAGTGTATCACAGAAGGATTATCCACATCAGAGTAGTACTAGTATTTCTGGGATCTTATCCTTAGCGTGGTCTAGTATTATCCCTGTACACACTGGAGCCCCCAGCCCCTTCCTCTGACAGCTCAGAGTCTTCAGTGTTTGGCTGAGCCCTCCAGCAGGCACAGCCTCACTTTAATATTTAATGACCAAGACAACCACAGTTGCAAATTCCATTCCCTAAGCTCAGCTGAAAATCTGGATTTCAAAATTAGAACTACCCCTCCTGGGGCATGAAATATTTACCCCAAATTCAGCACAAGCCAAAAATATCTGCAGGGGTGTCCAATCTGCCCCACATGGAGCACCCACGGCTTGTGCTCCAAACCCAACAAGGGAGGAAGAACAAAGAGCACAGAAGAAAAGCAGAACCATGAAAACCAGGTACAGAATATGAATAAAACCCACTGTATGAACCAGCAAACAAGATCCTTTTCCTACTGCCACCCTGCACTCCCTGCAGAACACGTGGCCTCCGCGTTCCAGCACCGACAGGGAGAACAACAAATCCACTGCAACAACCTGAGCAAGGACCAAGGACGAGTGAGGAAGAGAAAAGAAATTATGGCAGCGAGTGGTGGTTGATGCCAAGGCCACATGCACAGGGTTTGTTTCTGCCCTGGCCCCTCCCTGTGCTTGGCCCTGGCACTGCTTCACTTGAAGCAGAGGGACGAGCTCTTCCCAAAACCCTCAGGGTCTCTGAGCACATGGGTGCTCCTCACAGGGCTCAACCACAGCTCACACGTCGAAGAACCATCCCAGGCAGGGGCATTCCCAGCTTTCAATAAAGTGCTAAAGCAGAAGGACCTCTCCATGCAAACCTCAGCAGCCCCTGACACTTTCGGCAGTCCTGGAGGACACGTGAGGTGGGAGATGATCCCAGGGAGCACAGAGGGAATGGGGGAGTCCCTTCTGTGATTCCCTCAACCATAGCTGAGGCCTCAGGCCCAGCAGCCTCACACATAATGCCTCAAAATAACAAGTGTGACAGTGCCTGAATTCACATCTGTCACTGACCCACAATTTCCTTCAGAAATGGGCCTGTTGGTCTCCCCTCAAAAGATCTAAACTCTCCATACCCATCCCTCACACTTCAGCTGGGAATCTCTCCAAACCTCCCACGCCAGAGCTGCTCCAGGCACTTTTGCCCTCATTAAGTGTCACCCTTTTGATGCTCCAGGGCAGCAGCGAACACCATTAGCGGGGCATTGTGTGGGCTTGGCTTCACCACTGAAGGCTGGGTCACCTTTATCCTTTTGCCACTGAACCACTGGAGTGAAGATTAATCCAGGGAGTAATTGCAAAGCTCTGAAATTTGCCTGGCCAACCTCTCCTGGGCTCCCCAGCAAACCCAGCAGCCTCCACTGCTGCCAACACCAGTCACAAAGGAAAAGCCATTAGTGAGCAATTACACTGCAGCAGGATTTCCCCTCCACCACAGCCTAATGAGGATCACCAATTCAAGAGGAACTGCTGCAAGGATGAATGAATAATGAGAGAAAAGGGATGGGAGTTTCTGTAACCCCAACAGAATAAGAAACAACCCTGTGAAGGAAAAGAAAAACATATGCTGGAGCTGTGCTCCGAGCTATGGCCAGATGTGGGTGTTTTTCACAGTGACAGGAGGCACCAGTGGGTTTCAAATGCATCCCAGAGGCCCAGAGCCAAGCCAAGTCCCTACAGGCACTGTCCTCCTACACCAGCACTTCACTCCAGAAGTTAATTCGATTTGGGGGGAAAACTTCTGACTATTGACAACAGGTCACTGGAACAAAACACCTCCCAGCAGGGTCAGTGCTCTGTGTCACACACAGCTCCTGGCAGGCTGTGCCAGAAAGAAATTGCTTCCTTGAAATAAGAACAGCCTAAAAACCAAGTCTACTCAAGCAGTGTATTTCTTGTTTAACCCAGGAGCTCAGCTCAAATTATATTGTCTTTCTTTACAGTAACAAAAATGCAAGTGGAAAAAATGTGTATAAATGCTGCCTTCTATTTAACGGGAGGGTGGAATTCTACAAAGTGACATTTAATGGAATCATGGAATCACTACGACTGGAAAAGACCTTTAGGATCATCAAGTCCAACCATCAACCCAACACTATCAGATATTTTGAAGAAATACTTGCTGGTGTGTCTCTCCTTTGGCCGCAGTGCCGAGATGGAGCTCTGGAACAGGAATTACCTGCTCCAGCACCACCTGCTCCCGGGCAGCACGGCAGAGAAACACAGCTCAGGGCAAGGCAATTCCACCCTGGATGGAGAAATACCCTGTTACACTTACCTCAGAAGGCCAGACTTGTCTGAAACTGAGAGTAATCCATAAAAATCAGCCCAAGGACCGTGTGTGCCAGGGCAGGAACCCCTTCTCATGGCATCCCCCTCCTCCTCCACCTGGGATGTGACCTGGGGTGCACCTTGGTCACAGCCATGGAACAGAGCCAGCAGGGCTTCTTTGGATCTGTCTTTACCACATACAATCGTCTTTTCTTGCTAAGTACAATTTTTTCTATTGCTTGTGGGAATCTTCCAATTGCCTGAGCATGACTTGGAATCTTTTAGCCACTGTGGTCAGAGGAGACTTGTCCACATGATGGACTTTCAGCATGGACCAGCAACCTCAGTTTAATCATCATTTAATCCAGAAAAACCACTTTTAACATAAATCAAAGGCTTTAGGGTCAATGACTAATAAAGCAAGAAAGTTAAGACATCAAAACATTATTTCCCTTTAAAAGAGCACTGAAAAAAATCAAGGCTTTATTTGAATAAATGTTACACAACATTCTTTATCATTTACTTCTCAGCAAACCTTAAAGGGTGAATCATATTTTCCTCATTCAAGTCTACAAAATGAAAGAGGCATAGTGACCATTCAATATACAGACAAGAAGGTAGCACGGAGCAAAGCTTAAATATTAAGCAACTAAAGCAAAAAAGTGAAAAGCAATACATTACTGTAATTCTCTATCATTAGAATATCCCTGACAATTTCATTTCCAAATGAAAATCTGGTTTCAAACGCAATGGCTGCGATTCTTGCTGTGAAAACCAACGCAGACACATCAGCTACCTTGTCTATTTGATGCTATTTCTATATACCCATATTCTCCAATGCAGACCTGCATCTCTCTCAAGTGAATTTCTTCTATTTCAGCTGCTGTGCCCAAGTGCTCCCGGAGGGGAGGAAACGAGAGCCCTGGTGAGATCAGGTGTCACACAGACAGGCACTACTGGCTTCCACTTACAACACCAATCACTTCTCCGTCCAATGTGCAATACCCCTGCTGGGACAGTCCTGGGCCTTTTTCCTGAGCAGAAACTGGTTTGTGCCATGTTTGGTGGCTTCTTTTCTGTTTGGTTTTTGTGGGGGTGGGTAAAAATGTACCTGATTAGGCCAAGGCCCCCGTTCCTTGTCAATCCAATCGGGGTTGGGTCTCTGGAGGTGAAAGGCTGGCACATACCTGGCACCAAATCTCCCGTTTCCTCATGTCACATGTCTTATTTTTTCGGCTGTAGCCAAATCTCAGGCCTTGAACAGGAACAGAACCTGATCCTCTTCAACTGGTAAAAAGGAAAAGTACTGTAGGAGAAACATTCACCTCAAATTAAAAAACAAATTTATGGTTTATGATGAAATTATTATGAAAAATGGTACACTTTGAACCTACTGTACAGCACTATGCAGCCAGTTTTTAAAAAGTAGGTAGTGAGTACCCAATTTCTGGATTTGTAAATAAAGAATTTACCTCTGAAAAGCAGAAACTGAACCAGCTTGAGGCAAGAGCTGACACACACTCAGTGTGTGGATCCCTGTTGGGCCTGCCGGGGATTTGGGTGCCTGTCCCAGCCTCTCACTTTCCCCTCTCTGATTGTTTAACAAGTATAAACCTGTTGCCAATGATAGAGTTATCCTAACTTCAAATTCCATGTGATTAATTCAGGCTCCAGACACAAAGAAACTGTCTTTGTGCTGACCCAGAGGCCTCTCAAAAAGGTCTCTCTGGTTTTAAACGATCAAGACAAAGAGACTTTATTTTCTCCAATTGAATCAGGATATTAGTAAGGAGGAAAAGAATTTACTACAAGTCTTTTCATCTCTATAGAAACAAAAATTTGACTTTTAGTAGATTATGTGCACATTTTCATTTCTTCAAAACAAATATTTTCCCAGGTTACACAATAAACCCCCTGCTAAGAACTTTAAAGAAATGATTCTGCCGAGGCAGTGTGCACACAATGGAAATAATTAGTGACAAATAAATTAATATTTAATAACTCAAGATTTCAGCAGCGTGTCCAGCATTCCCAAGCTCCACTGAAGTAAGCCTTACCAAAGACATTTGGGGGAGGGGAATAAAATGGATAAAACCCACTGGGTTTCTTTTTTTTGATTTACAGCTTTTCAAAGAAGTCAACGCAACTCAGATCAACAACCATCAGAAACACTAATAAAACCTTTGCTCTCTACTAGTTACCTATCTGAAAAATATTTATGTCAAAAGGAAAAAATAACCCATGATCTGAAATAGAAATGCCATCCCATTTAATCACTCTCCATTCATTTTTCCCATCCTGTTTTAGGATTATAGGCTGCTCTCTGCCTCGTAGCCCCTCTCAACATTATTCCACAATCCTCAATTCCCTAAGTGTTAAAATAGCATAAATAAAATGCAACCATATTCACACAGAAGGAGCTTTCCCATAAAACAGAGATCCATGGAGTTTGTGGTCACTGTCCTTTCCATCAGGTCTATGGGAAATGTTGGTCTCAAATAGCAGGACTGTTCATATTTCACAATACAACTGGGTTTGGACATGCTTTGATCACAGATCACAGCTCTGCTAACACCTGCACTAAATACTAACTAAGCCTCAGAGAATGGAAAATTGCAATGCTAAAGTCAAGAATTAAAAGAAAAAAGTTCAAAAGTTACAGTCAACTTCCCAGGCAATTGGCTCCGTCACTGGCACCTCTCAAAACATACAAACGTGACTGTCACATTACAAAAAACCCAGTTATCTGCAGTGAGTCTTCATACTAAGAATTCAAGTGGTTCCTTGCATGTAAGTGTCATATAGTCTTTAATAATTTCATGCGTCATTTATTGCAAAAAAGTTTTATAAAATATTTCCTAACATCTTTTTAAACTTTAAGGAAAATGTACATTAGGTACAGGTGCCCTAACAGGGTGTGAGGGGGAGCTTTAACATCTTTACCCCCTTTCCCCTTCAAAAAATGTTTACTACTTGGTGAAGATTTCAGAGGAAAAATAGGACAACTCAGTCTCAGATTTCTTTCAGTCCTGATGAGCTGGTGCTCTTCGTGGCAGTGTAGTGAGGTTCCATAAAAACAGCGGATGATTAGTGTCTCTGAGCTGAAAAGGGGAGAGAAAGGGAAAATGGTTAAATGTCTTCCAGTACATATTGCAAAAGTAGGTAAAGCAAAATCTGAGGTGGCCAGAAAAGCTACTGGTTCACCTGCTTTGTGCATTGTGTGCAGAAGACAAAAAAATAAATTTACATTATCACCAGACATACACAAGTGAACAAACTCCTCCGTTGGCCGGAGTTTGGGGGGAGCGACCGTACCAATCTGTGTTAAATCTCACCCCGTTTCAGCATCCAGAGAGAATTCCAATTGTAAAGACATTGAAAGACAGCTCAGGAGGGAAGGAGATTAATCACCAAATCTATACATTGATGTTTAGTTCACAACACAAAGCTAAACCTGACTCTGCAGTGCCCTGCCAGACCCAAGTGTGTGTGGGAGTACTGAAGTATAAACCTGATAACAGTGTTTCTTTTCCATGATTGCTTATGTTTTCCCATTTATTCCACAGAACTGGAATAAATGACGACAAAGCAGATGGGAACAGTCCAGTTAACATGTACTGCATGAGACCACCACCAGCCAGCCACCACTTCTTACTGGGAGAGTGGTGAGCCCCTGGCACAGGTTGCCCAGAGAAGCTGTGGCTGCCCCATCCCTGGAAGTGTCCAAGGCCAGGTTGGGTGGGGCTTGGAGCAACCTGAGATAGTGGAAGGTGTCCCTGCCCATGGTAGGGGGGTGAAGCAAGATGGGCTTTAAGGTCCTTCCCAATCCAAACCATTCTGATTTTATGAAGATTATACTCCTCAGATATAATAACTAAAAACCAAGCTGCCCGTGTGCAGTTTTGTGTCTTGTTCTCCTGGTATTGTGGAGGGACATTTCTTACCCTGCAGATATTCCTGGTGGGAACCACATGGAGCAGGGACTGGCAACCCAGAGACCAATAGGTACAAAGAGCAGAATTGCCACAAAAGCTGGAGAGTCCCTGAGTCCTCACAGACTGTGCTGCTGCATTTGCAAAGCTGCTGATGTCAGCTCAGGATCTGTGTCACTAAATTCCCTGACCCTTGCGAATGCAGCACATTGTTTTATCAATCAATCCATGGGGTCATTCACTCTCCATCGTGTAATCCTGGGTTTGTAGGGCAGTGACAGCTAAGCCTGATTCTGAGGGCACAGCTCTGCTGTGATGTACAATGAGCTCACAGCAGTCTGGACCCTGGTTTGAAGCAGTGTCATTCAATTGCTGGAGACAGAATCACAGAATCATTTACGTTGGAAAAGACCTCCAAGATCAGAGTCTAACCTGTGCCTGATCCCCACCTTTTCAACCAGAGCAGAGCACTGAGTGCCACGTCCAGTCGTTCCTTGAACACCTCCAGAGATGGAGACTCCACCACCTCCCTGGCCAGCCACTTCCAATGCCTGACAACCCTTTCCATGAAGAAATTCTGCCTGATGTCCAACCTGAACCTGCCCTGTCACAGCTTGAGGTCATTTCCTCTTGTCCTGTCCCTTGTTCCCTGGGAGCAGAGCTCGACCCCCAGCTGGCTCCACTCTCCTGTCAGGGGGTTGGAAAGAATGAGAATGCCCCTCCTGAGCCTCCTTTTCTCCAGGCTGAGCCCCCTCAGCTCCTCCTCATAGAACTGACTCTCCAGACCCTTCCCTATGGAATCATCATAAGAACAACCTTCAGGAATAGAGGCAAAAATATGTGTGTCAGGACAAGCCCCGACATGACTTACAGCCTTTCCCTGGCGATGTCCCACTGAACTCATTTCACAGCCACTTCCCTGGGAGCCAGCACTGGAACTGGGATTCTGATTTTTTAATGTGAAAATTTTCTCAATCCTGTGTATCTACTGCTGTCCAAAGAGAAGAACTGTCTTTGAAAGTATTAGCTTTTCTCTCCAAAGGAAAAGCAGAAGGACAACAGGCAGTCCTGAAGAGGGAGAAAGCGCAGCCCAGAGGGACAAGGGAAGCAAAAATAGCAGCACGACCCCATCACATCCTGTGAGGAAAACAGAGCTGACAGCCACGAACCAATTTAAATAGTTACAGTAACACCTGTGTATCTTTCTATGGGACTAATGCTGTGTTTGCATCAAAACTATGGAACAGAAGAAGCACCAACTGCTATTTCAGTGCTACAGATTCCATTTGTAACCAGTGGAGAGGAGTTAAACCAGGCTTCTCTTTCAGATAATGAGCTACTAAAAGCAACCAGAACTGTTGCATTCTTTTACAGCCCCAGACAACCTTCAACAGCCTCAACTACAAGGAAAACCAAGAGCAGCAACACATTCTTCTGTGTACATGCCCAATTCTCTGAAATATAAATATATAACACAGCATCAAGAATTTCTAAAATGTGGCCAAACCCAGGGTTTTTTTCATATAAATGTATCAGAAGAGATTATCCCTAAATTCCTCAATTGAGAAATCTCAAGGAAAAAAGTTTGTTTTTTTTTTCATTAACTAAACTTCTAACTAAACTAACTAAAATTCTTTGAAAAATCCAGTTTTCATGGATTTAGTTCTTTTTCACCAGAGCTACTAATTACCAAAACTGGCACCGCATGCCTTAAAGTGCTGAACCACTGCAGAGGTACAATTAAAGAAGAGTGTTTCCTAAAGCCAAACAAACCTCCTACATGTTGCTAAATAAAAAATGATGCAAAATTAGCACTTAAGTAAATATTTGCTCTGAATTGTATCTCCTCACTTTGCTGACAAAGCCAGTACCCTCTTTCCCTTTTTTGCACATGTTAAAAGAAGGCAAGGACAATTCTGTCACCTGAATTGTGCTGTGCTTTATTACAGAATCTCTTAGTACTGGTAACAAGCTCGTGAGCACCAGTTTGCCTTCCAAATCACAGATCCACAGCACATGCCTGGCATGTATGAGGATATTTCCTATTCATATCGTATATTTGACATCAAAACCATCACTAAACAAATATAAAAACTGACTTAGATCTATTTCTTCAAAAAAAACAACCTAATTTAAAGTTGCTCTGTTATGTAAATTCCATCATCCAAGCAGGAGTTTGCTCAGAGGTCCCTGGCAGGAGGTGCAGTGCACGTTCCCTGCACGGGGAAGCTCAGACTCCAATTTACATTACACCAAGTGTGATTCCTGCAGGACTGTGATCAGGGCAGGGCACAATCCTTCATTACAGGCATAATTCTACAAAGATTCTGGTTTTCCAAAACCAGGATTGCTAATAACAAAATGACAGGGTCACACAGATCGTTTGTTTTCTCCCATTCCGAGATGCTGGCTGCATTTAGCCTGTTCCTGACAGAGCTTAGCCTGATCTATTGTTTTTGAAAATCTGGAATTACAGAAACAGCACTCAGGGTTTCCCTACAACAAATGCAATAAATATTCAGTGCTTAATTTTAACTCCCTGTCTTATTTTTAGTAATATTTCCTGTTCCAGCTGCGACTCACCAGAAGTGTGTTTTCCCTCTGCACTGATCCCACAGGTATTTACACACCTGGAATATTCTCAGTTCCCAGCGTCCCCTCTTCCTCCTCTGGACTGAGAAATGAAATCACTGGTATAGAAACTGAGTTACAGTTGTTCAAAATATGTTTGGTCCTGATTTGGGAAATAACTTGTCAAACACAGCCCAAATAAATCCCACGGATCCGTTTGTCTTCACGCACTGAACGAGCAAAGCCCGAATTTAAACTCGCTCCAGGGGATCCTGATTTGTTCCCTGAGCCAACTCCTACCTGCAGACTGCTGTTAACATTATCCCCTCGGGCCATGGCAGGAAGTGAAGATCAAAGATGACACATCCCATCAGCACAAGCACAGAAGTCACAGTTCCCAGCTCTGGGTAGGTTGTTTCACACTCACGACCGTCTCTTGCTCCCATTTGCCTCTCTCTTGGATGTGCTCAGGTCTTCTGAAGTATGAAAGCCCTGAGCTATCAAAAAACATCCATTTTCCAGCTCCTGCTATTCCTACCCCACACCAAGAACACCAATTGCTTTTTCTTGGCGAAGACATGGAGCTGTGGATCCGAGTTCCCTTCAGTAATTAGTACCTGACACTAAGGTGCCAGTGCTGCTCCAGGGAGTTATCCCAAACTGCCCAATCTGGGAGCAACAACAAAGCTGTGCAGGGAAAAAGCACAACAAGCCAGTCATCAATTCACTGTCACCACAGCCATGCCTGGTAACTGCTATTTTGCCTTGTGTTCACACAGGGGCAGTTTTGTCACAGTTAAATTTAAGGAAAAAAAATCATAAATTAATTTAAATTACAGTCTGGATTGGTATCCACATCCCAGGTATTACAGGAGACTGAAATGTATGAGTACATCATAGGAAACTATAACCTGCTATCAGGATCTAACAATTAAAACCCAATATTTAGAGATATTTCTGACTAAGGGAGGAATTGCTTCTGTTTGGTAAAACCTATTTACAATACCATGAACAGTTCTTGCCACTGAGGTCAGAAACAGCTGAGTTCAGACTAGAACAAGTGCCTAGAAATGCCAGGAGGATGAGCAGGGAAAAGCCACTTTACAGAGGGATCTTATTTATCTAAACAGCCACACTATAAATGCACTGACAGGGTGACACTGTGGGAGGGATCTATTTAAACTAAAATACAAAGCTGTAACAAGGAACAGCAGCTGAGGGGGTTTAAATATTCACTAGGAATTTGCCATCATAATTGTTAAGGACACGGATCATAACAGAGGTTCTTTCCTTTAGGGATTAAGAATAATTTGAAGGTGGGTATTACATTCCCATCTCACAAGCCTGGATCTCATGGATCTTTAGGTGACTTGCAGCTACAGAAGCTCCCAGTGTTACAGGCCTGTCCTGATGTTAAAGGCCTGTGATCCCTGACCAGTCCAGCCATTTCAGAAGCTTTGTTAGTTATGTAAAACTTTCCTTTTTTCAGTGGTCATAGCCATTTTACCAAATGGATTATGACACAACACACTGCCATCCCTTTAACCATGAGCTCACTCCACTTACCTTCCAGCTCAGTCTGTACCTACAGATCAGTGTAGTGATCCCACTGCACTGACTGAATTTGATCATTCCTGTAGGCATTTATTGGAATACAATTATAATGAAAAAGATGGACTGAAATAGCCTTTCTCTGATTATCAGTCTCCCCCTTTCCAGAACTCCTCAGCCAAGGAGGTAGCTCTGTTTTTTCACAGTACTTCACAGAACAGGCATAAAGACAGATGATAATACTGAGAAGCAGGTACTGAGACTTATTTTCCAAAATTCATGTTCTTATTCTGCTCTGACAGCTTAGAGGACACGAATGGAAATCAGTTTCAGGATTTAAGAGAGTTAACTAGAACCAAGCCTAAGGCTAGCAATGCAAAAAAGCAACCCTTACCTCTTCCTCGCTTGTGCTATTCTGAATCCTAATCACATTTAGAAACTACTTGGAAAAAAATATTTTACAACATACTCTGAAAAAAAAAAAAAGCCTTTTCAGCCTTGCACAGACCTAAATCACCCCCACTAAACCTCCCTCCCAGGGAGGGAGTTGGTGGTTCTGTAGGTTTCAAACTAAACATCATCAGAGATGATTATCTCACTGAAGTGTTGACATAAAATTACAACTCCAATTAGAACAATAACAAATATTTGTTCGATTTCCTGCATGACTCCACTTCAGAGACATACAAACATCTCCCATTGCTTCCAGCTTCACTCATGAAGCACTCACACCTTCAAACACTCCTGGGAAAGGAAATCTGCCTAAGTTTCAAAATAACTACTCTCTCCCAAAGCATTTTCACTGAAGCTAAAGATCTTCAGAAGAACAGAACTCTTGTACTAGGAATTCATCACCCCCTGTCATATTTTCCCCCTAAATTGAAAGGCCATACATATTCAACAGCTCCACTGAGGAATTTCATTAAGTCAAAAAGGCATCATGTGCAATTTATTCTATTAAGCTGATAGAAAAGTAACAGTCGCCCTTTCTACTGCTGTTTGCCTTCTGAAGGCAGAATCATGGAATCATTTAGATTGGAAAAGACCTCCAAGATCATCGAGTCCAACCTGTGACTGATCCCCACCTTGTCAACCAGAGCAGAGCACTGAGTGCCACATCCAGTTGTTCCCTGAACACCTCCAGGGATGGGGACTTCACCACCTTCCTGGGCAGCCCCTTTCAATACCTGACCACCTTTTCCATGAGGAAATTCTTCCTGATGTTCAGCCTGAACCTCCCCTGGCAGAGCTTGAGGCTGTTTGTACCCTTTGCTTCCTCACACAGATGCCCTATCCCAGCACAGGGCAGCTCCTGGCGGGAATTATGGATAAGTTATTGCTAAGTCACTTAAAGCATCACTCCAACTCAGAACTGTGTCCCAGCTCCAGGAGCAGCATTCCACAGTGGGCACTGCTTTGAGGACACAGGCACATAAAAGCAGGGGGGTTTTTTTCCACAGTTTGTAGCTAAACCAGGACATTTTGTCTAAGCCTTCAAGGCTCCATCTCACCTGCCACAACCACAGTCACAAACTGCAACCAGGCTTTACATTAAACCCAACACCTCATCCCCTGGAAACTCTGTTACCTCACAGGATCTGCTAATTCAGAGTGAGAGGAAAATCATGGATGAGTATGAAGAGGATATTTTCAACCTAACCTAACATGATGTTGTAAAAAAAGGTAATTTTTTTCAACAAAACAAATCTTTTTTTTTTTGATACCTGATAAGTCTGAAGCGACACAGCACGTTCCCTATAAAACTTAAGAAAGACTACTTAAAACTGATCAAGCACAAATCAAAGCTTACTCTTTAAATGCCTTTCATAAACAGTTCTTTTGAACACGAAACAATCTAAAGAAAGTCCTCTCATGCCTATTGCTACCCCAGTGAACACCTGAGCAAACTTTGCCTACGTAAGCTCTTAGCGCTATTCTAATTTTATAGAAATTAAGAGGTAAGAGTACAAAGCTTCCAGGTCTTCTAAAGAAAAAAATAACAATATCAATATTGATTTCACCACTACTTGGTTCAGAACAGCTAAATTAAAACCAGTTCACTTGAGCTTCTAAACCTCAAGGAACTGGTGTAGACATCTGACCCACCTTGCATGGGCTCTTGATCCAAAAAGCAGTTTGCTTTAAAAACAAAATACGGTTTCTTTACTTAAATAAACTGTTTCTGTTTGCAGGAGAGAATACATAAAAGTGAAACAGATCTTTTTTTTCCAATTTTTTTTTTTGACATTATGAAATTTACTGTGTGTTTATCACATTCAAAAAGCATTGACCAGTGGGGCTTTTTGGGAACTGTTAGAATGCCAAGGTAGATTTGGAAGCTTAATTAGTACCTAATGACTGTCTCCTTGAGGAAAATTTGAACAGTCATGAGTTTAACACTTTAGACTTCCAATAGTTCTATGGGCACAAAAGAATAATTAAAAAAGGTAAAAAGAAAATTAATAATTTGGGAAGACCAGACAGTATCATTAACATATGAAATTAAAAATGTTTAAGGGTTTGATGATTAAATCCTTACCCCCATTTTCATGTCCATTTAAAATCTAATTTCAGCCTAAGCTTAAATTTTTACATCTGTCATGATTGCCTACATGGGCAGTTATGGAAAAACCAGGATGAAAACTGCTTTGGGATGAAGGGTGGGAGATTCTTCAGGAGGCTGAGGCAGGAGTGGGTTGGAGGAGAGACAGGAATTCACATGGTCAGGTAAGGACCAGAACTCAAAGAAAAAAAAAAGTCAAGTCAGTTGCATGAAAATGCCCCAATATCGAGCAAAAAAACATGCAAGAAAAGCTGAGGTGGCCGTGGAGAGTGGGTCTGACTGGGCTGGAAAGATGGAAAACTGAAAATATTTCCCCACTGTACGAGTGACCTTATCCACAGTCTCTGTCCAAACAAACGGACCAAAAGCTAATTAAGGGAGAAATTTGATAAACTTTACAGAAAGCCCTCTACAGAGCTGGTTCTGAAACAATAGGGACAGATGATTGCTCAATCTCCAAATTAAGACTGAAGTATATCAATAGTATTTACATCAAGCAGCTATCTTTAAGAATGCATGAAAAAGGACAATTTACTTTTTTAAGAGTGTCCTCTAAATCCGGCATACAGATAAAGTACTCTGACATCCTGGATTTGTTTCAAAGCTTTTTGAGAAACACACACAAATAATTGAGATTTAGTCAATTTTATTTACAGTTTGTTTTTTTACATTTCAGAGCATTACACAATTACATATTCTCATTTTCTGACCTGCAAACAGATACCTTAAACGGAAATATTAAAAAAAAAAAAATGAAGTTAGATACATCCAAAATGCAACAATTACACATCTGACAATTCACAAAGTGTAATTTACTAGGACGTATCCTAAGAATTTAGGAACAACCAGTCAGGAGAAAATCTGACCAATTTCAGCAATTGATTATTTACACATTCAAAACAAAGCCTCTCTTAAGCTAAACCTCCAGGCAAATGGCCTGAAAGATTTCTTCAGGAAGAAAGACCAGTATGATTCACACCTATGCAGCATTAACAGCCCTTGATCCCAAACACTGAGCGACTCCTCAGCTTTGTCTTAGAGCTACAGGCATCCCTCGACTTCTCAGACCCTGAAGCGATATAGTTGTGCCCCCATGTGCATAGAAAGGTTGAGTGTTTAAGTGGTCACTACAATAAAACCCCATTTAATCTGGTCTTTAAGTCACATGAATTTTTCTTCCTTAAAAATTTCAGCACATCTCTAACGCCATTTAACCCGGCCTGTGCAGATCAGGACACGCCTCCGGATGTTTAAGCAGGCTTTGAACCCCTTTGGAGCGGCCAGACTAAATCCATTAGAGACTAGTTAAAATAATCTTTAAAGACCATTTAGACAAGGCTTACATTTCTACACTTCCCTGATGGGCCACCTAATAAAACAAAAAAGTCACAGCTACTACTTTCATCCCTTGTGTCAACCCTTTGCCACAAAGCAACTAGTTATATACTGGGTAGAAACTACTAAAAAATTCCCTGCAAATCAGCTGCCTTTCAGCTGAGGCTATGGCTCCTATGCATCGGGTGGTTGAGGAGGTGGTTTTTTTTTTTTTCATTCTTTAAAAAAAATTCTCACTTGAAAAATACTGAAGTCCTCACTTTAGGCTAATTTTGATTGCATGTTCAATTTGTTTAAACTGTCAAGAAACCGCTACAAATGGAACGAGTTTAGTATAAAAAGAGCAGTCAACCGAGTGCAACTTCTGACTCGCCAAGTCCTTCATGGTAGTTCTCTAACTAGGCTATGGATTTTGTGGAGCCTCCAGGTTTCTTGCCTACCTTACTTTCCATGTTCACGTTTCAAACTGCGTCAGCAGGGCCCGAACCTCGGGGGTGAGCTGCTTAGCAGCCTTGGCTGCCTCTGTGACGGCCTTGCGGTACAGACCCTTTCTCTTCTTATTAAAGCGCAACTGGAAGCTTTCTAAAAAGGGGGAGAGCTGTGCAAGAGCAAGGAAAGATGTTGTAGTGGAGCCGAACCACGAGATACGAGCCTCCTGCCGAACTAAAAGGCCGTTATCTTTCCGGCTCACAGTTATGGTAAGGATACGGGCTGGCCACCAAGGGAAGCCATAAATCTTGGCCCAAACAATGTCCCCTACACATACGGTCCTGCCATCTGGTGTGACACATTTAGAGACGTTTTTGGAAAAGACTTCCGTTTTCAAGGAATTACTGAGCTTTTTCTCTTCCTTCGAAGAGGAGGAGGAGGAGGAAGGTGCATGCATGCTGCCTGGAGGAAAATCAAAGCTTTCAGTAGAGCTACACTCAGAGTTGGTGGATTTCAAATCATCTGTGCTATCACTACTACAAACTGATGCACTGGAAGAGTCAGATTTCTTTTGATTAAGGGTCATGTAAACCGTTATATTGCTTTTGCTGCCTCTCTTGCCCAGTGTCTGGTGTTCATCCTGATCAACAGTTACATGCACTTCACTCGTGTCCTGAACCTCACTGCTGGCCTCTTCGGGGCCTTCTGAGGGGCTCTGATTTTCTGAAGGGGCCTCACCTGCTGAGCGGGTGGAGGAGCAGCGAGACTGGGGCTTAGTTGCCATCTTGCCACTCCGTATTTTCTCAAGTCCTGTCTTGAGAGAAGAGTCATTTTCTTCATTCCGATACCTTTGTGGCTTTAAACGCAATCGGGGCGGGAGGGAACCTGAGCTGGTGTTCTGGAGACGCCGTGTGAAGTGGACCTTAGAATGTGCATTTTTGGAAGAGGAGGTTGCACTCTGCTTCTTTTGTGCCTTTTCTTTGGCCATTTTCAAGACTTCCCGAGCTTTTGCATGATCCATGTTTTTGCTCTGGAGAACTTTTTTTGTATTTAACTGCGCTTTTGAAGTATTTGCTTGTGCGGAAACTTTAACTACTCTGCTTCTGCCGTGGGCAATATTTGAAACCTTGACCACAGCGTTCCTTTTCTGGCTTTCATTTTGGCTTTTTCCATCCACCTTATGGTCAGTCTTAAGTTTTTTATTCACAGTAGTCACACTCTCATTTCTTCGCTTTTTACTATCCTCGTATTTTGAAGAGTCACTTGCATTGCCACCTTTTTTGATTTCCTTTTTTTCTGCAACAACACTGTTTTTGCACTTGTCACACAAGACCTGCCGGGGCCGTAGTTTGATCGCGTTCATGATCGAAGTGGGTTCCTCCCTGTACATTTTACGCTTGGGCCGCTTGATTTTCCGGGGTGGAGGTTGAGGTATTGACTGGTTATACGTGTCCCTGATAAACAAAGGAGGAGGGTACGGTGCTCCCTCGTGAAAGAGAGGAGGTGGTTTAGAAGTCCATAGGCTTTTAGCTATGCTGGGCTCTGATGGCTGTGTGAGAGGAGAGTCATCAGGGACTGCAGCGTCAGACTCACACTTCACCTGTGCCTCGTCTTGGAATGGTTTACTTTGGAGCTGCATGGCTTCAGGTTTATCCTTGTATTCCCTTTTAGGAAATATGGTCACAGGGATTCCGTGGGGTCCAAACCTTAAAGAGAGGAAAAAAAAATAAAACTGAATGTTTTGAGGGAACTTTTCCTGCATTTGTTACAAAGTATTTGAAAACCTGTCTGCATTAGGTAAGCCAGCATTTGAAAGACATGAATCCCAGGAAAATTAAAAGCTTCGTATCCAGCCTTATGGGAAGCTTTGAAAAAACAGGACACCAAAGCAAAGTCAGTAGAGAACTAGAAATACACAACCTCACTTATCATCAGTTCCTCTTTCATCAATGAGATGCCCTGAAAATGTAACAAAAATATCCCCTTGACAGTAGTAAAAGAATTAACTTTATACCTTTGGAAAACACTTACAAAGATACAAACTCATCCCATCAACTCCAAATCTACCCAAGATTATTTTCCATAGAGAGTCAATTTTATGTGAAGGCATCTTCAGTGACTTTTACAAAATCCTTCCATTTTTAGCATATCAGAAAAGGATGAATGTTTCAGATTTAACTGAGACAAATCTGCACTGCATAAATCCTTGCACTGAACAGAGTGCCATCACTCTTCATCCACAAAAGCTCAGCACTTGATCATCTGATGCACAACAGCTCAAAACTCGCCAGCCTACCAGTTTTGAGTTTTTCCCAGCAAAAGCATTCTTATTGCAACTCAGTACAAACCATTCCTCTCTGTTCTGTGAGCAGACAAGATTTTAAACCTTTCCCTGTTTTTCTCCAGACTAGAATCACTCCTGATCCAAATCTCTCCTGCCCCATTTGACTAACACAGAACTTGTCTCCACCCTGATCTGAGGAGAATAAAAAATCCCAGCAGGAATTAGGCATTGGCTTAACTTTCCTCTAGTGACAAAGGTAGCACATGGCCCAACAGGTACCAACCCTTCTGCAAAGGGCTGTGCCAGGGGAGAAATTCCAGGGGAAGCCAATGCATTTCATCCATTTGCATGGCATCATGCTGGTCTTCTCCTGAGAGGAAACAAAAAATACATTCCTTTTGCAGCATTGTAACTTTCAATCCACAGAACCGGGCAGGGGGGATTATAAAAGGTTATTTCACCTCCCTTGTGTTCCACTCCCCATCCTCCACTGAGGTCCCAGCCTCACACAGAGCTGTCCCTGGGCTGCTCCGAGCACTGCCCG
This sequence comes from Manacus vitellinus, assembly GCF_001715985.3. NCBI lineage: Eukaryota > Metazoa > Chordata > Aves > Passeriformes > Pipridae > Manacus > Manacus vitellinus. Next base: position 5,089,878 of record NW_021939882.1, read on the forward strand.
ACTCTTACTCCCACTCACGCACTGGTGTGTGGCTCCTATTAGTTGGTATTTTAATACTCTGAGCTTAGTGCAGTAACATGGTGGACAAGGAATTGCAATTCAAATGCCAAATCTTCCATTTTAAAAATCACTAAAACACCACAATGTTTATCCCACCCCACGTGACAGGAGAATGAAGTTATTCCCCAAGATCTGTCCTCAGGTTCACACTACTTTGTGTTGCACTGTGGCTGCTCAACTGCAACTGATTGAGTTGAAGTTTATTTAAAATCTTTTCTGTCCAAGTTGCCTCCCTCAAAACTGGTTTTGAAAAAAGTCATCATATGTGTTAGAAGGTTATTTACACTGTCCCTAACCAAAGCCATCACTTGTTTGTCCTTCTGCTTAACTGTTAAGCCTCTTTTTACATCTAAAAGTTGTAACTGAAACAAACAACTCACCCAAGGTTGAATTATCCACCCAGTTTGCACTTCATTACAGAAGGAGAACAGAAATAGCAGAGTCCTAAGCAAAGGACACCCAAACAAAGTTGTCATCGAGAGAAAGAAGGTTCAACACGTGACAATTTACATGCCCATGCTTTTCCATGTTACATTCCCACCTTTGAACCCTGGAGACAGAAGCAGGAGCCCAGGGGATAGATAGAGCAGCTCTGTCCTGGCCCATGGGCTGAGTAGTGCTCTTTACCTCAACAACTCATTTCTGAGGTTGGGACCCACTCCAGTTGAATTCCACAGGTCTCCCAGAGAGGAGCAGCAGAACTAAACACAGTCCACTGCAGTAGTGAGGGCTACAGTGACTTATAAACATTCAGCAGCTCATACAGACATTTTTCCAGCCTTAAGTCTGGCATTAAACCACCAGGGACTCACTCATAACTAAGTTTTAAGTTCCCTAAAGCCCCACAAGTCCATCAAGTGTAAAGAAGTTGCTTTTCCACAAACACTTTTCCTTCCACTAAGGACTGTGAGCAAGTTATTCAATTCCAAGTAGGGATTTAAAAGAAACTATCAGCTGACAATAATTAGATTAGCAATATTTTCAGTGTTCCTTGCATCAAGACCTTCAGCTTCCAAGAGGAAATAAGATCAGATCCAGATCCTATCTTTCATCACCTGATAAAGATTACAAGATTTGGGAAAAAGTTAATCTATGATAAGAGTTGAAAACAAGGTAGGGAAAGACCTCTGCAGTGCCCAGACAAACATCTCAAGAGCAGAACTAGACAGGAGTGGGACATCAAATGTGCAAACCCCACGCAGAGAAACATCCCTTACAACTCTTCTCACTGCCTCAGGAACTGCATTTCCAAGCCCTCACAAGACATTTCCAGAGTCCAGTGCACAAGCCTTTCTCCCAGAGGACATTTATGCTGACTCTGACTTAGGAAATGAAGCATTATTAGCAGTGACTAGGAAGAAGTGGATGACGAGGGCTGCAAGTTCTCCAGAAGGATCCCATTTAAGTACTTCATCTCTCTTTTCCCAAGTTTTTGTTCTACTACCTCACAAGCCAAGTCAGCACAATTACCACTCCAGAGGCATAAAAAACAGCCTGATGGAAAGCTCAGCATATGACTGATACTATGAAGTCAAAGATTAATACTGCACTGTAGACTCTCCTTTCCTTCAAGCACCTGCACAATACACAGGCCAAAGCTGAAGAACAGGACAGCCAAAGTGGAATTTCTACCTAAGATGCAAAGCTGCTTTAGTCAGACACAAAACCAATCCAGACTGAATCTCTGAAAGCAGAGTCTGTCTCACAAAAGGTACTGTTTTAACAGATGAACTCTAATCTCCCACCTTTGTCTACCTAAAAATGAATGAATTGGGGAATTCGAGACCATTAATGGATATTGTTTAGTGCCAGTTATGCACAACCCTATTCCTGTAAAGGGTGTGTCAATACATACAGACATGACTAGTCAAGACAGTCCACCTGCAGCACAAGACAAATGTGGCAAAAGCCAAGAGACTGAGTATTATTTCCAACAGCTCAGTGCATGGTACCCTCCCTTTGCCTCATCCAACAGCAGATTGCATCTATAAACATGCAGTTTCTAGATTATCTCTGTTTCCTTCTTGGAGAATCAAGTTCTCCAGTTATGCAACTTGGAAGAATGACATGAAAATTAAGAAGAGAAAACAATGGCAGAAAAACTTACAAATGAAACAGTAAATGATACAGGGGAGAATGAAGACAAAGAACAAGGCAACAAAAGAATTTGTTTTTCTTAAGAGAAACAGCAGGATGAAGACATGATCTTAAACCTACTCAAGACAAAGCATGACACAGCATCTAACTACTCCAACAGCAAGCAAAAGTATTTATTGCATGTACTAGGATTTCAAGTCCTATTTTCACATGTCTAGTACGTGGACCTTGAAGACAAATGCTTCTCATACAACCACAATAATAAATTTTGCTACACCAGCTACAAGGTTGAAATAGTCTGTAGTGACACGTGTAGGCAGGTTAGACACAAAACTGCAAAAGTATTTGGCTCATCTGCTACAGAGATGAAAAATGACTAAAAAGCTACTGTATAAAAAAAAATGTTAAAAAAAATCCAAGCAACACAACTCGGTTGTGCCATAACTTCACATCAGTCAATGACTGGGCTGTAGATCACCTCTGAAGAGAAACCATTTCAGTTATTACATCACTGAGATGACCCACATATTTTGTTTGTCACCTGTTGCACGTTTAAGTACTGTAAAGAATTGCCCTGTCTTTATTCTAAAACAAACTAATTTTTTTTAGTATATTGATCCCAAGTCTCATCTGTTCCCATAATATTATTTTCATCCAGAAAAGCTACTCTTGGAAATATATACTTAATTACTGTTTGCTTAAAACAAAAAATCCCTCAGTGCCCAGGTTCCAGCTGCCCCCTGAACAGCCCCACTCCTGACTAACTCACTTGTACCTCAGAGCATCACACTTGAGGGAAGGATTCATTGACAGGGGATCTAAAACTGAAGTGTTAAAAGAAAAAACAAACTAAGAAATAGGTATTTCAACCTAATTCAAGGCAGTTGTGGAAAGCAGTGCACTGCTGCCTTGTACCTGTGCAAAATCAGAACCAGTTTTCTCTGTTGCCAGTTCCTCTCCTGTATAAGGGTCCTGGCTCTTTTTTGCTTTGAAAATGCACCTCTTAAGAGAGGATGGTGTAAAAGAAACTTATCTCTAAGAGGTTTTTCAGGTAACCAGGGCAATCAGTAGGATCTAATCATATTTCTGCTATAGATATCCCTTTAATATACATATTCATTAAAGACATAAATAGCAACAGGAATACCAGGACCGATATTTAAGTAAGGGACTAATGGGGTAGACGAGATCCATTCTGGCAGTTCAATGATATTTACAATGAAAAGAGCTTTCAACTGATCGGGATGTGCAGAGACAGAAATACAATAAAATGAGGCTTTATTTCCACAGCTTACCAAGTGCAAGTTAATTAACAGGTAGCCATGGCATCTAAAAGCCAGTTTGGGTACCAAAACTAGAAATCATACAGTTTTGTGTTACAGGCATTAAAACTTAAGTACTTCCAGGAAAGTAAAACTACTTTTTTCAAATCTAAATCCTACAAAATTGCTACAATGAATACACATTATTACTCAATTTGTATGCAAAACAGCACAGTTAAACAGTATTTTTTGAGAAATAAACATGACATAAGGAACAAATTCCATCTAAACCTGTATGTACATAAACATCCAAACAGTACACCCTGGGGCAAAGTGTTTTTACATTACTAAGTCTTAAGTTCTCATCTTTAGCCTCCAATGTCTTTTACTTCTCTATTAAAAGAAACAGAAATGAAAAAGCACCTTGTTCTGCCAAGAAGAGCCAAAGGAGAGAACCCACTGAACCAGTTCAGAACTATTTCCCATTTGTCTGTGGACACACTGAATTAAGGCCAACAAAGCACAGTAACTTCCAGTGTTCAAGTGTTAAATGAAGTCTGTTGTAAATGACTACGATCAAAACTCATCTTCACCACTAAGTCAGAACTGCAGCAATCTCCTATTGCCTATTTCTGCATTGCTCTTGTACTCAGTATCATCCTTAGTGTTCTGCAAAAGCCAAGACAAGCAACAACAGAGGCCATTTTTATTGCATGGATCAAAGTTCTAAGACCCTGAATGCAGGTATCTAAACTGAGGGTTTAAATTGTAATATTCAATGTAATATACAGTTAGATCATAGCTCTTTGAACACTAAGTATTGCAGAACTCCTCAAAGTAATCTGTATCCAAACCACAGATTATCCAACAATTTTTAATGAAGGATCTACTTGGTGTGATGAAGCACAACAATGGAACACATTGCTTTAAGAGGCAGTTTCCTGAAAAAACCACTCCCACAAGCCAAACAATCAACCCCACATTTTACTCACCTCCTGAGCACTGTAACACCAGATTAAATAGATTAGAAAATGTATATTTCTCTTAGAGCTCTAAAAACATGGCAAAGGGATGAGGGACTCTCAGAAACAGCAAAACATTAAGATGTTGCCTCAGCACCAAGGAAAATTTGGTCAAAGATATGACAGTTCAAATTATGTGATGTGTGACAATCCACATCTAAACACACCAGTGGGAAGCTCACCTATGGAAAAACAGGTGTTTTTCAAGCAGGTGCTCTGGCCTGAAATCCAAGCTCTTGTTTCTGGCACTTTTCAGGACAAAGGAAAGACAAGAACAGGGCATGCACAGAACTTGAGTTTGAGAAGTATCCCAAGAAAGCTGGTGAGAAGTATCTAAGGCAGCAGGTGACTTGAATTACTCCTGATTGCTGCAACCTGGGTCTCTGCTGCAACCCCTGCCCAAGCAGAAACCTAATAATGGCCACCAACGTGCAAACAGCCTCAGAGCTGCATTAGCTCACAGTGCACCTCTCCATGGAGTTAGAAGCCCTTTGAAAGACTTCAGCTTCCAAGGAAGTGACTCCCAGAAGCCCCTGGAGTCAGGATGCTGATGCAGGCTCTGAAGAATTATCCAGTGTGGAGACAGAAGCTCTGAGTTGATAAGGCTGAAGATAACAGAGGTGGTCCTCATAGGGTGGGGAGGCAACACAAACCTTTCCATCAGAAAGGATTTACAAGTGCACTCACAGAATTTCCTTCAGTTTTTTGTAACCCAGAGTTCTATCAAGGACGTAAAAGTAAACTTCAGAAGATAAAATGCTTTGAGTTTAGGCTTTCCATTAACTACTGCAATTTTACTGGCATTTCTATAAAGCTGAAGGTCTGTTTAAACTGAGAGTATCTTTTAACATCTACTGCACTTTAGAGTAGACACTTTGCTGAGAAATTTGTTGATATATTTTGAAGTGTTGCACAACTGCAAAACATTATTAGTGAGAGAAAATACCTTGAATATATACTTCAATATACACCTTGAATACACACCTCATCCACATACCAGTCAGATCCAAGACACACGGAAGAGAATGACACCAGTGACTAACGGATGAACTTCAAGCCAATTCAGTGCCAAAATTCATCAGTCCCACAAAAGAAAATAAAAATGAAAGCAGATTGAAAATTTCATCTCTGACCTGTCTCTCAACACTTTGAGCCAAGTCAATCAAGGAACCCTTAGAAAGCCAGGATAAGCCATGCTGCTGAAATCCAGAGAGGAACACTGTATTACATCCCAGTCCAACAAAGAACAGCTGTAGACTACAGATGATATTTCAGGAAAGAAGTCTGAGACACAATCCAGACACCCAATTTACCAGTAAGAGCTTCCTGGTTTGAGAAAGGGAAAAGTCACACTCCTTGTACTGGCTCAAAATCAGAAGCAGATTGGCAAGTGTTTGCAGTATTAATGTGCTTTATAACTATATTAGCAAAATACTACAAGCTAGGCCAGTTTTGTCAGCTATTTCCACTTCCCAAGAGGAAACTTGAAAATGAGAAAGCCTTTCAAAAAGCACTTGATAAGACACCACAAATAACACTTAAAGTTTTGGATGTTGATAGAGACACTGTTTTCATAGAGAAACTGAAAAGCTACAAAATCATAGAAAATGATAGGATGAAAGACATGTCACAAAGTCTTCTGATCCAACACTTCATGGAGCCATGAAGTTGCTGAGGGGCTGGATCTCCTCCCCTATGGAGACAGGCTGGGAAAGTTGGGGCTGTTCAGCTGGAGAGGAGAAGGTTGTGTAGAGACCTCAGAGCCCCTTCCAGTGTCTGAAGGGGCTACAGGGAAGCTGGAGAGGGACTGTTCATCAGGAACTGGAGTGACAGGACACAGGGAAATGGCTTCAAACTGACAGAGAGGTTTAGATGGGATACTGGGAAGAAATTCTTTACTGGGAGGGTGGTAGAGAACTGGCACAGGTTGCCCAGAGAAGCTGTGGCTGTCCCATCCCTGGAAGTGTCCAAGGCCAGGCTGGACAGGGCTTGAAGCAACCTGGGGTAGTGGAAGGTGTCCTTGCCCATGGCAGGGGGTTGGAATTGGATGAGCTTAAAGATCCCTTTAAGATCTCTTTCAACCCCAACCATTCTACGGTTCACTCTAACACCATCCTCTAAGTGAGGCTACCTTTGTCATTCAATAAAACCTCTGTCAGTCACAAGCAAAATACATGTAAATCACTCTGTTAACCCCCCCACACACACACACTCACATCACACCTATGCTTCTGGTGCCCTGGGGATAATGAAAACAAATGTCAAAGAAGTGCTATGGATGTCCCTTAAATGCCAGAATGTCACCCAGCTCCTTTAGGCTTCTGAGAAGCTACAAAAGAGAGCAGGTGGTGAGTTGTAGGAACACTTTGCAAACAGGATTCAAGAGTCATCAAGAAAGAATGCTGTAACTGAAAACTGCTTCTAGGACTTTAAGAATTGGAAGCTGCCTATAAAAGTTTATTTTCATCATACAGTTCATGTACACCTTGCTGCAGGAAATCCTTCCTTATCTTCCACAACCAAACCCCAATAAACATAATTTCAAACACCTGCCTACTAGGAATACACTGGACATCTTTTAGATATCTAAGACTTTTAGGTCACAAAACAACTTTTTGCTCTTTCTTTCTCCCTCAAGAGCTATTATGAGCACACAAAAGTCAGATGGGAACTTGCTTAAAGAAAAAGACAAGAAACTTGTCCATCACCTCTTTAGAATTAGAAGGAATATTTTAGTCAAATGATAAAGCAATAAAAAGTCCAAATCCTGACTGTTGCCAAAGCAACAGAATATAAATTTAATCCCCCTCCTCCCCTAATCTTTAGGAAGGAAAAAAAAAACATGCAGAAACAATTATCTTCTCTCCAGAAAAACAAACAAAACCAAAACTAAATCCTACATTTTAAGATTTACAAATGCTACGCTCATCAGGTATTTTCATACCACCTACTTCCTCCAGGTGCAGAGCAGGATTTGCACTAATTCCGAGCCAGCAGGTGGGATGAACATCTCCTGTCCCCTAAGTAAACAGTGTCAGGCAAATGCCAGATACAGGCAGGTTACAAGGACTTTTAAATCCTATAAAAACACGGAATGATTTGGGTTGGAAGGGACCTTAAAGATCATCTTGTTCCAACTTGAACACCTTCTAGCAGACCAGGTTGCTCCAAGCCCCATCCAACCTGGCCTTGGACACTTCCAGGGATGGGGCAGCCACAGCTTCTCTGGGCAACCTGTGCCAGGGCCTCACCACCCTCACAGCCAAGAATTTCCTCCCAGTATCCCATCTAAACCCACTCTTTCAGTTTGAAGCCATTCCCCCTTGTCCTGTCACTCCAGTTCCTGATGAAGGATCCCTCTCCAGCTTCCTTGTAGCCCCTTCAGATACTGGAAGGGGCTGTGAGGCCTCCACTCAACCTTCTCTTCTCTTCCTTTCTGCTGATTTTCAAAACTTCCTGTGCACCAGGTTCACAAGACTGCCATTAGTACAGGCAGAGAAAATACCTCCTTAATTCAAATAAATGTAGGAATAAAGTCCACTGAACACCAAGGTGCTTGTGTTATAAACTCCTAAATGGACATCCTATTTATAGGGGGTAGGAGGAAAATCAGGTCTTTGATACAAATATCACTGACTTCATATCAAAGTCCACAAGAACGAAATGCAAAGTCAATGCACCATCTCAACAACGGAAAAGGAAATAAGGAGAAAAAAACCCAACAAAACCCATAAACAGCCAAAAAACTTTAAAATCGGAAATATATGGGGATAATTTTGCTTTCCTTTCACTGTGAAGTTCAAGTAATTCAGAACGTGACCAGAAAAGACTAAAAAGAGTCCAGTGAACAAGTTTATAAAACAGTCATTAAAACTTGCTCTTCTTAGTACTGTATGGAAGTAGCACCTTCCCTGCTCTGGAGAGGAAGGAGAAAGTAAGATCCAAAAAGGAGTAGGAATTATTTCCTTCTGAGTATACAAACATTACTAGTATGTGCAGTGAACACATCAGCCACTTTTTCAAGCTACTGAATGAGTAAATTCTAATACAAATTTTCACTTTTACTTAATAAGAGCTGTCGATCTTAAAATATCGGTCTCTTTGATATTAGGAAAGTTTGTAAGATTATTCCCAAGCACTTGAATGAGATGGATTTCAGGAACCACCTATCTTCCCTGCTGGAACTCCCAGTGCTGTCAGGTAAATGCATGCTGGAATTTAGGTGGTTTTCATTTAACCCTGGCCTTCTTTTTAGTTTTTGGTCCAGGGGAAAAACTTGTTACAAGACTTCCAGGACCTGCCACAGATACAGAAGGATGTTCCTGGAATATGTTCATGTTCTACAAATCCAGGTGCTGAATCACAAAACAAAACTAAAGAGATATAATAAAAAGCTGACCTAAACAGTAATACCCTTTAGTCACCACTGATGTGGTAAGACTGAAATTTGGCCATTCATGTAACACCTTTGTTTTTCATAATGTTTCAATTTATTACAGGCAGCAAGTTCTTGGACCATAGAAACAGTCCTGTAGAAACAGAGCTCGTTTTCCACTGCATTTCCTGCTTGAGGCACCTGAACAGAGACTCCTGTTATCTACCAATATTTACTTGTCACCAGCCAAACACTACAGACCTTACGTCTCAAAACTCAGTTCTTTTTGTACAGTCCCTCTGCAGAGCTTGGCCTTTAGAGTTTATGTTTCACCTCCTGAATTCCCATGTAACAAGCACCTCCGTTACATGGGAAGATTATATGAATGGAGAGGAAGGAATAAGTGGTTCCACTGCAAAGAGAATCTGGGAGGAATAGCCCAAGCCTTTCCTCATGGCTTTTACACAGTTCCCACTGCAAAGGTTTGTCCCGGGGCTGTGTTTGGCACCAGGGAGAATGGAGATGCTTTCACCAAGGCACAAGAGCAGCAGCCACCCTGCAAACTGACTTTTGCTGCAAAGAATTGCAGATCTACTGCATGACAGAAGGACCCTCAGTGCACAAGAACCTCAGAAAAACAAGAGGATGTTTGTGGTCAGCGTGTGTTTAGGAAGGTCCAATCCCTCTCAGGAGTAAGGGAGAAGCTGGTATTTCCCTTCACCCCTGGAAGCACAGAACCAAGTGCCTCACCCTCCTGACCAAGGCAACAATGTCATTTTGCTGCTACAACTTCAAACCTACAAAAGAATCAATGTTACCCAGGATTACAACTTAATTTTCATCACCTTCTGCCCCGCCTTGACACACTATTTCACGCTCCAAGTGAGTGCAGTTAGCAGACCAGATTTTAGTACTTGGCTTCAAAAGACAAATTGGTAGCTTAGCATTTTATACCTCAACAACTGACAAATTTAAAACTTAATTCCATGGTATTATCCAAAACCCGGGTTTCAGAAAAGGCCTTGTGTGACAAGACCCAACCATATAGCAAGGCCCAGGCCAAAACTGCTGGTCTCAAACACTTTCCTTCTAGGAAGTAATGACAATTTTGATATTATAGGAAGTTATTAAACATGTAAAAGGAGTGTAAAAATACATATGCCCACACATGCAGCTTAAATTTGGGGGAGAAAAGCACTGCATGTTTTGCATATCGATTATTTTAAATAATAACCTTGGTCAAATTTCACTCTTCTCTCATGTATTTGCATAGTCCTCATAAGTCTACAAAACAAACACTAAGATGAAGAGGTATTTTCACCTGTAAACAGCAGTTAAATTGTTTATAAGATACAACAATTTCTAGTCTCCCAAGAATCCCTTGCTATAGGAAGGCAATGAAAAGAAGCAAACCCTAAAGCTCACAGTCTGATAAGGCTGTCTGATAAGTTATTTGGTGATACATAACAATCCTCCCCATCCAAAAGGATATTTAAGAACCAATAAACGTCAACTCATTCCTTGCATACAAGGAGCAATTAGTACTAATTAATAACTGCACTGATAACTGCAACAGCCTGGCTTGAAAACCATTATTCTGAAAAAAGTAAGTACTGAAAAATAAGGTTACCTAGGCAATGTAAACCAGAACGAACAGGGAAAAGAGATCTCTGGGTCTGTTTCGTACATCTGTAGCTCGGGTCCTTTTCCCAGGCACACAGGGATGATGCTGCAGGCGCCGTGGAAACCCAGCCAAGCCCAAAGGCTGTGCCCATGTGCTCGCGCCTCTCCCATCTTCCCATTCCCATTCCCCGGGCCCTTCCCACCCTCGGCTGGAAGGGTCGAGGAGGAGGAGGAGGATGCCCGGGAACTGATGCTCCGCTCCCCGGGGAATAGCAGCCACTCGGTCCCAGGTGGACCGGGGCCAAGGAGGGAATGGGATGGGAGGGGAAGGGAAGGGAGTGCAGTGCAGGGGGGGCTGCAGCCGCCGTGCCCCTCCGCCCCTGCCCGGGCAGCGCCCCCGAGGGTCCCGGGGGCCGCCCCCATCCGCCCCGGGGCTCCGGGCGGGCTCCCGGCCCCGGCGCTGGGTGGGGGCTCAGCCGGCTCCCCCCCGAGCTCCACCTTTCGAGAGGGTCCATGAGACCCCGGAAAAAAGCTTCTCTCCCAGCGGAACGAGACCACCAGGGCGGTCCTCGATGATGTGGTCCAGGGTGACCCCACCTCGGAGCGGCAGCAACGCCGGCGCCTCCGCCTCCCCGCGCCCGGGTCGCGACACCGGAGGATCGGCTCCACGGGCGGCGGCAGCATCCGGCTCTCCTCCTCCGGCCGGGACGCTCCTCCCGGGCCCCGCGGAGCCCCGGCAGCCGCGGGCAGGGCTCGGCGGCTCCCGGGCGGGCTCGGGCGGCGGGCAGGGCTGCGCGGCTCCGAGCACCCCGGGCTGGCGCCCGCGCGGGGCTCGGACCGCGGCGATCCACTGCGGGGCTGCGGGGCGACGGCGGCGGCTCCTCCGTCCTCCCGCGTCCGGCTCCCGCGTCCCGCCGGGCTCCGGGCGCGCTGCACCGCGGCGGCTCCTCGGCCTTGCCGCCGTCGGCCTCCTCGCCATCCGCACCGCCGACTCCACGCCTCGCTGACGGCAGGCGGAGGGTCCGCACCGGCCTCGCTGCCCGGGATCGGCTCCATCTGCGGCTTCAGCCTCCGCCGGCACCGCCGTCCCCCGGCACCGCCGCAGTCGCCGCCGCCTCCGCAGCCATGGCCGCCATTTTCTCGCCGCCTCCCTCCAGCCGCGGGAGCGACGGCCACGGCCCGGGGAGGGAGGGCCCGCCCCCCGCGCCCGCAGGCGGCGTCCGATTGGCGCGCGCGCCGCAACGCTGCTCTTCTACTGGACGGCGCAGCGGTCCGTCAAACCCCGCGGGAACTTCCCGTTGGCCAGCGGGGGCTTCATTCAGCGCCGAGTCGGGAAGGGGAAGAGGGGGCGCGGCTTATCCCTTTATAGGCCTCCGCGGAGTGAGGGGGCGGGGCTTGCGGGGCTGCTGCGACATCTCATTGGCGGAGGGAGGCGCCGCTCCCGCGGGGGGGCGGTGGTTGGCGGCGCCAGGTGTCTGTCGCGGGGCGGGAACTGGGGAGCGCGCGGGGGAAGATGGCGAGGGCGGGTGGCCATGAGGGGTGGAGCGCGCCCGTCAGGGGCATCGGAGCGCCCTTTACGGGCATCACTTCGCTCCTCAGGGGGGTGAACTTGCCTCTCGGGGTGTCCAGTTCGCCGCTTAAAGGGGTTAGCTCGCCCCTCAGGGGGATCCAGTCTGGTGCCTTTCGAGGGATAATAAATCAGCACTTTAAGGTGCTGCATGACTTAGGAACATCGGGTAAAGTGGAAAACGCAGTCTTGAAAAGGGGAGGAAAGGAGTTAGTGTTTTCCCTTAAGGTCTTGGAATGGTTGGATGGGAAAGGACCTTAAAGCCCACTTCGTTCCAACCCCCTGCCATGGGCAGAGACACCTTCCACTATCCCAGGTTGATCCAAGCCCCGTCCAACCTGGCCTTGGACACTTCCAGGGGTGGAGCAGCCACAGCCGCTCTCTGATTCTGTTTCAAAAGATTGCAAACAGTCGCACTCAGAAGTTCGCAGAAACAAAGTTGCCAGACACCTTTGAGGCAGGGGAGGCCGGAGGGGTCACGGTCCTTGCTACAAACCACAAAGGTTTTATCTCTTGTGGATATTCTGTACCTTTGGCGTTTAACTGCAGACAGCTGGGGCTGCTGAGCCCGCCAGACAACAGGGGCAATAAATCCTGAACCTACAAGAAATTACCAACTAACACAAAGAAACTACTCAGCCCTTGAGCTGATTGGACTTTCAGATCCAACAGCTCAGCCCAGCAGGCTCTTTGTTATGTTAAGCTCAGATTTATGTAAAGGATGGGCATAAAATGGAAGATTTGCTCTTGCAAGTCCTACTGGATTCCACCTTTTCAGCAGGTGTTGCTTGCGGCAGACACGGACCATTAAAATGCAAACTGATGTCTTTTTACACTTACTGGAGTCCCCAGCAACCCCCATGCTCCACATACGAAACAAATGTGGGTGTATAGCTTGTTCAAACTGCTCTATTGCAGTAACAGAGGAGATTATGTGCTCGACCCTACTGTGGGGTCTTAAAATACAACACGAGCAGCTCATTTGAATGTTGGAAGGTACTATATGTGCTTTTCAAAAGAGGTGAATAAGGGCATTTATGTACCAGTCTAATGGCCCACAGAAATATGATACCATAGGCAACCCTTAAATCCAAGCATGCTAACAGCAGTCATGTGGATGCAGGATGAAACTTGTAAATTTAACAAAAAAAGCCCTCACTATATAATTTTTTTTCCCATCCCAAATTCCTTTGACCACCATTTGATTTCTATTTATTTTAAATCTAACCTGTAATCTCCTTAGGATGGGATTTGTCTTACAATGGCTGGTCTGCATAGTGATTGGCATAGCTGGAGTCTTGTTTCTATCCTGGAACCTTTAGAAACTGCCAAAACACAATGAATTAAATTAATGAAACAGATTGCACTAACACACTCCCTGTAAATTAAAACAAATCTGTGTTCAGCAAGTGGCAGGAAGGACAGAAGTGGAAAGAAGAAACTATAAATTAGAGAGAGGAACTGAGACAATTGGAGGGAATAAAACAAAATGAATGCAGGAAAAATGTAAAGCTCTACAAAGATGTGTTACAGCAAATTGGCAGGATGGGAAGCTGAGGAAGGTGTAATTTTGGGTGGGGAGAGTGAAGGGATGTGATGTGGTTACAGGCATGAGGCCTGTAAGCAGCAGGACTGAGTGGATCTCTCTGCACGGGGAAAGAATGGTTTGTGTGGGCAAGATGGGATGTGATGAGGATCTGGGACATAGAAATCTTTAAACTTGACAGTTTAAAGACCTGTGTGCTCAGTATTAGTGATATTGATTTGTTCTGTCTTGAAACTCAGATCTGGAGGTCTGTGAACAGTCACAGCATGTCTGTTAATTAAGTGCAATGGGTGGGGTGGGTGTAGTTTTAAGATGCTGCATAGATTCAGATGCCCATCATTCTCTGAGCATCACATTCCCTGGACGTGCACTGCCAGGAAAGAGCCAACACAAAATGCAAGGTTTTAAGGAACAATATTCATAAATGAAGAATAATCAGGGTTACAGTGAAGCCAAAATGCGGCTTCCCTCAGCTTCCTTGGAGCTGATTTAGTTGCCACAGCAGTAAAGCTGTGTTAGTCTCCAGAAGGAGCTGCACCCTGGAATTTGTGGTGTTACTGGTATCCAAGGTAGCTGGGTATGTATAAATTCCTTATGCCTGCTCTTGCTGCAGCTGATCTCAGTGTGAGCACACAACAGCTCTAAAGGTGTGTGTGGATGTATAGGGAGACTTTATAGCAGGTAGGACAGGAGATACCTCTCCTAATATCTAGGCTGGGGTGTAAGAATTTTAGAGAGGAGGTTTTCAAACAAGAGCCTTGCTGAGACTTTGGGACTGCACACATTCAAGAGGTTGTGGTTTATGTAAGTGCAGTAGCTGCAGCCTTTGCTGGCTCTTTGCAAACACAGAAACACTGTGCCACAGGAAGCATCGTGCTTTGCTCCCCTGCTCAGTCTGAATTACAGTGACAATGGCTTCCTGTGGCTGTGACAGTGACAGCAATTTCCTGTGACCCTGGGGAAGGCCTGAGGCTCTCACAAAAAGCTCCACCGAATTTAGTGTTCACAGTTTTATGCAGTGTTAATAAATCCATTATTCAGCGTTTGCAAGGCACGATCTGCTGTTGTGAAATTTTCAAGGCTTTCCTACTTAAAAACAAGGAAAGCAATGTGTGTAAGCAATGCAGAGGAATCCAGGCAAATAAATTGAAAGCAAAGACTGGGTCTTGATTGTATGTAGCAAACTTGCTGCTTCTATAGCATGCTCTTAAAAGAATTGTTAAGTATAATTAAGCAGGTTTGAAACTTTGTTAGTGACTTATTACAGAAAATTGATATGGGGTGAAAAAAAAATCAGTCATTCCTGTAATGTTTGATAACTGAATTCTGTAGACATAAAGCTCACTCTGTTGGGCTTATGAATGACTGTTAAAGGATTTGTGAAATCTCACATGACCCAGAAGTCTACCCTGCAATTTGAAAAGTTAATTATGTGCTAAATTTCTTGCCAACAAGACATGAAGTCAAAGACTGGGGCTTTACCCGACGTCCATATGGAGAGTTGATTTAAATGCATTTCCATAGCTGGGGTGCTGTAAGTGAGCCTTTGGGGTGAAGTGCTGGCATTGGCTCATTGCTGACATGTTTCAGACTCTATAATTTTAAATGTGAATCTGAAGCTACTTCCTGTCTTACCTTATAGTCTGACTGGTTTCTGCTTTCTTCCGCAGTCTGAGCAGCCTCAGGTACTGGTGGTATCCAATTGTATCTCCATGGATTTTTCCATTAAATAAAACAACTTTGAAGGTGCAAAATTCCTAATACAGCTACTGTTTCATATTTTGAAACAGTATCGCCTTATATCTAGTTTTCCACACATACAATGTAACTGTCTTTTACTGAAATAATGAAATATCTTTCATTTAAAAACTTAATTTGGAAAGTTATTTCTTAACTGATTCAAGTCAAGAAATATCCTGGTTACTGCAGCATCTTTATAAGAAGTAACTTCTGTAGTGTTTCAAAAGTTGAAAGGATAAAAAATATGCCTAAGGCAGGACTGGAATTTGGAGTAAAAGAGCCTTTTGGGGTTTCTGAGTATTTCCCAACTTTGTTTGGCTTTTCCTAACCTGTTTCCTCATCCCATTATTTCTAGGTGCATGCTGGTTAATATCACCAATGACTGAAGGAGAAGAAACTTGTGCTCCAGCCTTTCTTTTATCTGTAAACTTGTTCCTAAGTGTTTTCTGCAGTATTTTCTATGTACTTGTGCAGGAATTACATGATGGGAATACTTTTTTGGGCAGTGCATTGTCCGAGTTGGAGTTTTTGTGGTTTGGGGTTTTTTTGTTGTTGTCGTCATTTATTTTATTTTTTTGTTTTTCTTCTGATTAAACTTCTTTCAAAATGTAGATTTCAAGTTGCATGGGGGTCTCTGTGTGTTTGTATAGAGCACAAAACAATTGGGTAAAACACCCACCACCACCACCTCAAAACAATTGGGTCCAACCCTGGCTGTAACTTTTACCTGCCACCCCAATATAAATAACTCTGCAGCTTTTCCTGCAATACCACGAGGACTATTTGTATCCCATTGAAGTGTGTTGCATTTATTCCCAGCCCATATTATAACTGCTATGTTGTTCCTGTCCTGATCCCTGCCTGCCTGCTGTGAAAGTACTCATCTCAAATTCCTGGCTATTTTGTTAAGAATTACTTGGTTTGGCATTATCACTGAAACTAGAATAAATTGGGGACCTAACTCAACTGTAGGTAAGGCAGCATGGTGATTAATTTACAATTTCTCACAGAACTCCTCTGAGCAAATTACAGAAGTCTCTCTAGCCATAAATAATATGTCAAAGCAATTTTTTGTTCTTTGTAGTGTTTCTGGGGTTATTCATCTGCAGACAAGCTCTGTTCACATCAGAGAACGTACAACTGTGGAGCTGTGGCTTTTCCTTACCTGTGGTCCCTGCAGATAAATCTTGTGTCAAATAGGAAAAACAGGGACTGTAAAATACTGACCTTAGTTACTTACAGAAGTGGGAATCCTACATAGTCTGTTCTCATTTAGGTTTTGTGCTGACAGAGCCCAAGGAGATGGGACAATAGAGGAAACAGAATTGACTGGTAATCATTTGGATCCATTGTACTTCCCGAGCTGAAGCAGCTGCCAGCGTGTCTGTGACACTGTGTCCTTCTCCTTGTCACTTATTTGTAGCCTCAGCTCTGCTGGCTGTGAAAAATGAACAATAACTTTTCACTCACAGAAGTCTAATGTGTTTTAATTATAGTGAATGTTTAAAAACAACTTGAGGATGAAGTGCTGTGTGAGTGCTAAATGTCATCCTTGACAATGACACAGCAACCAGATCATTAGTATTTCAGATGCATCTAGTTATTCCATAAATTACAAATTAATTTATCTCCTTCAATGAAGATTTACTGATACATTCATCTTTCTTGCTAATTGTTTTACTTAACTAGTTGGATGTATTTCAGTAAAGTGTCTGGTGGAGACAAATGTGTTTCCCATCTAGACATTGTCTTACATGCAACAATTATATATGGATTGGCTGCAAATCAGAGCTAGGCACTGCAGTGTGGTCACCAAAATAGAACAAATATTGGGATTTTCTGGGTAGATTTCCAAAGGCTGTGCCTCCTGAAGCCAACTTGCCTTCCTGCTTTACCTGAATAAGACCAAGTAACTCGTCTCACATCCTTGCAGGAATTTCCACACGTCATTCATAGCTGGTATGTTTTGTAACTGGATCTTCCTTTGAGTTCACTCTCTCCAGTGTTTTGAAAGTCATAAAATAGAGACACTTTGGAGCCTGGGATCCCACACTAATGTGATTCCTTCTGCCTCTCTCGTGATAGTTTTGAAATGTTCAAAAGGGAGGGGTGGGGCATAAATGACAATGCATTCAAGTTTTTCAAGCCTTTCCCCGTGCTTGAAAAAGCCAAACAAAGGTATTGAAAGCTTACCCTTGCCATGCAGTTGAATTCTCAGTTAAAAAACAAACAAAACAAACCTAACCAAACCCAAAAATAAATCCCAGCTTGCCCTGAGCTCTGCAACTCTCCTGTGAGCAGTGGGAGGAAAGCCACACTGAGCTGGTAACTTCCCCCACCATATAATCACATCAATATAAAGATATTTGGGGTAATAATAATTTCTGATGTAATTCCACTGACTTTTTAATCCAATTACACTGAGGATTAATTTGTCCCTCCTGATGGCTGCAAACACACACACACAAAGGCACTAACAACAGTTGGAGAGGTCATGGCCCATTTGTGTATGTTAATGTCTCTGTGCCCGAGCACATTTCATCTCTTTATCAGATGCTCTGTTCTCTGACAAAATTAGAATAAAAACTTGCAGTTAGCAATTTTCAATGCCAGACTTTTTTTTTCCTTCCCTGACATTTTTTTTGGTAACATTTTGCTGGATGATTGGTTCCCATTCCTGCTTTGTCTATCTGTTTCATTTTTCTTTCTGTCTTTCCACAGGGTTCCCTTTTATCCACCCTCTTACTTCCTCAGGCCACATCTGACGTGCTCAGTTTACCAACTCAAGAGCTGCTGTCATCACAGACAAGTATTTTCAGCTCTTCTGATTTTGAAAGTAAATCTTGGACTGTGTCTGTCCCTGTCTGCTTTGTGTATTTTTCCATTCTTGATAAAAATAACGAATAAACCCTCATGTGTAATAAAAATGGAAAGTTATTATTCATTTTAAAATATCTCAGGTGTCGAGGAGGAATATATAAGGAAATAAACTACAGAGCTTGCCCTCAATCAGCCTTTTTTTTTGGTGGGGCAGAGGGGGGGGAGAGGGAAGAGTGGTTGTGTCCTTATGTCCCTACTTTAAAAGACAGTACAAATTTTTAGCTCTTTAAGGTCCTTCCACCACACCTCTTACAGATTTTTGTTCTTCTCAGTGTCTCTTGTTGTGATTTCTTGTGGACTTTCAGTTGTGGAACCTGCTGTCCCAAGTGTATTTCAAAACAAGGAAAAGTGTATCCCTGTGTTCTATGCATATCTGTCAGGCATGTTTTCTTACCCTTACCTAATCTAATTCCAGGTAGGATCAATTTATGGAGTCATCAGGCTTATATTCCTGTCAGAGCTCATCAGCAATACCCAGCATGGTCCTTTGCAATACAATTCATTTGACAGAGTTAGATCACTTCTTAATTACTCTTACCATATAATCTTGTAACTTCTGGCTCTGGGGAAACACTGTTTGGAATGGGTTTGCACATTAAGAGAAATAATCCATCATGTTAAGAACTTGCTCTTGTACCTTTCAAGTATATGCTTGATTGGCAATGGTTGGGAAATTGTGTGGCCTTCATTCAGAGACTCTTTAACTCAAGACTTACAGCCATGTAAAAAACATTCCACCATCTCCAGAACAAAATGGGCTGTGGCCCTGATACTGTAATCAATAAACTCCTCTGTTTGTTTTGCAAGGGTTGATCATCAGCAGCTGGTTCACTAAACCATATTAGAGATGGTTGACATGAGACATTTGATGAGGACACGTGGGGATCTGAGGGAAAAGTTGGTAAATGTTGCTTGTCCGAAAGTTTTGGGGAGTGTAGAGTTGGAGTGATGCAGTCAGAATGCTAAGAAATCCTTTTCCTTGGTCCTGTCACAGACAAGTCCATAAAGTGACAAGTGCCAAGGTACAATAACAGCTCTGTCACGGTGTCACTCAGCCTGTGACTTCTGCATATCTGTCTGTTAGCGACTCTAAAAGCAGAAGACTAATGTAATTAAACTAATCTTGATAATTTGAAAAACATTGTGCCTTTTAACTGCATTCCCTGGGATCAGAGTGGCTGAATCTTGCCTTTTTGCTCCTGCATTTTTTGTTTGTCACAATCATTGTCTGTGACCCACCTGCCAGTTGAAGTCCATGCAAGTTTTGCCACAGCACAATGTGGAGCACTGGATGCTTGTTTATATTCAGAGCATTGTTTTGTTACCAGGAAGCCATGAAGAGCTTTAACAGGCGATTTTGAGACATGGAGCAGGGGTTTAGAGCATCTCAATGCAATTTGAACTGTTGTGTTACAGAGGTGGACTGTTCAAAACCCTAAGCAGGAAGGCAGTGCTGTCTCACAGAATGTTTTTACCCACGTCACAACTGCACGGCCCGTGGAGTCTGGCTGAACCCAGGACTTTGTGAATGTGCCTCTGTCAGAAAGCTGGAATGGGGTGGTTCAGATTTTTGCAATTCTTCCATTTGTCAAGTGACTTCTGAAGCTGCAAAAGCTCGGCTTTTATATTACTGAGGTTAGCAGGAATGCTCGCAGATTTGTCACATAACAGGGTCCTGACTTTTTCTGTCTGGTTAGTATCAACAGTTATATCAGTTTTGGGTGCCACAAAATAAGAAAGATCTAAAGCTCTTAGAGAGTGTCCAAAGGAGTGACACGGGGATGGTGAAGGGTCTGGAGGGGAAGTTGTAGGAGGAGCAGCTGAGGGCACTTGGCTTGTTGATTTGGAGAAGAGGAGACTGAGGTCAGACCTCACGGGCATCTGCAGCTTCCACACGAGGGGCAGTGGAGGGGCAGCTCCGATCTCTGCTCTGTGTGAGCAGTGACAGGACCCCAGGGAATGGCTGAAGCTGTGTCAGGGGAGGGTTAGGTTGGATATTAGGAAAAAACTATTCCCCCAGAGGGTGATTGGGCACTGAACAGGCTCCCCAGGGCAGTGGGCACAGCCCAAGGCTGACAGAGCTCAAGGAGTGTTTGGACAAGGCTCTCAGGGACTTGGTGGGAGTGTTGGGGTGTCTGTGCAGGGCCAGCAGTTGGACTGGATGATCCCTGTGGGTCCCTTCCAGCTCAGGATATTCTATGATTCTATGATACTGTTGAACCTACTGAGGCTGTACAGTATTTTCTACAAAGCATCTTGTGTTATCTGTAGGCCAGGAGTTTCAATGCTGTAATTAAATATAGAATGTATTTTCTAGGCAAATGTTCAATGTCACCACACACTTTATTTGTTTTGCTACCTACCAACTAATTTAAATACTAGAGAATAGGTTGCGAAGTAAAGTAATATGTCTGCCTCGGGGAAGGGAACTTGAATAGTGGTGCTCAGCAGGTACTGCAGATTCTTAAAAGGTAAAATACATGAAAATAGTTCAGAATGTTTAAAGACTGTTATTTCACTGGTGTAACAGCAGTAATGCCTGATCTTGAATTGCATGTGAAGGACGATGCAGTATCAGTATCTTTCATAACACAAATTCTGTTCTTTCTAGAGCTGTCCAACTGAAACTCTCCCCACTCACCCCTCAGCAAATAATAAAAAGAAAAATGCCAGCCTTCCACAACTGTTTCACCAGCCTTTTGAGGAAATATGTTGGTGTACCCACGTTGCATTTCTCTATAGCTGTACTAATCTAATTCTCCATATGGGGCTTATCACAGAACAAGGGCCAAGCCTGCAGCACCAAGGATATGCTGATGTAGCTGGACAGCACTTTATTTTTTAACAGATGGAGTTCTTTCCCCACTACAGCAGAAACCACCATGCTGAGCAGCACAAACTCTCCTGGGAAAAGACAACTTTCCCAGTTTAAATATATTTCTGTTCACTGGAACAATTGGTTAGAAGTGTGTGGTTGTTTCTCTTCGGGCTTGTAGTTGGCATTTTTAGGCTTCTAAAAAATCGAGAAATGCTTTAAAAATGCATTTTCCAGGAATAGTTCATACTAGTTTAAAAATACAGAAATTAAACTACAACAGAGATATTTCATGCTGAAAAGGAAGGACCCTGTAATGACTGCTTTGTTGCTAGATTATAGAGTTCCTCTATTAGGCTCAACCTAACTTCTGGAGTAAAAAGAGATGGAAAACTGTTAGAAAAACAAATTAACTGTACCATGTAATTGTATTTATTATGGGGAAAAGATTGGGAATTATTTAAAACTGCTTCCAAGCAATCTGCCCATCTTACAGGATTTGTTCCTTGTGGTTTTGAGGTCTGCACTTTGGATAATTCATGTCAGAGCATCACTGGCACCTGGAATTGCTTTCACCCCCTTGTCATTGATTACAGTGTCACTTGGATGTTTACTGAATGTTCCATCACCAGTTCTGTACTTTGGTCTAGTACATATCTGGGGGTGGTCAGTTTGTTCTGTTTTGGCATCCATTGGAATGACAAAAATGTTCTGAAATCTGGAATTTCATGATGTGCCTGTCAAGTGACACATTTCTGTAGTAAATGAGTATGGTGAGTCGTACAGTGTAAGGGTCTGGGTCCCAAAAGAATTAACAGAATTCAATCATGTTATCTCTTAATGAGAATGCAGTTGGGATTCTGCATAAAAGCTGAAGCAGCCAAACATCTCCCCAGTGCAGGGGAAGGAACAGAAGGAGAAAGGAGAAAATGTCTTATCCTCTCTGAGATGAAGAATGAAAGATGTAAAAGTCAGTAGGGTTTAAAATTTGATAAATGTAATATAATCAGTCATCACAAAGCATCCTCTATACCTCATCTGTGCTTTCAGGCACAGAACAGACTTTGCAGCTGCCTCCTGTATGAAATTTGAAAGGCTTAAATGCTTGTGTAAACCACTCAAAACAAAGTGCATTTTAGAGTTCAAAACACTGTTCTCTAATACATTGTAATTGTGGAAATGTGATATTATTTCTCTGTTTTTTCATCATGTTTTCATATATGAGTGGATTTTTTGTAACTGTAAGAGGGTTTTCCTCTATGGCATAAATTTAATATAAAAGGGATTCATGGTACTCAGGATGTTTTTCCCTCAGAATAAAATCAAATTGGCTGGCTGGTGCAGACTTGGACCAGTGATAGAGCAGATAAATCCTGCCTCTGCCTGCAGACTGGAGGCCAGGAATTCCTTGTCACATCAGCAGAGAGGCTGTAGTTACAATTTGACTATAATTGTGTTTTTTCTACACCAATCTCAATTTGATTCTAATTCCTGAAATTGCCTAGAATGAGTCAGATCTGGTCAGGCCAAAGGAAGTTCTTGAATCATTCCCAAATGGTGGAAAATATGAGTCAATTCAGAGGGTTAAGCACATAGAGACAGTCTTCATAGGCATAAAGCACCCACAAAGCTTTATATGGTGGGAGAGAGGGTCCCCCACAGTGAGCCAAGGCTGGATATTCTGGATTTCAGGGCCCTTGTAGCAGCAGAGCTGGTGAATGGCTGGAGGAGAGGAACGACAGCAATGGATGGGGAGGGAAAATGGACCAATATTTCAGTTACACAACTGGTTTGGGATTAATGCAAAGCAATATGCCCAGAAGGGAATAGATTTGAGCCATGGCTTGGACTTGTACCTTCTTTTGAGGGGAAACCAGGAAAATTAACACCATGGAAATAGGCAGAGGAGTTAGAACTGTGAAGGCAGGAGACGAGCCTGTGACATGTTTTACACAGTGAGGACACAGTTCCTTGCATTCATTAGCATTTCTGTCACCAGCTGTATCAGCCTGGGTGCACATATTGCAATTAATAACTGTGCTTCCTCAGTAGTTCTGGGGAAATCTGTGCTCCTGTCATGGACCACAGGGAATAGCTGCTATTTAGCACCAACGGCTGTTACGCTGTGGGAAAGCCTCTCATGCAGAGACCCAGGAAACAGGAGAACTTGATACAACACAGTGACACATCAAAGGTCCTGTTCAAATATGCTTTAGTTTTGGATGGTGGTGCTTCCTGGCTGTTCATCCTCACAGGCAAAACCCAGTGCATGTGCTGAGTCAAGAGTCAAGAGGAGCTGTTATCATACAGAGTGGGGTTACAAAATTTGGTGAAAATTCCCTATATAAAGGCAGGACCTCAATGATAATTTACAGTCAGATAGGTATCATAAACAAAATCCTTTTCTTTTAGCTCTTTTCTCCTCATTTGTAGCCTCTTGCATCTACCTCATTACTACATTGCTCTTTGTTAGTGCAGTAAATCTGGAGACCTAACGGTGCACAAGCCCCTTGGAGGACAGCACTGGCTTTTAAAATATTCATTTTTATGCGGATCAGGGATATCCCAGTCTGGCTGTAATCAGAGGAAGCAGGAAGGAGACAAATAATCACTGAACATGACTGTTCAGGGAGCAATTCCTGTCAAAAAAACAATCAGCAGCAAAGGTGATACAAGCTGGCCTTGCACCCCCAAGCACAAGTAAGAGTGATGTGGGCTTGTTTGATACCCATAAGAGTATAATTGCTTCTGTCTCTTCCTTCATCCCCTCACCAGCTGCTTCTCCTTCTCTGTGCTGAAATGCCTGTTGTTCTCTCAAACTGCTGAGCAATGTGGGGCTCCTGGAAGGTGCCAGACTGTGGGAGTTGCACTTCTTTGTGCAGGTATTTCAGAGCCTTGACCTGCAGGGACAAGCCACAAAGCAGAGGAACCTTCAGGACACTTCAGTCCTTAGTTATTTTTTTTGTTTTCCAAATGGTACAACTTCACTTGCAGGCAGACATCGACCCAGAGCCTGGATTATTCTAAATGGAACATATGCTATGAAGTCAGTTTGCAGCAAGTTTCCAGCCATGGGAGTCGAACTGATACCAAATTTATCTTATCCAGGCTCAACAAGTAGTCACCAGGCAGTCATGGTCCCACCAATCTTGATTTAAATGTAACTTATAGCAGGGGTTGGATTTCATATCCCCAGAGTAATTTCTTGTGCCATCCAAACCTCATTGAAGTGTCTTGGTGAAAATTATTTAAACTCACCTGTTCTATGTTGGCACAGGAAGCTGTGTCTCAGTCACTGGGGCTCAGTGGGAACTCCCAGGACCTTCACTTTGTGCTCAGTCCTGTGTTTTATTAAGAGATATAACTCCAGACTTTTTTTTCTTTATAGTATCAAGATAACAGCACTAGCAAGGGTGAGTCCATCACTGCCACCTTCAGTGGGTAAACTCTATGTTTTTCTTGAAGATAGATTTTTAAACATTTATATGATAATGAAGAAAACAAAACAACCAAACAAAATTTGTATAAACTCTTTGATGACCCTGTGTGAGAAAATAATACAGAGGCCACAGCAGCTCCAGGGCTGGCTCAGCCAAGCAATGTCACATAGAGCTCTCTTTCTCTTTAATTTTTTATTTGGATCATGTCTGTATGTAGGTCACAAAGACTTAAATGTGAAGGCACTGACCAGACAAAACCAAACCTCTCAAAAAAATACCATTGTTGTAGGAGAAGGATTCTTTCTCAAACAAGACCATAAATTAGTACCGAAGGATTTCAGTGTTCCCTGTGTTTGGGTTCCCTGTGATTCCCATCCCCAGCATGGGAGGGGCAGAGCTGCAGCACTGTGTGCTCAGCTGGGCTGTAACTGCACAGCCCGAGAGGCCACGGAGCTGCTTCAGGCCATTTCTCTTCCTGGCCTTTTGTGCTGTGATGACCCCATACAAATCAATCCCAGTCTGATCATCCTTCCTCGGGAATAAAGAAGGGATGTGAAACCTCTCGTTGCAGTTCCCCATCCAGTACCTTTCTGCTTTCCTCCAGTCCTTAATCACAGGGGCTGGACAAACATCTCTCCTGCTGCCTCCACCCTTGTGAGCATCGCTCTGTGGCCAGTTGCCACTGTAGGGATTCCCTGCTTCTCTGCAGGGATTCCTCCTTCCTGCAGGGACATCCACGCTCCACAGTCAGCCCTGAGCAATCCACTCTGCAGCTCTGAGGAGCCCGAGGAGGGGAGGGAGAGCAGACCTTCTGTTCATCCCTCTGGTCAGCCTTGTGCAAGCACAGGAACAGCAGCGTGGAACAACCATCTCACAGGCTTTTCTTCTTGGAGAGGAAGGGGGAGGCTGTGGAGCTTTGGGGCACAGAAGGTCTCAGTGCTTCTGAACAGAAAGCTCTTGGTGGCGCTTGGGTTGCAAATAGTAATTCTGGGTGGCAACAGTGCAGATAAAAAGCCCCACAAAACCCAAGGTATAAACTGGGCCCGAGAGTACAAATTGGTAGAAAAGCTCTGTAGAAATGCAGGTTGATGGTTTTAAGATCAAAGAATGGTGATCAGAGAAACCACTAGATCCCCCTTGGCTTTAAAATCCACATTATGCACCCAGACTTTGCATCACAGTCTGTGCATGTGTGATGGACTAGTGGAAGGTGTCCCTGCCCATGGCAGGGTGTTGGAAATAAATCATCTTTAAGGTCCCTCCCAACCCAAACCAGTCTCTGATTCTGTCATTCTGTGATTCTGTGATCTTGAATTTTATAAGTACAACAAAAATTCAAGTCTGATGCAGGAGGAGCTGAACTATTTTGGTTTCTTTACACCTTCTGTCTTTTAGGACACGAGCTGCAGCTGTGGATTTACAAACCACAGATTTTGGCCCCAGCTCAGAGGCAGCACAAAGCTCTGTCGCTGGATGGTGCTGTGGGCCAGGCACAGGTGAGCTCACCTGGATGGCAGACAGGGCCTGGATGAGGAAACACTCACAGGAATCCTGGCTGCTTCTGAAATCACCAGGGGAGTCACAGCAATAATCCTGGCCACTGGAATCCTGCATTAATGATGGATGCAACTGCTTTTTAAACTGCAAATTTTGTCAGAGCCTTTTCTGCCTGGGGAACCAGAATATTGTGAAGTTGATTCTCCAGTCACTGAACTAAGCATTTTAAGCACCCTGAGAATAAGTGATCTGTATATGTTACCAATCTGAGCCATTCAAAAATGGCTTAGATTAAAAATCAAGTTTTAAAAAATAAACAAATTTGTCACCGTTTAGGTTTTTCCCCCCTCTGATGCTTTCCTGCTATTTAGGATGGAAACAGCTGTTGTTTGGTACTACAGAGTAAAGAAACTTCAAGTGGAATTTCAGATTTTGAAGTGTTTTCCAGATTTTTCTTCTGATTCTGGAAGGAATCTTGAAGAAAAGTATGGCTTATTCCAGGGTTTGAGAAAATCACAGCTGTTATCAACATAGTCTCATTTTCCCACTTTTACATCAATGTTGTTTGATTAATAACAGCCAATTTATTGCTGAGCAACTCAAGAATAAATAAAACCACTGAAGACAGACACTAGATGTAATAAAAGCAGTTAGTGACTAGAACATGCAGTTGCAAAGATCTACTTGTTTTGGAGATGGGGAAGAAATGGCACGTGAAATGTATGTGTTTCTCTGCCACAAAAGTATATTTATTTCTCCTTTTGCATGTATCTAAGGCAATATAAACAATTTCAAATACTTGTAAAATATGCAGTGAGATGTTACTGTGAATCACACACATCAAAGCATAGCTGAAGCTCAAAAAGTTCTTTTGTGCAAAGAAAACTGGCTTTTCTTGTATTTCAAGAAAAGAAGTGGATCTTTCTCTGCTTCTCACATTTTCAAACCCTCTCTGTTCCTGCATGGTTGAATTGCATCAGTATTTTCAACAGGGCACTTTGTAAACACTGCACTAACATAAGAAAAATTCACCCAAACACTGGTTTTTCTTGTCTGCCTTTGAGATTCTTTTAAGACAAAATCCTTCTTTGGGTGGTTTCCTGTTGTAGAAATAACTTCTCCCATCACCAGGCAGGTGTCTGTCCCACAGTAGTATCTAAATGTGATATTCCCTTTGATAGAGCTTCAGGAACTGCAGCTGAAGGAATGCCCTGGATAGCAGGATTTCACTGTGTGGGGTTGATGTGCACAAATAAAACATTATGTTTTACAAGTGCAACAGATGGAGCAATATTTTTGTACCAGCCAAAGTCTGGCAGCAGGACCAAGGCAGGGATTGTCCCTCTGTGCTGGGCACTGCTGTGGCCCCTCTAGTCTGTTCCAATTCTGAACCCCTCAATTTAAGGACACTGAGGGACTGGAGCATTTCCAGAGAAGGGAACAGAGCTGGGGAAGGGTCTGGAGCACCAGGAGCAGCTGAGGGAGCTGGGGGGACTGAGCATGGAGAAAAGGAGGCTCAGGGAGAACCTTCTCACTCTCCCCAAATCCCTGACAGGAGGGGGGAGCCAGGTGGGGGTCAGGCTCTGCTCCCAGGGAACAAGAGACAGGACAAGAGGAAATGGCCTCAAGTTGTGCCAAGGGAGGTTCAGGCTGGACATCAGGAGGAATTTCTTCATGGAAGGGGCTGTCAGGTGTTGGAAGGGGCTGCCCAGGGAGGTGGTGGAGTCCCCATCCCTGGAGGTGTTCAGGGAATGACTGAATGTGGCACTCAGTGCTCTGGTCTGGGTGACAAAGTGGGGATCAGTCACAGGTTGGACTTGATGACCTTGGAGGTCTTTTCCAAACTGAATGATTCTGTGATTCTGGGGAGGTCCTGGTTTCACTTCGATAAAGATACAGGGCCATGTTCTGGAGAAACAATTGTGTCTGAAAGATGGGGAGGTGTCTATTGATATTTTAACAGGCAGCCTTGAGTCAGGATTTCTGGCTGTTCATCCCATCTCTCATGAGCTGGGACAAACTACTTATTATGTATTTAAAGTACAGGACTGGTGCTGTATTGAGTGAGGCTGGGGAGCAGCATGATAATGTGTGTGTTTGTTCCATCCATTCTGAACTCTGACTAACCCTCACAGAGGAAGATGTTCCTCTGGCAGCCAAGTGGGAGATCTGGCCTTTCTTTAGCTCTGCAGCTTTGTGTATTCACTTCAATAACCATTGATAGTCCAGACACAGAGATGGTGACATTACATAAGTAAACATGCATGAAAATAAAGAAGTTGTGAAATAGCAATATCTTTAATTTATTTTTTTTTTTTTGATGCCTTCCACTTTGGGAATAAGAAAACCTTGTGTTGACATTTGCAGTAGAAGGAGTCTGGTTCAAAATCAAAAGATGTATTTCCATGTATTGAATGACCTAGAAAGTTTTCTTTGGAGACATACAAAATGCATATCTGTGTTTTTAAATGGGGATTTGTGTTATTGAAGCTGAAGGGTAACCCCTTGCTTGCCTGAATTTCTCACTGTAGGTATCATGGAGTAAACTGTGCAATATATTAAAGAAAATGCTCTTGAGTATCCCATATATCTTGAGTATTCCATGAAGAAATTCCTCCTGATATCCAGCACTCCCATGTGGTGCACATTCATTCTGTATTGGAACATAGATTTTCTCCCCTTTTTGTGGCGGCTGAGGATGATTAGGAGGCCACAGCCATGTGAGGGAAGACTCCAAATGAGATTACCTTGAAGATAAGTTCCCATTTGGAGCTGTGTTGTCCTGATGTGTCAGCAAGTACAATCATATAGATGTTATCAAGTAATAAAATCTTTACAGCACATCGCATGAACTGTGTAGATAACGGGGAGATTGTTATTGGGGTTTGAACAGAAAAGTCCAGAGGAGTAGTTGTAATGATTCGTATCTTTAGGGTTGTCAGTTATTAACTTCATTAGAACTATAGGTACTTTCAAAATAAGACATCTATAGAGGGTGTATCTTTATCTCAGTTTTTTAGTCAGGAGACTCTGAAGATAAGGTTGAATTATGTCTTCCATTTTAACAACCTTTTAAATGTTGTCTGTATTAGACTAAAACCATTGAGCTTCAAAATATTCCATAGTGGTTCTTAATCCAAAGATGACATTTCAAAGAAACCGGGCCAGTTTTGTGGGAACTAAATTGAGAGTAGCCCAAATCAGTTTTACTGTGCATTTTCAGGTTACCTGAGCAGAAACTGGTATAAAAAAATTCAAGTCTTCTGTTGCAGTTGTTGTTAAACTTAAAAATCAATAGAGCCTCCAATTTCTGCTATCTGTCCCCATTCCATGTCATTGGATAGAACTGATAACATTTGGTATGGGATAACTAATTAAAGGGAAGAATCGTAAAGAAAGACAAGAAGACTTAAATCCACAAGAAGTTGCTGGTATCAGGTATGTTTTTCCTTAGGTTTAGCTCTCTGTTTTCAGTTGCCCAGCCCAGACCCCAACATTCCCACCAAGGTACCACTGGGAGACCAGGAACACCGGTCAGAACTGAACACTTCCTACAGGAGCTCTGCCAGCTAGTACAGCTTCAATGAATCACTTGGTTGGGTTCCTTTCTGGAAAATCCCTTTCTGGAGATCCAAACAGACAGAAGGTTTTCCCAACAGACTGTTTCAGCAGGAAATAATTGAATTTTCTTTTAGGGAGTCCCTCAAAAATCCAGTATTTTCGGCAGATCTGTGTCTTCCTCCCCTGTAAATATTTCTATCTCTAATAGGATCCTTTTTCTCCTGTTTTTGTTGGGCAGATCCATGTCCCACCTGGGACAAGGACAGGGTCTGGGCTGTGTCACCTGTAGAGCTGGCAGGTGGATTTCTGTTAAATATTTGAACTCTGTACAAGCTGTTCAATTATTCAGCCACATGTTGTTGGTAATTACTTCTCTCTGCTTATGGCTTAAGAATAGTAACACCTCGGACTAGACTGAATGGGTACTTAATAAGGCAGCAGTGTAACAGGACTCCCCTGGAATTACACATTACATTAACACCAAAAGAGTTCATTCTGAATTCATTATGAATGATTGCTCTGAGTACCAGAGGAATTAATAATCATTAGTCATTTACTACAGAGGGTTGCTCAATAATGGCCAGATAGAGCTGGTTTAAGCCTTTACAAGCTTTCCTGAGCAAGTTTCATTCTGAAAGAATCATTAAATGTAACTTTCTGTTCACTGGAGTGTTCCTACCTATATTTTGAATGTGTACTCCCAGTTCAGTTGCATTCCAGCTCTAAAAGCACTTCAAAGACACACAGCCCAGTTCATTCACTGTTGGAATTACTTCCCTTATCTCCACACTGTCTCCCAGTGTATCTCATTGGCTTTATGCAGCACATCTGAGAGGTAAATAAACTTTAAAGGATGCTGGAAGGCATTCAAGGGCAGGGAGATTCTGACAGACAAAAGGAATGTAAAAGCATTATATTTATGACTTTGTGGCAAGTAAATTCTCAAAGTAAAGATATTCGAGGCCTTTGATTTGGTTCCTTAAAGCTCCCTCTGTTCCCAGCAGCATTTGAAGACTCAACTGTTTTGCATATCAGAGGTAGATGACTTGGGAGACACAGGGAATTAACTGCTCACTTTAGACGACCTTTTCCTTCAGGAATGAGCTTCCACACAAGTTTTACTTCTTTGACAACTTATACATAACTGTCTACAGCAGCAGCACATTTGGAATTTACATCATCCCAGTAAATTCAAATACAATGTCAAGCTTTTCTGCAGAACCTCTCATTGTAATCAGTGAATTATATCACAGTATATCACAGAATATCCTGAGCTGGAAGGGATCACAGGAATCATCCAGTCCAACTCCTGTCCCTGCACAGGACACCCCAACAATCCCACCATGTTCCTGAGAGCCTTGTCCAAACAATCCTTGAGCTCTGTCAGCTTTGAGGCCGTGCCCACCGCCCTGGGGAGCCTGTTCAGTGCCCAACAACCCTCTGGGGGAAAAACCTTTTCCTGATATGCAACCTAACCCTGCCCTGACACAGCTCCAGCCATTCCCTGGGGTCCTGTCACTGGTCTCAGAGAGCTGCCCCTCATGAGGAAGCTGCACATCCCCATCAGGTCTGACCTGTCTCCTCTCCTCTTCTCCAGGATGAACAAGTGTGGGACATGTTCCCTGCCCCACAGGCACTGGCAGGTGCCCACCAGATGGACCAGGATGCTATGGAATAAGGAGTTTTGGTTTGCCCTACACAAGGCACCCCTGGGAATGAAATGGATGGGTAGTCCCAGTGTTCTGAAGACAATGGCCCGTTTCTGAAAGCTCTTTTCAGCTTTTACACCTGAAGCTTTTTATTCCTTTGCCTTTCTCTATTACTCACCTTGTTCCAGGGAAATATCCTTATTTTTTCACTGGACTCAATTACAGCTGTTAATTCAGTAGGATTTGAACTGAGTTCTGTAAAGCAGAAGTAGGACATAACCAGGGTTGTTTGCAGCATGCATGCAGGCTCTACACTGTAGTAGCTGGAATGGGTTTAATGTACATACTGTATTTAAAATGCCTGTGTAACTAGATAATTCTGTTTTAATTCTTTTCAAGTGGTAATTCTGGAGTTCTCTGCACAGGTTAGCTCAATGCCCAGCCCACCTGCTGTACAGGTGTGTAAAAGCCACATCACATGCTCACAGCTCTGAAGAGGCAAGAAAATTAGGAATACTGTAAATACAATGTGGAAGATCATTAAATGGATACTGGTTTTAGTTGCAACTGAAGAGACAGAACTGTGAGTAATCTGATCAATTGTGCAACTGACTGTAACTTTAGTACAGTCAGAGGGACTCAATTTCATTTATTCTTGGAGTAAACATTGTCCTGACTCAGTATTTGTAGACTGCTTAATGACACTTTTCAATCTGCAATATTAAAAAATGAAAATAGGAAAAATAGGCTGCCCAGTTTTTGAAGTAATTCTGGTAGGAGATGTGCAATGACAAGATTTCAGGTTTGAGATTTGAATAGGAAAACATTTCCTGCTTCAGGAAAATTTTTGCAGTTTCTAAACTTATTCACTACTTAATTCCATTTCATTTTGTAGCAAAAAAAGCAGGAATGAAAATACAGATTTATTTCAGAATGAGTGTGAAGAAACATGGGTGCAAATTCACAATGCACATTAAAAATGCCCCTGAACAGACAGGAAGAGGTGATGGCATCATTACCAAACCCTGCTGTAGACTGATGCTGACCCTGGGCAGCCTGGCAGAGCAGCACATTCATTAACACTTTCCCTTTATGGTTTGGATGGATGTTTGTAACCTGCTCTGGAACTCCCATGCACAGCGCAGTGTACAGCTCCTTGGAGGTGAATAAACTCATACTCAGTGTGTGGCAAGAGCAACCCACCCAGTCAAATAGTGATTCATTGATAATTTCCTGTACTCCAGACGTGCACAGTGGCTCTGTGCCCACCACGCTCCCACAGCTCTCCGTGTCGTAGAGTTGTGTAGATGTCAGCACTTTTATATCACAGCACAAACAGTTTGTCCATAACATCTGATCTTTATAGGGAGAGAATATAAAAGCTCAAGTACTGCTCATGTAATCTGATTATCTCTTTCCTTTTACACGGAACTGGCTCATTTTCCTTATCCAGTCTGATCTATCTCCCAAGGTCCATGTGGTGTAACCACCTCAGTGGCATTGTCCCCCGGGAAGTTTTATGTGAACAGAAGACTTTATGACTTGAGTTCATGGACCTTCTTCCCAGGGTTGTGCAGGTCCCTTTGGAACACTCAGAGTCCAGTGCAAGAGGGTTTTGGTGCTCACCTGAGGACAATCTCCTCAGTCACCCTCTCTCCAGCTGGGGCTGGACACTGGGGAGCTTTGGTGAGCTTTTGGTATACACAGGGGGAGCTCAGGAATCTTAACTAGGGACTTGTTCAGCCAGTTGTGCTGAGCTACTGGAAAGTCCCATTAGAAGTTCCCTTCTTGCTGGATTCAGGCTCTTCACTCATCAGTCAGTGTGTTAGTCTTGAAATTGTCTTATTTTTCCCCTGTAAGAATAAGTTTAGAAACTGCAAAAATTTTCCTGAGGCAGGAAATGTTTTCCTGTTCAAATCTCAAACCCAGAATCTTGTCATTGCCCATATCCTACCAGAATTACTTTGAAAATTGGGCAGCTTGTTTCTCATTTTCATATTTCAATTATATAGAGTATGCTTCCAAACAGAAAAAGGCTTTGATCCCAGGACACTGCTTTGAAGCCATTTTCTCCCTGTTTCATTAAAACTTATTTTACCTTTATTCCATCCTGAACACAAAACCAGTGGAATCTTGAAAGTAAAATCGTATCACTTTGTTTAAATATGCACTAAAATGAAAACTGAGCTTTTGGCCTTGATTTCTGCTGATCTCCAGATTATTCTCCAGGATGTTTCATTGCATGATAACCTTGATTTTCATACAAGTCAATGGCATTGATGCCAGTGACTCACATGGGTCATAAAAGTATATCTCCAAGGGGTGTGGGCACAGGTGGGCTGAGCAGCTTGAGCTGGTTTATAAAACCCAGGGCCTCAGCTCATCTGCACTGATCCATTCCGGTCATTCCAGCTGCTATTTCGCTCTCCCAGCCACTTCCCAAGGGAAACATGGCATTTGCAGGCAAATACGAGTTCGAAGGCGATGAGAACTATGATGAATTTGTGAAGAAGATTGGTAAGTCTGGCTTGGGGTGTCAGGTACAGGTCTTATATTAGTTGAAGTATCTTTTTTTTTTTTTTTTTAAGAAGGGGGTTTTTAACTGAAATTATTAGAAGGATGGGGCACATCTCCTATGAGGAAAGGCTGAGAGAATTGGGATTATTCAGCCTGGAAAAGAGAAGCTTCAGGGTGAACTAATTGTGGCCTTCAAGTACCTGAAGGGAACTGACAAGAAAGGTGGAGAGAGACTATTTCCAAAGGTCTGGAGAGACAGGACAAGGGGGAACGGCTTCAAGCTGACAGAGGGCAGGGTTAGCTTGGATATTGGGAAGAAATTCTCCCCTGTGAGGGTGGTGAGGCCCTGGCACAGGTTGCCCAGAGAAGCTGTGGCTGCCCCACCGGAAGTGTCCAAGCCAGCGTTGCTTTGGGAGCAACCTTGTCTAGTGGAAGATGTCCCATGCCCATGGCAGGGGGTGGAACTGGGTGATCTTTAAGATCTCTTCCATCCCAAACCATTCCACGACTATGATTCATGTCCTGAGATCAGCTGGCTCTAAGCCTGCTCTTCCACAAGGAAAGCTCTTCCACAAGGAGATGCAGTTTTTGTTGTCAGTTGCAGGAAATAGTCCTGTTCCACAGAAGGAATATTCCTTTTCAGTGGCAGCAGAATGAAGGGCCAAGATGTTTGAAATATGATGATTGTGAAGGTCACTTTTCCTGTCTCTAATATTCATTGGTGGGGGTATAAATTCAGTATGACTATACCTGTCAGAATCTTACATGGGAACAGGTCTTGGTGCTTTTAGAGCCTGTCCCAGAGGTTACTCTGAAAAAGTTCTTTGGGACACTGTGAGCTGTGCAAACAAGCTCAGTGCTTCTGTTCATTTATTTAAAGAGCAATAGCAAACATAAAAATAGGTATGTGCAGCTAATTAGCAAAGGTATAAAGTTCACACATATTAAATTCCATCTTCATGTGTAGGTTAAGTAGAAGGGATTATTTATATGTACCTTTTATCTATACATTTATCCTGTGTATTTTTTCTCAGGGAAAAGAATGCAAGGTTACTATTTTAAAAAATGCATTGATGTCCCAGTATCTTCCTTTATACCAATTTCAACTCAGAGCTTTGATATTGTAAAAAAAAACAACAAAGAAAAAGAATTCAACAGCAAATCAGATGCTCAGACATCAGTGTCTGAGAACAAACACACCTCTACCATGCTTCAGTTCAAGTTCAGCTGGTAGGCTATTAGGTTTGATAAACTGGATGCTTTTATTGATTAAGGTCTTCCCAGTGACAAGATTGAATTGGGAAGGAATTGCAAAATAGTGACTGAGGTGGTGCAGAATGGAAATGACTTCACCTGGACACAGCGTTTCCCAGGAGGCCACACCACAACCAACACATTCACAGTTGGCAAGGAAGCAGACATGGAGACCTTTGGTGGTAAAAAGTTCAAGGTAAATTCATTTGGCTTTTAAGTCCTACAGCCTCGGTTGTTTTTGAATTTAGGGTGAAAAGCAAATCTGTCTCAGGACTAGTGGAAGGTGTCCCTGTCCATGGTAGGGGGTGGAACGAGATGGGCTTTAAGGTCCCTTCCAACCCAAACCATTCTGGGATTCCCTGATTTTGTGATCACCCATCCACACTCATTTCTGGGCTGTTTGCTGGGAGGTTATTGCTATCTGAGATTGCCACTTCAGAATTAACTCCTATCATCCTGCCTTTTACTTCGCTGTCAAAGCACCACATAAATCCCTGAGGATGGAATGAGAAGCACAGCCTGTAGTTCAATCGTTTTCAGAGCTATTAATGAATAGTGTGTAGATTTGCAGGTATTGTTAGAGAAACATTTTTCTACTTAAATTGTGAACATTTAAGAATGAAAGCACAAGGATTTCAGTCCTGTTCATGAGGCTGAACGTGCAACACACAACTTCTACCTTTTTAAAAGTAAAAACTTTCAGCATCAGGGGTACAGATGTTTACAGAGTATCTGATAATAGAAATTCCTGCAATCCCAGGAACATTAACCCTTTCTCTATTACAGGCAACTGTTAAAATTGAAGATGGAAAGCTGGTAGCTGAGTTTCCCAACTACCGTCACACTGCAGAGATCAGTGGAGGAAAACTGGTAGAGGTGAGTGCTCAAATATCCAGGATAGTTTATAAAAAGCAAAAACCTCAACAGCACCAGGCCTAAAATTTTAAGCTTAGAAAAAATCTTAAGAACGTAAAGCAAAACTATTAAATAACTTTCTCCTTCTCTCTAGATAACCTTCTACAATTTTGTCCAGGTTTAATCCAAAAATTAAATGAACAAACTTTTCATCTTATATTTTTTATCAACTTGAAATGTAGATCTTGCATCTAAGGCACAGTTTTATAGCTGGAAGAGTGGAATGTTCAGACTGAAATATTCCCAAGCCACCATGACTTTGATTGTATTCACTGTGCCTATGCCTCAAGAATAGAAAATAGAACATACAAAACTATGCACCTTCATATTTCTGTGAAGTTATTGACTTTGCTTCATTCTTAGAAAACTATCTACCTGCAACTCCTCACAGAATTTCTGTAGAACCCTATTTTCTTAGTCTTATCAAAGGAAAAAACAAACCCACAAACAAAACAACAAAGAGGTTGGATTTCAAGTATTATCTTATTTTGGAAACAAAATGGCAATGCAGCTTTGGAAGATTACTGAAACCCCAATACTAATAGTAAAGCTTGTTAGACAGATTGGATTGCCAAATATCATGATTTCTGATTCTCGTGAATTATCCTGAATGGACTTGTGTCTGTGCCAGTTACAAATGTCTGAGTGTGCTTTCAACAGGGGTGAGTCATTCTGGGAAACAGGAAAGGACACTCACCCTCCCCAAGAGTGATTGTGTTGGTCATTTACTGCTTTTGGAGAACAATTATCTGACTTGTCTAAAACCCTGACAGCTTGGAGTTGTGAAGCCACATCCAACCCAGGAGACACTGAAGTTACCCCTAAGCCCCTGTCTAGAAGTTGTGCCTTTTGTATAAGGATATTTTTGCACTGTGTATCTCAGACCTGACAAGGATGTTCAGCTTATTTTCTAGATATGTCTCCTACCCAAGGGTAAATGATGTGTCAGTAAAGAGCAGGCTCTGAGCCTGTCCCCAGGACTGCTCACCTGTCACACTGCAACTCTAATTACACTGTTCAACTTAACTTTTGATTCGTTCTTTGTTCCAGATTTCTACTTCCTCTGGTGTAGTCTACAAAAGAACCAGCAAAAAGATTGCATAAGCCAGCAAAGCCTGTCTCTTCTAGTGCACTGAAAATCAACAATAAAATCAATATAATAAAGTGGTGATTGTCTTTCTTTCTGTGCATTACAAGCATGAAGAATTTTCAGTGATGTTATCCTCATGTTAACACTCACTCATTCCTAAATATCTGACAATTACTCAGAAAATCAGAACACAAAAAT
Organism: Manacus vitellinus; assembly: GCF_001715985.3. Taxonomy (NCBI): domain Eukaryota; kingdom Metazoa; phylum Chordata; class Aves; order Passeriformes; family Pipridae; genus Manacus; species Manacus vitellinus. The sequence goes on from NW_021939882.1 coordinate 5,126,986, forward strand.
TAGAAGATGCAGCAAAGCACTTAATGATGTTGTCCAGGTATTTCAAGATATGATACAGCCTTGGCATATTCCAGTATTTCCCACCTACCACCTACTTAACAGAAGCTCTATTCAGCTTCTGCCTAGAGAATGGGACAATCCTCTGTGTGACCTGTACGTCAAAATGCAAGACTTGATGAAAATATTTTGCCTCACTGCTGTTTGGAGGGCAGAAGTTTAGGGGCTTAAAAGCAAGAGAAAATCAATTTTCACTCATCAGAAGACAAGTTTCATAGTGCCAGCATGGTTTTCTCATTCTATCGGTATCTGCTCTTGACCCAAACTCTAAGAAGACATTTAAGGTTTCACTCACAGACTCCTGTGGGAAGACTTGGAGCTGTATTTTCTCATTGCAATCCTGGTGTTTACCCGGGGTGCCTGTTTCTGGAGGGAAGGTTCGTGTTTCAGCACTTGAGTGTCTTTTGTGAGGCTCATCCTAACCTGTAGCTCAGAGGCCCAGGATGTTTGTTTAAGCCCAGCCAAGCCCCTCACAGCTGCTCGATCGCTCCCCCACCAGTGGGATCAGGGAGGTAATTGAAAGGGTAAAAGTGAGAAAACTTGTGGGTTGAGATAGAAACAGTTTAACAAGTAAAGCAAAAGCCATGCACACAAGCAAAGCAAACCAAAGAATGAATTCAGCCCTTCCCACGCAGGTGTTCAGCCATCACCAGGAAAGCTGGATTCCATCACACATAACACAAATCACCCCAAACATCTCCCTTTTCCTCCTTCTTCCCTCCACTTTATACACTGAGTATGATCTCATATGGTCTGGAATATCCCTTTGGTCAGCTGGGATCACCTGTCCCGGGTGTGTCCCCTCCCAACATCCCATTCACACCCAGTCCCCTCCGGAGCATGGCCTTATGAGGGGCAGGAAAGGCCTTGGCTCTGTGTAAGCTCAGCAATAACAAAAACATCATCACTGTGTTCATCCCAAACCCAAACCACAGCCCCATTCCAGCCACGGGGAAGAAAACTAACACTACCTCTGCCCAAACCAGCAGACTTGCACAGTCCAGCTTAGGCTTTGGTTTTGTTGGTTTCCATGCTTTATTGTAATAAATGTAATAATCAAAGTATTCTGCACCAGTATTTGAGTTACATGTCAAAGGCATGTTGGAATAATCATGGAAAACATAACGGATGGCTTTGAGATGGAGAGATTCATCATGAGGCTGCTTAAAGAAGTCCTGGTGCCCTGTGGACTTGATGACATCAAGTAAATATCTAAATAGCCAATACAGGCTGTTAGAGCCAAAGTTGTGGCATTCTCTGGTAATCCCAGACATGTCCATGTACAGGCCACACTTTGCTGGATTGAGGCCTCACCATATTTACTACTTTTTACCCCAGACCATTTTCTCATCCTATATTTCATTGAGATAATCTTGATCGGGATATATCAGGAATCCAGTAAACAAGCTGTCTGTCCAGTAGGGATCATAAAAGAGCCCGTTCTGTTCTGAGTAAAAGATTTGCAGCCATACCTCATCCTCCTGCTTCAGAGAAAGGATGGTTGATCCAGAGGCAACATCGTGGTTCCCAGTGTTGGCATCAAAAGTCTTGATCCGGTACTGCCCGTTGTGGACCAAGCCAATGGCCAAGTGTTTGTTGGCCAAAGTGATGTCATAGGTGAAGTAGTAAATACCTGGGATGCTGCATACGAATTTCCCACTGGAAGCATTGTAATGTCCTCCCTCATTCATCAGGATCCTGTCAAATTTGATGGGCAGCCTTTCCCTTGGGTAGCTCTTGGAGACTGCCACAGAGAAGGCAGATTTGGCTTTGTTGGCATTACAGGTGCAGGGTCCCGGCATCCCAGCCTCGCCCTTGTTCCCTTTGGGTCCCTTCTTTCCTGGTGCCCCGTTTTTCCCAGGATTACCCTTTAAACCCTTGGGCCCTCGTGGGCCTGCCTTGCCAATAGCTCCTGCTTTCCCCTTCGGTCCTGGCTTGCCAGGGTTTCCTGTTCTGCCTTGTGGACCTAGAAGAAAAATAACCTCAGTTTTTCAGTGAAAGAGTTGACATGGCAGGTGGAAATGCATTATATCATTGCAGTAGAGTAATTCTTTAAGGAGGAAAACCTTGCTGGTGTGAGAGTCCTGATGAAATACTACCTGGAGCTGGACATCTGCCTGGACTGACTATCCAGGGTTGTTGGTGTGATAACAGTGGAACTCAGGAGCAGAACAGTCTGCCCCTTTAAGGACCAAAAGGCTGGTTCTATTATCTGTCTCTCTTGAGAAAAAGGAGGAACTAAAGAAGAAGCTTTAAATATTTGGGGTTTACAGGAGTGAAGCAGGTTTGTGAAGCTTTTGGAACCTCACTTTGAGCAGGTAGAGTATTTTTAATCATGTGTCTTTTTTTTTTCTTTTCTTTTTTTTTGCATTTAGCATGAAAGTGTTAAAAAAAAAATTAAAAATAAATCTAGGTGTAGTAAAAGACCAGCCCAGCCCAGCTGGGGGATGAACCAGCAAACACTCAGGGCCAGGACTGGCTTGAGATGTGAAATGGGAAGTGAGTTGGGCTGTCACAGTGATTCTGATGTAGTAGTATCTGATATAAGCAGATTCATGAGGATTTATGCACTGTCTCTTAACCTGCTGTAGCAAGACTGGATTTAAGTGCAGCTGTGGTTGGAAATCTGTTTTCCAGATTCCCGGTTTTGGGGGTGGGAGAAGGGAGTAAGACGCATGTTGGGCTCGCTGGTGTTGGCTGAGGCAGGAGTGCACTCTAGTGTGGCAACAGGAAATCACTGGCTCTCCACCACAGCTGATCTCAGCACCTCCTGACTCCAAGGCTGGATCCAAAGGGCAGCCCCACCTCAGGATTAAAGAAGGGCTGTTGTTTGCTTTGATTTAGGTCCAGCACTGCCAGAGCAGGGCTTGTCCCCTGGTGCTATGGGCAGTAAGTACTTCATTTTTTCAACTGGCTCTGTTTTGCCTGAGAGCAGGAGTCAGAGACCAGCACTTTATCAGAACAGAGCAAACCTCACTTTGTAACAAAGTGAAGCCAATAGGAATTGCACACAGTGGGACATGATGTGTGTCTGGAACCCGTCTGACAAGTGGGACAAGTTGGAGAGGGGAGAGTGGAAATTTCTGGAAGAGTTTCCTCTGAGATGTTGCCTGTCCTTGGGCTCAGATTTGGGTGACAGGTTGCTGTGAACTGGGCTGTTGCACCATGACCTTTACATGGTCCCTTGCTCTGCTGAGCACTTTCCCCTTACCTTCATCGCCGTGCTCGCCTTTATCCCCGTCCTTGCCATCCTTGCCATCTTTTCCTGGGAAGCCCATCCTGCCAACTGTCCCTGGAGTGCCGGGCACGCCGGGGGGGCCGGGAGGCCCAGGGGGTCCTGGCAGGCTGCAGGCCAGCTGGGGACCTTCCTGCAGCTCTCTCTTGGCAAAGCCCCCGAGGATGTGGTTTGCCACACAGGGCACAGTCCAGAGGAGGAGCACAGCAGAGATCATGGCACAGCCTGTGAGGAGGAGACGGGATGTGGTGGCAGCATGTGGGGTATGGCACCAGTGGGATGGGTGAGAGACTTGCATGAAATTGGGAGGGAACTGAGCTTTTTTTGGCAGGATGGGGGAGCTGTTTGCTTTGTGACATGTGTGACATGAATTCAAGGATTGGCTCATGGAGTTTTCTAGGCCAGACAAAATTTTTTTCAAGCTTACTCTTCTCTAAGTCTGTATCTGTGGCCACTGCTCATTTTGTTCTGCTACCTGGGCCTCTTTTCCCCAAAAACACAAGGAGCAGTGGCAGAGGGGTGCAGAAATCAGCTGCCTGGGATGAGGGGAGTGGAGGAAGGGGTTTGGTATGGCTGTGCCCAGTATGACCTGCCCTGCAGTTGTGTCACTGGGGTTTCTTCCCAAGCACAAACCCATTGTGTGATGCAGGGCAGGATTCAGGAGACAGGCTGGGGAGGCTTTGGCCAGTCCTTACTGCCATTTGCCTGTCAGAACAAGCTAAGCCTCATAGTTAACATCCCGTTCCCCATTGCAGCTTGGCTGATCAGGAGGCTTTAGCAACTCCCCAGTAGTCTTATGTTTAACTCCTGCACTGGAAAGAAGATGTTTAAAGTACTGGATAAATTCCATGTTGGCATTAGTGTTCTCATCCTGGTATTGGCTTCTGAGGGGGTGGAAATGCATATTTAGATGCTCCAAATCCAGCGAGCTGATCCTACATATTTATGCTCAGTGGGAGCCCCCAGTTCTGCAATATTATAGTTAAGAACATGCAGAGGAGTGGGAAATGCAAACCAGATCTCCAGGCTGGCTTTGGCTGCTAAACCATTTTGTTCTTAAGCTCTCTCTTGCTATTCTTATACATAAATTTATTTGCTGCTGGTGAAAGGTGTCAGTTTAACAGACTTGTGAGATGGAAAACACCAACCAGTGTTCATATGGAGAGTTGAACAAAGGCTTCTCAGCTCATGGAAAGGGAAACAAAATGTTAAAATTCCTGTGAAGTGGGGAGATCACAAGGAAAGCTATATCCCTGCTTCCCAAGAACCACCTCTAACAGGGCAGAAGAGAAGCAGGAGTCATCTGGAGGTGGATGACACTAATAAGTTGTGGCAAGAAAAAATGTCACTGTGGAGCATAACCTGGAAAAAAGCTGGGAATGTTTCATGTAGAGAAGAAACGTGTGAGAGGGAGCACAGGGTGGGAGGGCAGCTCCTTCTCTGAAAGTTTCTTATCATAAGTGCTTTTATTACCTTGAGACAACCCAGGTCTTGACCTGATGGGATGAAAAGTGGCAAACAAAATACCCTGAGGCTGCAAGGTCAGTAGTATCAGTACTTGGATAGATGGGGAATATCCAGCTACCTGGAGCCGTGCTCTGGCACAGCTCCTGAGTTGGTGTTAATTAAGGACTCCAGGAGAACGTTTCATCCCATATCACAGCAACGTGTGTGGGATGCAAAGCACAATCACATTCACAAAGAGGATCTATAAATAACCTCTTAAAGAAATCTTTTTGAAAGAGAACAAACCTCATTCTGTTCCACCTTAAAAGGAGAATTGTTCCTCGATGTAGAACATACTATGAGCTCCAAAAGCAAATTGGAAACAGATCAGCATCTTTTCCCTCCACAGTATGGGCAGCTGGCCCGGCAATGGAGGCCATGCAGCATGAGGATTTCTTTTTCTAATGACATTTTAATTAATGTTTTTGTTAATGGGGTTAGAGACCCTTTGGCCATGACCAATGCCTCTTGTGCATAAAAGAGGCATTTCTGTAAGAAAAGATTTTGCCTGTAAGAGTGAGGACCAGTTGTACTTTCTGATGCTTCTGGCTGAAATCCCAGAGGGAAAATCCCTGAGGGTTGCCAGGTGTGGGGTGGTTTGGTGGCACGTGCACTGGCTGGATGGTGATTTTTGGCCAGGGAAGCCACCCTGTGCCATGTGGTGGTGAGAAGAGGAGAGTCTGCAGGAATTGCTGCTCGGAGGGAGGGAGGAAGGAGCAGGATGGTCTGAGTGGGGAGCCAGCAGCCAACAAACACCATGATTTTCTACTCTGTTTGCCTTCAATACTTGAGGCTTTCTCAAACAGAACAACCATCTTTCTGCTTCACAACTTCCTAGTGCACCTCAAGATGCCTTAATTAGTCTTTAAAATAATCAGCCACCACGAGCCCAGTTCTCAGCTCTGGTGGCTGTCCTGCACCATCCCCAGGGTGGAAGCAAAAGAAGCCCATGGGTGTGCAGGGCTAATTTAGGTAAAACAAGGTGTGTCACCAGTGACAGACAGCAGCTGAAATGGGTGGATTTAACCTCTGATATAAACCAGTGAAGCAGTTATACCAACAGGAGCATGATCTGTTCTCTGCTGCTGCGCAAAGCAATGTCAAAGGAGGGTGATGCACCTTCTGTCCTGAACCTGTACTGCCGTCTCAGCTTTAGGCAGCCAGGCAGTCCTGTGGCAAACCTTTCCTAGCTTTGAGCTAAAACCCCCTCACAGAAGCTGCCGAGGTGGGTGCTCTCAGCAAAAGGCTGAGGAGTGTTTCCCTCATGGTATAGTTCTTTAACTGGCAACTGTTGCCTTCAGGGATTTCTGTGCAGGCTTTGGAAACCTGAGTGCTCAGTGACTTAGACCTTTTTTGGGAAGTTTTCAAAGTTAAGGTTAAGAGGAGGGAGAGGGAAAAAAAAGGAAAAGTACATCTACTCACCACGACTAATCTCCTCAGTGAGATCTTGACGGGCGCTGGCAACCAACACCTCAGGCAGATGTTTTGCTGCAAATCCCTTTCACACACAGAGCCCCGGCCCCGTCCTGCTGCAGCAGCGTCCCGAGGGCTGGGCAGGATTGACTTTTGTCCTTCTTTTAATTATTGTTTTACTCCTTTTCGTGCGTATTTTTAGCTTCCTGCAGCAGCTCTCCTTTGGCTCCACGTTGCCAAAGGCATATTTTTATTATTGTGTAATGGATCTGCGCCTCTTCCTCGGTCACGTGGCACAGGAAGAAATTTTTACACACATATGGCTGGAAAGCTCTTGAGGCTGGGGGAGCTTTTCCCTCTCTCTCTCACCCTTGCAGTCTTGTAGGAAAGGCTCAGGAGCTGACTGGAGCATTTCTGACTGATGCTGCCCCTCTCTGATGTAGTTGCTGCCCAGGAAAGCAGGGGATGGATAATGCAGATCCAGCTAGGGAACAACTTTGGCACTTTATCCTGGAGCATTAGCAAGGGAAGAAAATCTTGTCCTAAGGGTGGAAAATCATTTCTAGTTGCTCCAGGTTTGAATTAAAGATAGTCAGGAAGCAGCAGCTTTGCAAATGCAAATTTTGAGAGGAAACTGCTTGTACTTCAGCACTTCTTCAGGTGGATGTGCAAGACTAAACATGACTTTGTCATAGAGATGGCATGGCAGGAACACTTCTGTTTTGAGCAAGGGTTGGGGTTTTGTTTTAAGCTTGCAAAGTTATTACAACCCCCCAGCAACTGCTTCAGGCAAAGCAGGAACACTAGAAGCAGTGGCTGAAGCCTAAGCAGGATGCTCTGGGATGCTGCCAGTGTTGGTATCAACCAGACTGATCTTTTTATTGTGGATTCCTGTTCTGGCCCAGCCAGGATCCTGCACAGGGCCTGGGACAGGCATGTCCTTGATGGCAGGGCTCCAGATCCTGCCCTGCAGCTCTCCAACCAGTGAATAATTTCTGCTCAGTGTAGACTATTAGCTGATTAGGAGCACACTGGAATTGTCATTCCTTACTCTGCCTGAATTCATCCTTCTCAGAGCTGTTATGGTTTATTTTTAAGCTTTCCCCTGTGCTTGCTTTTGGAACATGGTGGGAACGGATATAACGTAAAAATGAAGTATGTGCCCAGTTTGCTTTGTGAGGTGGGACCAGTTCAGATGCTCATGGGAGGAGTGGGAATGTTTGGCTGAGGAAGCACAGGGCTGTTTTTGTGCTGTGCCAATACTCTTGCAGAGCTCCTGCTGAGCCAGTGCCTCAGCTCTCTGACACTCTGTGATGTTCCCTGCCATTGAACAACCTCCAGGAGAGCAAGCCCCCTTCCCAAACCCACACAGTCATCACCTGAAATTTCAGTGGGAAAAGGGTTGTTTTCAGAAAAGCTGCCATAGGTAGGGACAGATCCAGACACTGCTCCAATGGCTGCTTTTCCCTGAGGCAGCTCTGGTGATGAGTCAAATAAGAATCATCACTTTTTGCCTGTTTTGATAAGGTTTGGAGGAATCCAGCTCTTGTGGAGGGCCTCTCCTGCCTGGGTGTGGACCAAAAGGCTCCAGGCACTGCAGGTGCAGAGGTCTTGCCTCAGATTTCTTATGAAATCAGATGAAAACCTCCTGTGAGCTTTACCATGGTGCCAGTCAGATTGGCCTGGGAAGCCACGCTGTTTTACTCAGACACCAATGGCATTGGTAAGAAAAATACCATTATCTTCTGCTTATCCTGCCCCATGACAGCTGTGCTGGGGCACCAGGGCTTTGGGATGGGTGTGAAACAGGCCAGGGATGACATGATTCTTGAACACACAGCAGTCCTGCCAGGAAACTCCAAGTGTGACAGGAAATTCACAGTTATGGGTGATTCTGAGCCCAGATCTGCAGCATGTTGAAGGCAGCAAGAGCCTGACCTAGTTCGTCAGCGTGGGGAGAGGCAGTGCTGGGAAGCTCCTGCCAGGCAGATGGAAAATATGTCTGTGCTGCACAGCCAAGCCAAGCTGCTCTGGGGTCCCAGGCAGCTCTGCTGGAGAACATGCTTGGCAGCACACTGTGTTAAACAAATAAACTGCCCGTGCACAGAGAATCAGAGCAGACCTGAGACTTGTTTCTCAGTGCATTTTGTTTCAGAGAGACATTGCAGGGAAGCACTAGGAGAGATCATGTCCAATCTGTGCTGCTCTTCAGCAGAAGTCTCCCTGCCGTGGGTCTCTCCAGGATCTCAGGGAAGGCTCATTGCTGCAGTACAGGGAGCTGGCTCAGGCTGAGACAGCCCTACTTGCATAGCTCTCAGTGGGGAATGGAGAAGGGGCTGAACAATGCTGAAACCAGCCTTACTCATCAATCCCAAAGTCGAACACCCTGAGAGTGAGGTGAATATGTAGCAGATGGTAAAGCACCTGATAAAGGAACAAAAAAGTGAAAGTACTGACAACTTATCCAAAGCTGCAGAGCAGGTACAGCTGGCCTGGACACATCTGGCTGACAGTCCAGCACTTTATACCATAAAAGCCCAGTCCCAGTTTTTAATAGAGGATCACACCCCTTCTTGGAGTGTACGTGGAGATTCCTCCCTGGAGTGGGGACACCCCTCACTCCTCAAGGCTGAGCCAAAGAGATTTGCCCATGGTCATTGGTCTGGGTCAGTAACATCAATCTCTACTTAATAATGGTTTTTGCTAGCTTAGTATAATTGATTCAATATAATTGCTTCAGCTTCACTTCAAAAATAGTGCACTATACTATATAGTAGTTATAGCTACCTATACTATATAGTAAACAATTCTGATTAAGATCTTTTAGTCTAAACATTATCTTAATAAATCACTTATTTTTATTTAAGTATATATATAGTTTACCATCCTTAATCCTATGTGACAAAGTGGTATAGGGGTTCAATTACACCTGTACAATCCTTTAGGCACAAACCTTAGACCAAGTCCAGAGCTAAGATTGGATCCAGCTGCACCCAGGCTCCTCTCTGAGGGGGAGATTAGGAAGACAGGGTGCCCTTTCTGCACGTCATGGCTCATTGAGGTCTTCCCTAATAAACTTTGTGCCCATTGTGGATGGGCTGCCTAAAAGGTGGGCTGTCCTTCCCCAGGACAGCAGGTCTATGTCCAGCGAGGGAGGATTTTCCCTTGTTTACTTTCTGAGCACTAACACATTTCATTGTTAGGTACTGACCTTGCAGCAACGACTTTGTAACCAAATAATTCAGCAAATGCCAAAACAGCTGCAGTTCACCCAGAGGCTGCAGGCAGCTGAAAATCCAGCCTTCCCATGGCACTGGGCAATAGCAATGGAAATGTGCTCCTCATCAAAGATGAGTGTCAGTGCTTTGGGGATTTTTTGGGAGATACTAATTGGAGGGAAGAAGTGTTTTTTCTACCCAACAGGCCTCCAGTACTAGTGTGGGATGGTGATTTGAGTAGTTTTTATTGCCCTGCCTAAAAGGAGTTTGGAAGTCTGTAATCAGTCTACAGAGAATGATTGCCCCTCTCCAAAAGCCCCCATAAAAATGAGTCAAATCTCTGTTTAAACTTCAAGGATGCCCTTGAGACCATTAGCTCTGCTTCGGATCTGCAGCCCTAACCCATTAAGATAAAAATAAATAGAGCTTATTTTAGGAAGACGGAAGTGGGAACCAACCCAAGCACCAGTGAGCCACCTCCAGCACAGAGCAGATGATGTGTAAAAGTTGGGGGGTTTTCTTCTGTTTCAAGCACCTTTTAATTCAAAGTGAAATTTAGTAACCTTTTTGACTCGCCATAAATGGCACCTGTCCAGGTGTCGAGTAACAGAGTTAAACAAGAAAAGACTTCTGAAAATGCCTTGTATTTCCCAAAAATACAGAAAACTCCAGATCTGCTCTGGAGTCTGTAGCATCAGCAGCAGCAATCCCAGTCCATGGGGACATGAGCAGCACTTGCCAAGGCCAGGAAAGCCAGTGACAAATGTCTGAGAAAATAACTCACATCTAGTGTAGAGCAGGTTACCTGCCCTATTTGCTGCTTGAGGTAACAGCAGCAGGCTCTCCATTTTTCTCAGGTCTTATTCTTCAGGGCTTTCTTTGCTCTCCAGCTCATAAACAAGAGCTTACTGTGCAGGAAAATACCCCAGGAAAGCTGAAAGAGACAATAACAAGTTTGGCAAACTCATTTTTCCACACCAGAACACCAAGGCAAGAGGAAGAACATCCAATATGGGATTCCAGTTTCCTAGTTTTTAAAATAGTTTGCTCCAAATATTTTCTTCCTCCCTTCTGAAAAAAAGGGAAGGGAGAACTGCAATCCTGCCTCCATGTTTCTGAAGAGGAGGGGGGAAAAAAACCCAACAAAACAAACAAAAATCCAAACTAAGTTCTACCTACTCATCTACATTTTTTTCACTGAATCTTCCTAGACATCTACAGTATCTGAAACATATTTGACTATACTATTGTATAACTTCAAATTATACCTAAATTAAGCTAACTATAAGATGTTCTCAAAGCACCAGGTCACTACCTTCAACCTTCTTTGTAAACAAAAAGCACATTCAAGGCTTCACCACAATTTCATATCGAGTGAGCAGCTGGAGAATGGGTCCTTCAGCTCAGAGCAGGTGAAAGCTATTCCACCAGCACATGAGGAGAGGCCAAAGGTCAAGAGGAGGAATATTTAGCTTTATATATTCCTACAAATAAACAAGGATTGATTAAACCAGGCAACACTGAGGCCTCTCTGACTCCCTCTGTAGGCTGGCACTCACTCCCATCCTGTAATTTCCCATGTGAAAAAGGTTAACTCAGAATTAGGGTCTCGTTTATAATAAGCTTTCAGGGGCCAAGGCTCATGCCCAACTTTCAGGAGCCAGCTGCAGATCTTTCTCTTTGCTTTCTAATCAGAAAGAAACCTCCCTCCTATTCCACACCTGCAACATATATAAGGGATCGGGCTCAGGCACTCTTGTTTTTCCTTGGGTATTTTAGGGGAGATATATTTTTGGCTGCAGCTCTAAAGAGCATGGAGAGCACTTGGAGAATTTGTGTTTGTTTCTACTGCTGCCTGCCCTGGCTCTCTGCTGGCACCCAGTGCTCCCCCCACTTCAGGGGCCGTGGGGATTCAGACAAGGCCCCTGCCTTTTTGGAAGCTCCTGAGGGTGCTGCCAGTGAACTCAATCCAGTGCTGCAGCTGCCCCAAGGTGCAAGGCGAGGCTATGCCCCCCTGCCTCCCCTCCTGAAGGTGCTGTCTGATCAGGGCCCCCAGAGCTGGGCTAGTGAGGTCCCCAGGCTGCAGCCAGACTCCAGGGCCCTCCGGTACATGAAGAGGCTCTATAAGATGTCGGCCACCAAGGAGGGGATCCCCAAGGCCCACAAAGGCCACCTCTATAACACTGTCCGACTTTTCACTCCGTGTTTGGAATGCAGGCACCGCCACAGGGACCTGGTGAGAGGTAGGTGTGAAGTGACCTGGGTTGTAAAGGTTAAATGGGGTTTTTCTGTGTGTTCAGCTCTTGCAGTATGATATAAAAATAGCTTTCTTCTTTAGAGCTGTTGCTATTTTAATCCTCAGGGCTGTTCTTTAAACTGTAGGAGTTTTTCATAACCTACTTCTCCTTGAATGGCATTAGGTACAGACTTCACAGTTTGGGAAACACCACACAAATGGTATGTGCAAGACGATACTGGTGTTTTGGGCTGACTCATCTCATCATGAGTCAGAGAAAGCCACAATCAGGTTTAAGTAAAGTAGGAAAAATGGAAAAAATGCCTAGGCATAGCGGGCAGCACACTTCCTTCTACTGCCTGTCTTGGTATTGCTTCTTTTCAAAAAACCCACAGCACTGGAATGAGGCTTGTATCAAACTGCCAGAACCCATTGCCAGAGGATTCCTCTCCATGTCTTGTACATTTGCTAGGGAAGAATCACAACCAAAATCTGTGAATAACCTGAAGGGAAGAGTAGAATTACTTGTAAATCAGGCTCAGGACTGAAACTAGGTTGGCCGGGCATCCTGTAACTTATGGTTTTCTTAAATGAGGGCTGGTGACAAGAACAGCACCCAGAAGTCATTGGCCTTTAATTCTACTTAAGTGACTGCTGATAGGTGATCTGAGTTCTTCTGACTTGAAATTTTCGCTAAAAAGACAGATAACCACAGAAAGAGAGATAAACACAAACATTGTACTCATTGTACTTCTGCACAGGAAACAGCAATTTCAGATGGAGTTTGTGGTTTGTATCATTTGCAGTGCCTTGCTCCTGTTTCTCCATACCAGCACTAAGTAGACAACTGTTGAATTATTCCTGTACTGTTTCTTTTAATGAAAGGAATCATAATAGCTCTTAAAACCATGGGTTTCCTTGGGTCTGTTGAAATTTCTTGACTTTTATGTCCCTGCCCAAAGTAGATATTCCAAGTAATAAATGTAAGGGAGGGCATCTAAATTGGTTTCTTTTGCTGCTAAATCATTTCTACTTATCCACTAGTATAGTATTTATGTTTAGTGGAAAATTAAGACACTCTTAACTCTACAGCATTCTGTTTCCCTTCCCAGGAGATGTTCACTCAGTGGATTTACTCTTCAACCTGGATCGTGTTACTGCTCTGGAGCACTTACTCAAGTCTGTCTTGCTTTATTCCTTTGACATATCTGTTCCCATTTCCTCTTCCATCACTTTCATATGCCATTTATCCATTAAGGAACATGATTCTGCCAGCCAAATTTGTCCCAGCATTTCCCACTCTCTAGCTTTTAGCCTGCACTTTGAAGTTAGAAAACGCAAGTGGGTGGAGATCGACGTGACTTCTTTCCTCCAGCCTCTAATTGCTACGAACAGGAGGAATATCCATATGGCTGTGAACTTCACTTGCCTGATGGGTGACCCACAAAGGAGCACAAAACTGGAAAACCCTGTTAATGTGACACTGGTTCCCCCTTCCCTTCTTCTGTATCTGAATGACACCAGTGAACAAGCTTATCACGGGTGGAACTCACTTAGGCACGGGAGGAAGAGCCCAGTGAGGGCCAGGCAAAGGAACAGCCCACCTGTGGATCCTATGGGTGACAAAGGAAAAGGGAATTCCCAGGGCAGAAGGGCCTCTCGACAGCGAAGGAATGAGAATCTGAAAGCAGCACCAGCAACTTCACCTAATAACTTGAGTGAATATTTCAAACAGTTTGTGTTCCCTCAAAATGAATGTGAGCTTCACAACTTCCGCCTCAGCTTTAGCCAGCTAAAATGGGACAAATGGATCATCGCCCCGCACAGGTACAGCCCCCAGTACTGCCAGGGGGACTGTCCCCGGGCCGTGGGGCACAAGTACGGGTCTCCCGTGCACACCATGGTGCAGAACCTCATCTATGAGAAGCTGGACCCCTCTGTCCCCAAGCCCTCCTGTGTCCCAGCCGAGTACAGCCCGCTCAGCGTCCTCACCATCGAGCCTGATGGCTCCATTGTCTACAAGGAGTACGAGGACATGATTGCCACCAAGTGCACCTGTCGGTAGTGCTGTGCTCTGCTTTCACTCCAGCTTTGGGTATTTCTGCGTTCTCAAAGTATCTGTAGCTATAATCCACTGAAGAACGTTGGTGTAACCTGATTGGGATTTAGCACAGAGTTAGCAGAAGGTGTTTACACCACACACTTATTTTTGTCGTCACTCAGCCTTTCTAGAATGTGCAATTAAATGTAAATAGTATCTTTTTATTGGAATAATTATGCATTTAAAATGTGGAAAAGGTTTCAACTATTAAATGTATATTTTAAACTGCTTTCTTGTAGATTTAAAAGAAGAAATAAATGCCTGTCACCCATCCCTTGACACCCAGTGCCTTCTAGTCTGCCTCTCTACAGAAATCTTGTGTGTGTCATCTCCAACATATGTCTAGGAAGAGAAGAAACTCTTTAATGTTAAAATTACTTCCTAAGTTTTATATTCTTTTTCCCTACCACATTCCAGCTCTTCCAAGCAAGAAGACATAAATTTTCCACACAGTTCTGTAGAGTTACCAAGTGGTTTCTTGCTTTTCTTTTGTTGCACTGTTTAGGCTTTCTCAACAAAAAGGAGGGCAAGAGTTTAAGGACAGCTGTGGGGTGACTTGTGAACACTTAAATCACTGAACTATATCAGTAAGAACTGGCACCAGCTGACAGGTGAGCTGCTAAAACCAGGAAGGCTTCATCTCGTTCAAGAACAAGAAACAGCTGTTCATGGGGTGAGGGCACAGGATTGTTCAGGAGGAACCACAGCACCACTGGCTTCTCAGCTATGAAGAAATGTTTAAAAAGCTTAAAAACACCCTGAAGGCTTCTAAAAGCCCTAAATGAGTTTCTGTAAATGCCGTTCAATTGGTTTAGTGTTCTGAAATGTGGGGCCACAATCTCATTTCCTCTTGCAATGAAACTGTAGGTAACAGTGCCTTGATTCTAGATGCTTTCACATCAAATTTTTGCTGTGATTGTTTTATTTTCTCCTCCTAGGCTTCTTCTAGTTTTAAGAATTGCATCAAAAAAGCTGGTTTCATGCAGGGAACCCAAGCTAGGAGATATTTAGTTGGGGTTCACACACAAGCACCCCCAGCTTTAGTTTGGTGGTGGTTTTGTTTGTTTGTTGGGTTTGGGGTGGTGGTGTTTTTTTTTTTTTTTAAGGCTGCGGAGCAGAACTGTCCTGTAAAATTTTTTCAGAACAGCCTTTAAATTTGGCTTGCTAAAACACTGATACGTAAATGCTATAATTTTCTCTGCTAAGCCATCCAAACAGCCCCTAGCCTTAGATCCTGAGCTGTGCAATTCCAGAGGTCTGGGAATTCAGCCTGACAAGGAAGGAATGTCCCTGAAGGGGACAGTGTGTGGTGTTACATTGCTGTGATGGTTCACCGGGTTGCTGTGATCTGATCGATGTCGGAGTGCTGGAGTGCTCTGGGGAGGTGCAACAGGCATAAATCTGCTGCAAAAGTGAGGTTCCTGCTGCAGGTTTCAGCCTGCAACTGCTGAAATCAAAGTTGGGTTAAATACCAAAAGCTCAAAGCAAATATCTTGATGTCACACAAAAGACATCCTGGCCCCAAACAGCACTGTGGGTGGTTGGGTGAATTCAGGTTGTGTCACTCCCCCTGATCCCTTCAAACTCTGGGAATTCAGCTTTGCCGGCCTGCCAGGGTGGTAAATAAATTGAGTTATTTCCTCACACCAATGGAAAAGGCTATTTCAGATGGAGAAACCCTGGATTTGAGTTAGTGATAGGCAGCTGTAGAAAATTAGGACCTCAGCAACAGGGTAAAGGTCAAGGTCTACTCCCTAGAGAGGATTTAGGGAGATGCAGCACTTCTAGGTTTCAGGGATACACATGCTGATAATTCCACTGTCTAATATATTCCAATAATTCCATTACTGTGGAAATGTTTAACGTATTCTAATAATAAACATGTATAATATATTCTAATAAATCTAATATCTTCCAATAATGTTGAAGATGTCTAACATATTCTGTGATATATATTCTAACCATTTTAAAATATTCTAATATTAGTTTAAATAATGTTAAATATGTCTAATAGTCTAATAATTCTAATATATTCTAATAATAAATTAGTGATGTGGAAGATGTTTAATATATTCTAATAATTCTTCCAATAATGTGTAGGATGACTAATATATCGTAATAATCCTAATATGTTATAATAATCACTCTAATAATGTTGAATATATGTATTATATTCTAATAATAATTTCAATATTATGGAAGATGTCTAATATATTTTAATAATTCTAATAATATCTATAATTATGATGTCTAATATACTCTATTAGTAATTCAAATATTAAAGATATCTAATATCTAATAATTAGAATATCTAATAATTCTAATAATTAGTCCACTAATGTGGAAGCTAATATGTTCTTATAATTCTAATATATCCTAGTAATAATTTCAGTAAGGTTGATATCCAATCTATTCTATTAATAATTCTAATAATAATATTAAATAAGTCTAATATAGTCTAATAATTCTAATACATTCGATTGATAATTCCAATAGTGTTGAAGATGTCTCATATAGTTTAATAGTAATTTCAGTGATGTAGAATATGTCTCATATATTCTAATAATAATTCCAATAGCGTTTATGATGTTCATTGCGGGGTGCGTGTGTATGGGGGACGACTATTTAACCTTTAAAAGCCTTTTCTGCCCCAAACTATTCCATGATTTTACGATGTTAAGCCTCAAACCCTCTCGCTGTAGCACTAGACCACCACAACCCCCACACAAAAGTGGCTTTTTCTCCGACATTTACTTAATTTTGGTACTTTGGCGAATTTTCACGCCCTGAGGCGCCGCCGCTCCCCCACTCCCCTCACAGCGCGGGTGCCGCGTTTGACCCCCTCCCTCAGGGCAGGACCCGTTCGTTACACACAGAATTTACTGCAAGCATCGCTTATTACACGCGTAATTCATTGCAAGCACCTCTTATCACAAACATACTTTGTTACAAATATCAGTTATCACAAATATAGCGCGCAACCCGCGGTTGCACAGCGGCGCCAGGGGGCGGCGCAGCGCTGAGGGAGCGCCATGGCCCCTGCCCGCCCCGGAAGGCGAAGCGGCGCCGAGGCCGTTCCGGGTCGGGCGGCGGCCATTGCCTGGTGACCGAGGTGACACTGCGGCCATGGGGAAGCACTTCGGGAACCTGGCCCGGGTGCGACATGTCATCACCTACAGCCTCTCGCCCTTCGAGCAGCGCGCCATCCCCAACATCTTCTCGCATGGCCTCCCCAACGTGATGCGCCGCTTCTCCTCCCAGGTGTTGAAGGTGGTGCCCCGTGAGTACAGCGGGGGATTCCCCCCCTTTTTGTGCCCCCTCGGCGGCGTAAATTTGGGGAGGGGGGATGTGGGGCTGGCGGGGAAGATGGCGGGTTTGTGGGACGCTGTGTTTTGTCGCAGGAGGTCTGTGCAGTGCGCAGTGCAGTGTCCCCTCACTGCGGTGACCCCGTATTGTGACTATCCCCTTATTCCAGTGTCCCCTTACTGCAATGTCCCTATATGGCGAATATCCCTTTATTCCAATGGTCCCATATAGCAGTGTCCCGTTACAGAAGTGTCCCCTCGTTGCATCGAATGTCTCCTTATTGTGAATGCCCCCCTATTGCAGTGTCCTCTCATTCCTGTGTCCCCTCGTTGCAGTCTCCCCAATACTGCAGTGTCCTGTTATTGCACTGACCCCTCCTTTTAGTGTCCCCTTATTTCAGTGTCCTCTCATTGCAGTGTCCCTATATTGAAAGCGTCTTCTTATTCCAGTGTCCCTTTACTGTGATTGCCCCGTTATAGCAGTGTCCCCTCATTCCCATGTCCTCTGATTGTGCCTGCCCTCTCTCCCTCCCAGCCTTTGCAGTCGGATACCTCATTTATTCCTGGGGGACGGAGGAGTTTGAGCGGCTGAAGAGGAAGAACCCGGCTGACTATGAGCACGACCAGTGACCACATGGCCCCAGAGCTCCTTCCCGCACTGTTACGGACCTGCTGTGCTTGTTCCCATGGCCAAAAGGGATTAACAGGGAGATAAGTCTTGTCTAATAAATTGTAACTTTGCCCCATGACTTTGTGTGAAATCTCTGTCTTAAGCTGTTTAAGGTGAGGAGCATCAAATCCCTTGTCTGGTTCTCTCTGTACAGGCAGATAATCAGGCTTAAGTTCCATGTGCTCGGATGTTTTTATTGTACAGCACTTCCAGCTTTTGTGATTCCCGTTTCTTTGAAATATTCCTCAATATAAAGTGCAGCAAGGGCTGTTTTGAAATGACAGTTCCTTGTTCTGTTTATTTTCCCATCACTGGCTGGTATTTTTCCTCCAGCCTTGAGATCTGTGAAAAACAAACATTGCCTGATTTGGCATTGATTAAAGCTGAATGAGCTAGACAGTGGCTCGGGATTGGGGATGGACCCTGACCTCTCTCTTCACTGGAGCCCTGGCCAGAAGATGAGAGGGAACAGGAACAAGCTGCACCAGGAGAGGTTTCATCTCCATGTAACAAAGGGATTTTTTCCAGTGAGAACAATCAGTCCCTGGAACACCCTGCCCAGGATGAGGGGGAGGCCCAGGGAAAGATTTCAGGAGGTGACTGGCTGGGGTGCCAGGTAACCTCATATGGGCTCCTTTCCCACAAAATGCTGGACTAGCTGATCTTTCAAGGTCCCTTCCAACCTGGGCTGTTCTATGATCCTGTGATTCTAATTACCTAGTTATATTAATGTTAATTGGGTGATTAACTACACTCTGATATCTGATCGTTGTTAATGGGCTGCATTAGAACCTTCTTGAGCACTACAGGGAGAAACATAACTGATAAATGCCTGAAGATGATTAAAAATCAGCTGCAAGTAATGAAGTCACTTAAATAGGTGACAAATTCACCCCGTGGCTCTGAGGATAGAAACAAGCTCCACTGTTTGAAGTCCAGAACACTTGGCTGGTTCCTTTGTCGGAATTTTTTCCTTCCAGTGTTCCGCTGACTGCCTCAAGCACCCGCCCTACACAGAGCAACACAGAGCAACACGTTGGTCTCCCTGCTGTGCTATTCCTGTACCTGTACTGGGAGTTTATCTTATCTGCAGGGCAGCAGTGACGTTTACCTGGGTGAGTTTCTCCACGTGCTCAGGGCTGGGAGACAAAGATGCTCAGGCTCTCACTTCAGGAAGCTGGGGGGCAAGCAGTTTTAAGAGGTCAGTGCTTGAGTATTTTGGGGCTCATAACATATACTTAAAAAGCACGAGACTAAGCTCAGTCTCTTATTTATCTTCCGAGCACAGCCTGAGGTTGGCATAAACTGCAGGAAAAGCAGTTGGCCAGTGCTGCAAGTGTTGGCAAAAATATTCTGTGCTTAAATGTACCTGCATTTTGGTTCACTGGTATTTTCTAGGCTGCTTAAGCAAGCAGGGAGCAACACCTGGCTGTGAGAGCTGGTAGAAGTGTCTAGAGGCAGATTTATAGGATCATAGAATTGCCTGGGTTGGAAAGGACCTTAAAGCTCATCTCATTCCAACACCCTGCCATGGGCAGGAACACCCTGCACTAGACCAGGTTGCTCCAAGCCCCATCCAGCCTTGTCTTGAACACTTCCAGGGATGGGGCAGCCACAGCTTCTCTGGGCAACCTGTGCCAGGGCCTCACCACCCTCATAGAGAAGCATTTCTTCCTAACATCCAATCTAACCCTGCCCTCTGTCAATGTGAAGCCATTTCCCCTTGTCCTGTCAGTGTCTGCCTGTGTAAAATATTTCTCCCCCTCGTTTTTACAAGCCCCCTTAAAGCACTGGAAGGAGACACTTAATTCAGAACTTTCTATCCTGCCCATTGAGCCTCCGAGAGCCCCGGAGCAGCTGCTGGGTGGTCTCAGTGACAGCCCCTGTGAAGTTCTGCTCAGTAAACACTTGGTTTTCACTGTGTTGTCTCACAGCTCTGCTGAAGGCCAGCACTCCCTGGGGCTCTCACGAAGTCCCTGCCCCTGCTGAACTGTGTCTGGACCAGGTGCCAGACAAATGTAAACGGGGGCAGCGGCACGGCGGCCACGTGCTGGCCCCGGGGTGGCTCAGCCCCGTGCCAGGGTCAGCCCTGAGCTGCGGGGTCAGCCCACAGCTCCAGTCCAGGCCTCTGCCCCTGCTGCTCCTCCACCTGTTGCTACCCTGCCCAACTATCCTGACCCCTCCAAGCCAACCTCCCCCTCGGACACCGGCCCTGTTCCCTGCTGGGATGGTTCCCCCTGGACCCGCGGCATTGGCAGTTCTGTCCCTGGGCATTTCAGAATCTGAACAAGGCACTCAAAAATTTTTCGGTTGCTGGTTTATTTTCATCCTCCCTTTGGTAACTATTAGAAGTGGCAACAGAGCAACATCTCTTTTCTCACATCTCTGCTGTGGGTTCTTACCAGCCTCCAGGACTTGTGGGCATGGAAGCAACTGACTCAGTTTTGTCCTTTTGTCGCCAGTTTCTTGCACAGTTTGCTGCCTGACAGGCACATGTTGATGCTATTAGTGACCCAAAAGGACACACAACAATTTTGATGTATCATCACAAAGTACCAGCCTTACCCAGCCAAAAAAGCTGAGAGATGATGACTTACAGAGGGCTCTGCTGTCATTCCAAATCCTGTGCTTCCATGGATGAACTCAGGGCTACTGCTGCTGTCTTGTTCTCCTTTCTCTGTTCTACACTAGTGCCTATGGAAATAGCAGAAATTAGAACTCAGATGCATGTAAAGGAAGGATTTAATGGGGAAAATAATTGGGAAATTCCCAGCTAAATGTAAAAGGAACTTTTAAATTCAGCTACTTGACATGCTATGATTTACTGTCCCACTTCCTTCTCGTCATAAAATCCAGGAAGGACAAATAATGAAAAATTTTGCTTCCTCCTTCCAGAGAAGCAACACAAACCAGGCAAAGGAAGGAGTGCAAGAACCACCTTAGGAAAGGAAGAGATAATCCAATATTGGTTGTAGACAGTATACTGGTTTTAAATAAAAAAGGGGGGGGTATTATTTATTTATTTATTTGTTCATAAAAAACTGGGAAGGTTTTTTATTTAATCCCAGTGAAATTTGGGCTAAGGGGTAATCATCTGACAGCATGGCATTATCTTAATCTAAGTCACTTGCCTTCCACGCTGGCACTTGTGCCTTCATATTAAGCAATCACAGAAATAGAGCCTGTGACATCCAGATCTGTATTTACAATTTAGCTAAAGGATAGTTCACTATTTTATACAATATCTTCCACCTTGAAGTAATTTAAGACATAATGTATTCCAAAAATCCCATACACTGACACAATTAAGTTGGAATTCTTTTTATGTCACCCTGCAGTCACAAATGTCTTGACCTGACAGATTCGGGGCACATGGGACAGATGTGGGAGCCAGACAGAACCACAGACTGGTTTGGGTTGGAAGGGACCTTAAAGCTCATCCAGTTCCACCCCCTGCCATGAGCAGGGACACCTTCCACTAGACCTGGTTGCTCTGAGCCCAATCCAACAAGATACACAAGATCTCACAGATGAGGAGACACAAACACTGGGACAAGTGGGAGAATTGTGTAAGCGGAGGATGACAGAGGAGATGAGAGGTAACAGCTCTGCTCAAACACTCTTTTCTCTGCTGCTGCAATCTCAGTCCACAATGGAAAAAAATGAAATTCCTCTTAATGACAAACAGCCCATCCACATCCATGGGAGCTGCTGGCACCGTTTGGAAGCCCGATGGTGAGTGACAGGAACAGAGACAGAGACAGCTCATCTAAGGAACCGCAGTCCTGCCACATGGAGCACCTCAGCTCCAGACAGCCTTGAGCAGCTTCTTCCAGTATCTGTTTGGAGATGATTATCTTTAACACACCTTAGGACTCCTCAGAGAAGAACTCTATGAGTTACTGCACATTTTACATTCCCAGACCCATCTGAGAAGTGTTACACCTGCTTTTTGAGCACCATATGCCTGGAAAGGAAGGTTAAGCAATTTTCTTACGGTTCTTTCCTGTACCAAGAGTGAGAAGCAGAATCAAAAGCACAATCCTCTGCTCCAAATAACCTTGGCAAGACAACACTTGCCCCTGGCTGGCAAACTCAGAGCAACACACATTGTGGGTGGCACAGATGTTAAATAAGGTTATGGCTTTCAGTCTTGACCATAATAATTTGGGCCAACCCCCCTTTTGGATGCAAATAGACTATGGAGTTCTGGTAACATATTAGGTAGGCTTTAAAAAAAGGAACAGTTGGCACAATGGGTAAGGTGACCAGACAAAGTACAAGTGGAAGGGGAGTAAATTATTAGCTCAAGAGACAGGCCTTGAACCAGATCACTTCAGCAGATGTAGACTTAGCAATTCCCTCTTGCTCCAAACCGAACTTTGTTCCTGTAATAACTGGCAGCTGATGTAATGATAAGAGAATGAAGTCTATAAAAATCTAGCTGAAAGCCTGGGAAGTTCTCATAGAGTTCTTCCTGCCTCCTCCGCCCACGGCTGGTCGAAGTGACAACTCACGCTGGGAAGATGCACTGGTGGAAAATGATGGCAGTCCTTTTGCTCTGCTCACTGCTGCTCAGCCAGGTAAAGAGAGACAACTATTGAAATATAGCTACTGAAATAAATAATTAGAAATATACTATTTAAAGAGCTAATTCAAATGGACGGGTAGTTCACGAAAGCTGCTATGATTTGGATGGAGAGCTGGCTGGGGTTAGAGGTGACAGTAGAGCTTTTTTAGAGGATTCAATGTCATAAAATGAAGAGTAACTGCCTAGTGAATATTGGACTACTCTGAGCCATAACTTAGCAAGCGATTCTGCCTTCCCTCCCAAGATTAAAAAACATTGTTAATTTTGGTACTTAGTTCTTTGGGGTCGGGCTACAAGCAATACTTTGACAGAGTACGCTATGTTCTGGAAACCAGAAACATTTCAAGTGCTTCAATTAAGACAACTGACCTCAGCATCAGAGCAACCATCCGCAGGTGCCTCATGTGCTGACAGTCCCCCTGGCTCTGTTTCAGGCACACGGTGCATCCCTGCCCCAGACCCGGGTGCCACGGCAGCGGCGGATGACGCCCTTCTGGAGAGGAGTGTCCCTGAGACCCATCGGAGCCTCCTGCAGGGACAACAGCGAGTGCATCACCATGCTCTGCAGGTAACTCAGCAACCCTTAATACTGTGTGATGGAAAGGAAGTTCACACTTAGTCTCACCCAAACGGGATCCAGAGTTCACAAAAAAAGATACCAGGAACAGGGATGGGGCAACAGACTCAGACTCTTTTGTAAGCAGTGCAAACAGAGCAGAGTCCAAGTTCCTTGACTGCCAGTCTTAGTCCTTTCACTGCAACCCCAAATAACCTGGCTTTGCAAAAAGGAACAGAGGACTCCAGACAGCTTTTAGGTAACCACAGACCTTAAAATTAATCCTTCCTAAAGCCAATGCTGTTCACTTTAAAGCATGTATTAATTAAAAGTAAAAAACCATGTATTACATCTTACCCTAAATTAACCACTTTAAGGTGCTTACTGAGCTCATAGTTTAAAAGACAACAATATCAAACACCATTGAGTTCTCATGAACACTAGATGTAAGCAAATTGTCCAACTGCATATAGTTGAATACATAAATAGAATAGTTAAAATTTCTACTTAGTGACTGAAAGGTGATTTTGTGTGGCACCTGCTGTGCATATATACCAGAAATCACAAACAATGTAGAACATAACCACTTTCTACTATATGTAAATAGGAAAAATGGATAAATGTATCCTATTATTAATAAATATGATTATAAATAAGATTATTTCATATTCTATTATAAATAAATAGGATAAAAAAATAAACAGTACAGGGTGGTTAGGCTGTATGCTGTGTTTGAAATGAATCATTAGGTTCTGCTGATTCCCAGAACTGAGCTGGACCAGCAACAACAGGAAGGTACAGACAGAACAGGACGCTGTGGACAGGACTGCAGTTCTGTACCATTTCTACACTGCACCTGATCCTATAGCCCTGGGCAACACACATTTTGGAGTTATGATGTAAAAGCTAAGAACAGAAAATGAATCAAGACAAACTGAGTAGAGTTAGAGGTGAACACAGTGTGCAGGGCTACCTGAGCTGGACCACTGCTGGAACACCTGGGCGTGGGGAGCGCTGCTGAGGATGTACCTGGGATACCTGTCTGAGCCCAGCTCAGTGGCAGCCCCAGCTCTCAGTGCCTCATGATGGTTTTTTTCCAGGAAGAACCGCTGCCTCCTCACCACGGCCTCGGCATGAGCTCATGATGACAACACCCCTCACTGTTACTGCTGACGATGCTCCACACACTTGGGACATATTTATTGACTGCTCAGGAGCTGGACAGTGATTCAAGCAATCAAATATAAACCATATTTAATATTTCTGTCACATGTGCTGATAAAAGGACTTCAAGAGCTCAAGACCATCTCCTGCCGTGGCTGCGCTCTGGGCCTCAGGATGCCTCTGGCCAAGCTCAATAAAAGGGCTCTGCCTCTCCTGCTCGTTTGGGTTTTTTGTAACGGTTCATATTATTTATTTGAAGGTGTGAATTAAATTATATATTCAGCAAACCACCTTGGTTTTCCTTGTATCCTGTGAGCAGAGTGGACGGTGAGTGCAGAGCTGGTGCTCAAATCCAGCTGGACCTTTATCCTTCCACCTGGCAGGAACATAAAGTAGATCAGGCTCCATCTCCTCAGTCTGACAGATGAACTCTTATCAGTGCTCAGATAAAGGCCTGTTAGAAAGAGGGAGCCAAACTGATAATACTGATACCAATTTCAATATCCCAAATATATCCAGTGATAACTGGAAGGAAAACTATTTACTCTTAATTACTTCTAATCAAATTTACTTAAATACATGTCCTAGACTGACTTTTGCCACTGACCTTACCTTCTATTTTAAAATAAATTGATCAAAATGCTGTTTTGAGCTGCTGGACGTTAATTCAGAGGGCTGAAACACAAAGCAAAGCACTTTGGGTTAAATAAGAACATACTGGATGCTGCTCTCCTTTTGTTACACAGAGCACTAGGATCAGAAAAAGAGAGAAGTCTGCCTAAAAATGCACTTCCAGGGAAAACACCCAGAAAACAGATACAAGCACAGGGGATTGGAAGTTTAATACAGAAAATCTATTTGATATTTATTAAACTTAGTTTCTCCAGTTACAGTTTTGCATTGTACAAAGCATTTTAATGACACAGTAGTTAAAAAGATCTTTACAAATTGAAATGTGATACCCTTTTCTCCAAATATTTTAATTGCCATAAATTTGTTTAAAAATACACATTAAACGCATGTTTCAGACACTAAACTTTCTATAATCTCAATACCACAAAATACATAGAATATACTATACAGATGTGGAAAAAATCTAGTTAGTATATAATACTTTGCTCACCATTAACAGCTTTATTACGTGAAATGCACATACTGACTTAGAAATCCTAATTTTGAGCCCCAAAGTACCCTTTGAAATTTCAAATGTATTGCAACAAATAAAATCACAGTTTGTTTATTTTTTCAGGTTTTGGTTGAAGACAGATGCCCAAATCTTTTGATAGAAAACAAAATGTAACACATGGACTTGTCATGTACAAAGCATAAAACAGAGACATCCCATTAGTTACTAACAGTACCTTTCTGTAGGATTAATCAGGGCTTCATTTATAAGTGACAGGTTAAAAGTTACCTCCCCCCCCAGCCCTCCCCCAAAAGAAAAACCCCTTCTTCACCAAATAATAATTTCAAATAAGATAAAGGATTTTTAATAAATATATAAGCACTTTATCCTCCATATACAAAATTTTTTTAAAACAATTTAAAAGGGGGACCAGATACAAATGTCAGGAACTGTGCTTGAAGAGTCATTCCTGGTCCTTAGAGTTGAGTTTGGGATGTGGAATGCCAAGGCAGCCCCAAGGAGCTGCTGCAGCAGCACTGTGCCCCCAGCTCCACCACAGGAGGGTTGCATATAAAACTGAAGACAGGGAACACTGCATTGCCATTTTCCTACATTGGCTGGAGTTACACCAGGAATGGGCACATTTCCATGAAGTTTCCAGGTGAAATAAAACAGGTGAAGCATGGACATACAGACAGCCCAGCTCACTCCATGCTGCAGCACAGCAGCTGGAATTGCTCAGACAGTGGACTGAGGGACACTCGGCTGAGCCAGTGGCTCTGGAAGGTCCAAGGGGAACCCAGCTCTGCCACACTCCCCCTGAGAGCAATTCCTGATGGCACAGGTGCCCCTTCCTTCCCTGCCTTCCCCTCCCAAATGGCACCACAGACCGAGTCCTCAAACAGCATCGGAGCTGGACACACCACGATTCCCCAGTGACAACCTTCCTACCTGGGAAACCCTCTCCTGGAATAGCTCTGGCTCTGCATGAGTTGGCGAGCAAAAGCTCTGGCTCCTCTCTGTACTTTAAGATGTCTGGCACTAACTTTGTTGATTGGAAACACGGGGTTTTCCGTAACACTGACACATCAGATGGAGAAATTTAAACCCTGACCGAAGGATTTGTCGGAAAGGTAAGAATTTGGAAGTTGTTTACTCCCCAATGGGTAATTCAAACTCGACTTGCTCAGGCCCTTGTGGATCTGCCTCAATACAAACACTGCAGTGACAGCAAAGATCTGTTCAGAAAATTACATTAAATACAACAAAGGTAGTTTCTCTCTCTCTTTCCAGCAGTTTGCCATTTGGGCAAACTCCATAATTCTCTGCCTACGGCCTTATTTTACTTGCCCCAGGCAAGTGCTACATCATTCCCATAAATTCTGACTCTCTGTGTGTAGGGGCCATTCATAAATACATTTCAGGGCATTTTTTGTTACCACAGCAATCAAGCCTCAGCAATCTAAAGGAATATACATTGCACTCCTGGATAATATGCAATATTTATCACCAATAAGATGGTGACTCAGCACTCAATAAATAATATATCAATATAGTCAGTTGCACCATAATCTAAAAACAAGTATAACATATACTTTGGACAGACTGAGTCATATATATATACATACATATTAAAAGACACATACAATACAAATTGCATACTGCCATCAAAAGCCAAGGAGAGCCATCCGCCCGCTCTGCTTTATGGCTACGAGATTCAAATCAAAACAAAACTCTTGGGCTGGTTTACTCTGGTGTCCTGAAGATTTGTTTGGAATTATAAATGGTTGCACCTTATCACCTGGAACCTGCAAGTCTGAGAGCAAAGTCAAACAGCTGAGCAAGCCTAGTCTGATTGAGCCATTCTTAAGATTCACCAACTGGGACCACGATCAGCGAGGGAATTAAGATTACGGTGTTGATACGTATTAATACACACCTGTCCAGGGAATGATTTGGGAAGCCAGAAGCTGGGGAGTCCCTCCTTAGTCACCACTGAGATGAGTGTTGGTGCTGCAGTGACCTGCACTCCCACTGTGGTGCTGGAGGTGCGGAAGGACAGGAACAGACCCTCCTCTCACCTGGGCAGAGGGATTGAAACCTAGGACATACTTGCTTATTTTTTTTGGCTATGAGATCTGACTAAGTTCATAACTTTCCTCTTGGAAACAATGGTGGATCCCAAATTAACATACGCTTTTGGAATTGTGAAGGCTAAACTGATCTGTTTGCAACAGTCCCAGATGCACAAGGCATTTCTGATCCATTACCAAGCCCACTGCAGATCTCCTGCACCAACAGGACACATGGGACAGCACTCCAGAGGATATTCCACCACAGAGCACCCTGTTCAGCTGGGACACTTCCAACCAGCTCAGGTCCACATTTTGACATGATGCAAAAAGCCTCCTGTCCATTTGAAGACAATTTCTAAGATCCAATGATCTGGGGATAAGCGATGCATTTTTAGGAGACCAATTTAGCGTGACACCAAAAGGTATTTGTGGGACTCTAGTTAAGGAAAAAAAAATTCCCAGAGATGAGACCATTCCTGCTGAGAGCAATGGTGACTGTGCACAAAGGAGCAAGCCAAGAACAGCCATGCTGGCTAGTGCAGCACTACACACAAAACCAACCATGAATGCAACTTCTACAAAGGTATTTCTACAGCGTCAGAGGTGTGCGAGGCACTTCAGAGTAGGAAAGGAAACACAGCTGACAGTGTCCCATGCCCACGACAGGGAGTTTGAGGGTACAGAGTTCTGTCTCCAACAGCAAAGACTAACAGAAACGTGACCTTGCACAGTGATTCCATAAAAAGGATGCTCCAACAGACCTGAAGAGTCAATTCAGCGACCAGGGAAAACCACAGGTCTGTTACTCAATGTATCAATCCGGACGTAGCAAAGCTTTTCTGGAAGTACAAAACACGCTGGGACGCAAAGGAAGCTCTACGAATATGCAGCTACCTTGTAGTAGGTTACTAATTTGCAAAACTTCTAAACTCTTAAAGCCCATAGGACATACTGC
Source organism: Manacus vitellinus (assembly GCF_001715985.3). Classification (NCBI taxonomy): domain Eukaryota; kingdom Metazoa; phylum Chordata; class Aves; order Passeriformes; family Pipridae; genus Manacus; species Manacus vitellinus. The sequence continues at coordinate 5,155,194 of NW_021939882.1, forward strand.
AGTACTAAGGAGCGTAGAATTCTATTCCTTCTCTCGAGGTTGCCGTGATTTTGGCACTTAACTACACCTACACAAAAAATTTAGTGCAATAATTTTCCTGAACATGCACGTTCATATCTGGTACAGAATAAAGGGTTCAATGGGAGAGAAAACAAAGCAGCATTCCACAATCTCACTCCAAAGGATTCAGAGTTGGACTCTTGGAAAGGAGACCACCACGATGAGTCAGTTTGTGTGACAGACACTGGGACTTGGAAAAAGGAAATGGAATTTTACCCAAGTACTGCAGAAGACCACTGCATACAGTATACCTGGTCCTGCTGTAAAACATCTTGTAAACAGTTCATAAAATCTTCATCTAAAAGTAAGGCATAAGGCACACCAGACATGTTGGGGGCACTAAGCAATACTGAAAGCAGTAGCATTTGAAACCTTTTACTCAGACAAGCACCTCATGTGAAAGGTACTTTGGTTTGCACTCTGAGAGCAGCCAACTGCAACTCCAGAACCATTTGTGTTGCACCGAGCAAATGTTACGCTCCATCAAATGTTAACAGGACCTTCATTACCACGGGGTAAAGCCAAGTTTTAGATCCATTCTGCACCAGAACAGTCGTTTCCCTGCAGGAGCAGGTGAGCTTCCACCCCACGGTGGCTGCAGCACTGCCAGCCTGTAGTGTCCATCACCCAGCAGACCCCAAGAAGACAAAATGGACCTCGAGTTCTACTAAAGATTCCTGGTTTCTCAGTCAATGGAAAAGATGCAAATGACAGTTCTGGTAGGAATTTAACTACTGTTGAGTTTTAACCACAAAGTTCACCCATTTTGTAAGTGTCAAAAAGTGACAAGCACGGAAACAAAAGGTATTTTAAATGAAGAGATGCAAAAAAGCACAAGATTGTCCTTTTCCAAAGCCTTTCCTGTTTGCATCGCACCCATCGGACTGAAGGTCATTCCTACACCATTACTTGGATGTTACATTAAATGCAAATTACTGTAATGTTTTGTGATTGTTATAGTGTTAATCGATGGCTTGAAACTGCCTTGAAAACAATCCAAGTCAGATCCAGCTAAATATTTCTCCATATAAATTTCTTTATAATTCATTTAAATGAAGTATCTCAATACGTAGAAGAATATCTGGAACTTTTCTATTTAGTACAAATTCTGCAATAATAAATCTGTAGTTGTCATTTATTAGTCGACTCATAGGCATTAGGCATGAGAAGTATGGTGTCCCTACACGTTAGAACCTATCAACCCTAGTTCCTTTTACAGGCTCTATCACCACAAGACATTACAGAGTAACAAAGCTCACAAAGTACTTAAATAAAGTGTCTAGGTTTAATTTCTAAGTACTCAAAAGGGAAAATTTAGGGAAGAAGAAATAGCTAAAACCGGCCCCCAATGGGGCTTTTCAAAATTAAAATTACAAAAATTAAAATAAATAGGATTTAAACTGACTATTTGTGTATTGTGACTGGAATTCCAATGATCTATCCATGACAGATCAGCAAAACTACAACTTTCATGTAGCAAATTTTAAAATATTTAAATAACTTAAACCGGGAATACTGAAGAAGTCCATGAACCAGCTGATTTGGGGTTAAACACAAAACACAAATGAGGATGGGAGACATGGGAAAGCATTCCTTGCTCTTAGTGTCAACTAAGCAATGTGTTATGGCAGTCTTCCTTATTGACATGACACAGTGTTGTGGAGAGAAATCAGAGGCAGCGAGAAAAATGGGTTTGATTTTGGGTTCCTTCAGTTCCAGCCTCACTTGGCATCGAGGCGCAGCCAGTGCAGGCCCTGCCGGGTGTAACGCACCAGCTCGGTCATGATGCTCGTGTTAAAAACCAGAGGGCCCATAACTTTATCCAGTTCAGCAAAGAACTCTAAAACAACAGAAACACGAGTTAAATAAGCACATTTGGGAATATGGGAAATACAACACCCGACCGCCCTGTATTTTCAGCGTGAAGCTTTTGGATTAAGAGAAACAGGAGTGATGAGAGATGGCTGAGTGGTGGAAGAGTAAAGGAAAAAAGATTTTTCCTGATAAATTTCTTTACTCTTTTGCAGAAGACTGGTTGGAAATGATAAGACTATTCAACTATTGTCAAACTTCCTTGGCTTTCCCCCTCAAACATGTACTTCACTTTAGAATTTCAGAACGGGAAATACACCAAGTTCCTCTTCCTACACTGAACAATTTACAGGAAATGCAACTAAGATTTTTACATCTCCAACACCACCTTGACAACCACAACACCCAGCTCAGGTAATTCCTTCAATCCAAGGTGTAACTTTCTACCTTATTTTGCAGAGGACCTGGTTCAGCATCCTGGACACCATTAACTACCTCTCCAAAATCGAAAGCCCAGGAGTGTTTGCACCCTCTGGAATGCCTGAGGTTATAAAGTACCTGTGCCACTCCTTACCTTTCTGTTCTCTTGCCAGCTGTTCAGCTTGTTCCCAAATTTCAGTGGCATAGAGGAAGTTGGACGTGACCTGGACATAACTGGCAGCCATCTGATGGATCCTCTGTGGGATCGTCACCGAGGACCCGCTCCCTGAAGGATTGGCTGCCCCAGAAGAGTAATTTCCTGAATTCCCTGGAGACAGCTTTGGAGACACTGGAGACGGCATCCCAACAGGTTTGCTGCTCACCCAAAGGGAAAGATTAAATTGGAAATGCATGAATACACGAACTTTCAACACCTCATGCTGTGAGACACCCTCCAAGACCCCTCTGCCCACACTGAGGGTGTGGGATGATCGAGCACTCCCACTTTACACATCAAAAATCAGGATCTGCCCTACAACAAATTAAATGCTCAAGGTAGTAACTGCTGAGGATCCTTCAGCTCTTACTTGTAGCTTACAAAACCCAATTACCAAACATCTTCACCTCTTAATTCAATAAAATCTTCAATTCATTGTTTGAATAAATTGAACCTTAAAGAATGAAAAAAATTACAACTACCTGGTAACCACACTGCCATAATATTACATTATATAATTACATTATATAATATTACTGCACATAACACAATGGAAATCTGAAATGCCCTCCTAAAACTCATTGAAAGATTTATCAAAAGTCCATTTTTGGGTTTAAAAGAACAGAAGTAAATTGCAAAACTAGGGGACAGACAGTGCTGCAAGTACTTGTAACCATTTGGACTTGTAGCACTGATAAAGCTCTTGTTTTGGGGGGAAAAGTACTAAAGTAAACAACAAAACTCAGTGAGATAAGTAACTTGTGGGTTAATGACCCTTTTTTTGCCTGACAAAGCCTGCACAGCAACATCACCAGCAGCAGTCTCTGTTCTCAGAATAATTACACAAAAAATAAATCAAAATCCACACCCTTAGAACTATTACCCCAAAAGCTGCTCTCTGAGCACCTCAGGCACGCAGGGAATACAGAAAATGTGCCAGAAGTTGAGAAATACAGGTAACAGCTTTTACTACTCACCTTCCCATACCAGGTGATGGTGCTTGAGAATTATTGTAGCAATTCTGTTTGGAGAAAAAGACATTTGTCACCTGATTTATGTTTATAATTTATCTAGTTACATTTTATCTGGTTATTTACTTGGTTATTTTTGACCAAATTGATTTTTGTAGTTTTTCTTTTAAGCAACATTCTCAATAATATCACAGTATTTATCAACTGAAATTTGGGAAAAGATCCTTTTTTCCTAATGACTTAAGACATGAATTAAGGGGTTATTTTAGCAACACAAAGAAGGACTGGAGTGGTCCTCTGCTCTAACCATTAGATACCACTGTCCCTTACGGGAACATTTTGGTTTTTTCAGCCTTTTAATAGAATGAAATCTGTTACTACTGGCATTGAACAATTAAAAGATCTCCCAAATTTATTAAAGAAAACAAAATTAACAGAGAACTGACATGCCCAGACCAGCAGGGTTATGACATCCAAGCTGTCTCTGCCCAGCTTTAAACTATTCAACTTTTAATATACTTTCAAGGTTCAGTTCTAAATGGGTATATTCCAAGTTCACATGTAGAGGTCTGAAAATTGGATCTGGGAATTTTAAATGATGTAGAGCTTTAATATCATTAGGTTTTAATGTTCTAAGTAAATACACCTGCAATTACCTTCAGATGTTCAGTCAGAGTTTTTGAGTATTTCAATGCACTTTCCTTTTTCAGTTTGAAAAGCCTCAGGTACAGCAGAGCTTGGCACCGAAGGCTGACCACAGACAGGACAAAAAACAGTCAAGGTCAGGTTTAGCATAACTCAGTGGGTTTCAAAAATCTAACAGCTGTGCTCTTAAAGTTTTCTCTACCAACTCAACCAAGAAAATCCACAACCACCTTTAAATTCTCAAGGAAACTGAAACAGCTTCATAAGCCTCAAGCTGAAACTTTACCTTTCAGTGATTTTGCTGATATAATGAGCTTGGGAGACAATACAGTGATTTCCTAGACAAGGGTTTCCTCTATTTTTCACCTGTGTCAGGACATTCTGAGCACTCTGCCATGGCCTCCCCTTTCCCTTCCCCCTGAACCAAGGGGTTCCTGTCCTCCATACCTGTTGCAGACATTCCATTAAAACCTACAGGGCTACTGACAGTTCTTACTGCCAGTCCAAATGGTGACTTATCCCTGGAAGTGCACAGGATGGACCCCCATCCTCTCTGCTGTTACTCCTTAGTGTTTCAAAGACTTAATCTTCATGAACATCCCCTCTGCCCCCATTTACAGCAATCAGATATACAGCATAAATCTTTATGTACAGCCAAGTGAAAACCTCATGTATTTGGTTCAGAAACACCCCAGAGCTCAGTGGAACACAGCACTTCATGCAGATAAAACATGTGAAATCCATCAGGGCACTGTAAGAAGTGCAGAACACACGTACCAAAGCACTGCCAGCCTTTTGTCCGCAGCCGTCGCATCCGGTGCCAAGTAATTCTTCAGTTTCATAGTGTATCTGCAAACAAAGGCATCAAGTGAACCACAAAGTAAAAATTACAGTTTCATTTATCAATCACAAAACACTGACACGCTTATGAATCTCTGATTTCAATTGTCTTCACCATTTTAGGAACCTCTCTCAGACTCTAAACAAAACACTAACTGGGCAGTAAACGGAATTATTTTGCTTCTCATGGGTTACTCGTTGTAGAGAGGCTTCAAGAGCCTTAGCAGAAACCATCTCAACCTTCATGGAAACACTTCAAACCTCAGCAACTGGAACAAACTGGTCAGTGATCCAGTTTTAGCGGGGAATGACAACAGATCTCAAAAGCTGGTGGCCAAACCTCAGTCCATCTGACAGCTCTGATTCCCAGGCCCCTTCCCCACCCACTTGCCTTTGTATGTGCTTTGCAATGCTTACTTGATTAATTCCACAGTTTCTGAATACATAGGGAACGGGGACTTGGATTCCTGAGCATTTTTCTCCAATGCATTCCCACACTCAATGAAGGACACGACAGCATCCAGGTAGTACACGGCCTTCTCAAACCTGTCCGACTGCAGAGAGGGGAGAGACACTTTTAGGGACGAAAAGCAGAGAGAAGTACAGGAAAGTTCCAGTACAGAAGGGCAGCAAAATGGCAAAGGCAGCAAACCAACCCCAGGATAACGTGCAAACACTGGGTAATGTTGGAGATTAACTTACCAAAGCATCTGCATTGTGTTTCAGCTTCTTTGCTTCTTGCAAATAATGATCAGCTGAGTAAGTCCTGTAAGAGAGGACATGGATTTAGGGACTCAGCCCCACCCATATTTCATGGCCTTTTATTACTGAAGCTTCTTGGCGTTGCCAAATTTCAGATTTTTTTCTGTTCCTAACTCAAGAAACACTATGATAAAACTGTTTACATAGTTTCAAATTAGTTCTCTAGTTTCAGGTAATTCAAAAAGTATTTCAAGCAAGTTGATTACCACACATGAATTAGTTCAATTTACCGCATTTGACAGCCAAGCAAACCAAACACTTGACCAACAACAAGGGCATGGGAAGGAAAAAACCCACAAAATTTGAGGGCAAATTAAACCAGCACCGTCAGGACTTACATTGCTAAGGGTGTGAAATATATTAAAATTATGACAGAATAAATCAAGATGCATTCAGGTGTTAATTGCCTTTGCTTTGCCACCTGGGACAATCAATGCTAAACGATTTCCTCAACTAGATGAGCACAAGGAGTCATAAAAGTGTAATGATTCATTTCAATGCATTAACATATTCCGTACAAGTTGATTAAAGTTTGCAATAAATTATCCCATCCATCCTATCTTACTTGTCAAAGAATTAAAGATATTTGAAATTAATATTTTTACCAGACCCCTTACAGGAAATTGATGTCATTACAAAGCAACAGTTAATACTAACAAGATTCTATAACTGTAAAATTGTTTCAATCAGTTCTAATCTGACGAAATCCTAAAATGGCTCTGTTATAACCACAAGGTTAGAACATGTCACAATTACTGTTCCTTGCAGTAGACTCTCCTTATGGCTTCCTATACTTCCATACAATTTCAGGTTTTAATTTTTTAATAAGTTTGATCTTATCTCAATTTCTTGGCTCTGTTATATCTTGGGATAATCACAAAATCCCCATAAACTGTTTTGTCCTAAATGATTGTGTATCCTAACCATCATATGTGCTCAACTTTTTTCTATTTCTAAAGAGCTTTTAACCAGAAAGCTACAATTATATTTGGTCCAAACATAATTTCATCTGTAGAATGAATTTAAAGAAGTGCTTTCAGAGTAAACCTTGTGCTGAGATCTGAGTTGGCACAAATGAAACCTAAAGTCTGCACAAGATGAAGAAGTATTTGTTTTATTTTCCTTTCGAGGTATTTTCTTTGACAAAGAGCTTTCATGTCAGATCTTTTGTGAAGCAAAATGACAACTCTTCTCCATGAGGAGCTGGTTGTGCTTGAGATCTGCAGCCACAGAGAGGGAAAGGCAATTTTCTGTTCTTACCTATCATCAAAAACGAGCTTTGCTCTCCTTGACTTTGCACTTTCCGTAGCCTGAGCAGAGGCAGGAGGGCAGCTGGAGGAATTGTTCACAATCTTTTCCTGAAAGGGAAATCAATGCCAAATAATACATTTAAAGAACAGTTAAATTTCCTCTGCCTTCAAGAGAAGCATTTGTTGTGTAAATTTCTCCCCTGACTTCACACGTTCTATGCAACAAGGACAGTTTGCAGCTGCCTGAGCTGCCACTGAGCACAGGGAATAAATAATCAACTTCCAGGAGGCTCCCACCTAATGCTGGCACAGAGCAGACACCAGGCTGGGATGGAGCTCCTCACTCCAACCCTCTCCATCAGAGGGAAGGACGCAGCCAAGGCTTTCCAAACACACTTAGATCCAGGAAATTCCTCCCTCAATCTCCCATGTCACTGTTTCTAAATTTTGCTCTTCCACTCTAACAAAGAGATGATGAGGATTTTAATTTCTCATTTCTATAAACAACACACTCTGCTGAATGCATTTGCCTTGAAAAAAAACCCCACAGGAGTAGGTACTACTCTGAGAAAGGTATGAGTAAGCACAGCTGAAGTATAAAATGACAAACATATCACAAACATACAACTGGCTTTGGGACATTTATATTTTTAAATTCCATCACATCTAAACATCTTCTCAACCTAAATCTCTTAAAAACCATTTGCTGCACCATCTTCATAACCATGTTTTTTCCCCCCAACCACAGAGAGCACTGTAAATTCCTGAGCTGGAGTTAAAATTATCTTTCTGAGCTCTTACAATGTCATAAAATGAGAGCTACAGCTTCCCAGCCCAGCACTGAGCATGGACCAAGCTCCTGCTCTCCTGCAAAACCAGGACAAGTTCTATATCTGCTCTGAGGAGACAAGAGCAACTTCATTGTTCCATTTACCAGTGTGTAGACAGCTTTCTAGCGATATTTCTCATTAACCAATTAATACACAGGCAGCATCAGTCACCAGGAGATGACTAAGACTAAACTAATTTAATCAATTAACAGAAGAATTTGCAGGATAATCATTAGTATTCCACCTCTCCCCCGAAGTGTTTTCTAACTTATGGATTTCCAAGGCACCTAAGCACTATGACACAAAACAATGCATATCTAATATTAATTACATTTTAACTTGAACTAAAAACTGTTTAGATCAAACTGCAGAGCAAAGCAGGAGGTTTAAGGCATGTACAGAGTCAGCCCTTTACCTTGGCTTCCTTGGCACTACTGGAACCCTTCCCCTCTGTCTTCTTCTGTTTGGAAGAGGAGCTGCTTTTGCTGCCACTGCTGCTTTCCTTGCCTGGGTTGCTGCTGGATTTTAAGGATGATGACTGACTGACCGTCCTCTTCCGGGACCCGTGTTCCTGCTTGGAATCTTTCTGTAGGACTGGGGCAGCAGGAGATGGCAGTAAATCCTTCTCTTTAACAGCACTTGGCTTTGAAGACCTGCACAAAAGGAACAAATTCAGGGTTAGGGTTTCTTTCCTTAAAAAACCAAACCCAAAACCAACCCAACAAAAACAACCCAAGAAAACCCAACACACAAAACTTCGATTTTTAACTTTTAAACTGAAAAACCCTTGGTTTTTAAACAAGACTTGGCAAACCAGCTATGGAGAAAAGGAGAATAATTTTGGAGAATAAATTTCTTCAAAGCCAGATTGAACTCGTTTTCACCATTTTATTTGTTCTGACCTGAAAACACAGGCAAAACTAGACAAGTTCTAACCATAAAACCACACCCCTACACCAGTTCTTAAAAAAAACACCCTAAACACTCACAATTTCAGCACTGCAAGCCAATGTCAGCGCCAGGCTGTCTGTGCAGACCAGCCAGCCAACAGCTCCAGGGAAAGATGCTCCAGATAAATCACTGGAACCCAGGGAATGGGAAAACTTCCTCAGTGCAGCCTTTCAGGACAGTCTTACTTTGGCTGCTGAGGGATGCTGTTGGCTATTCCTGGCTTCCCATAATTATTATTTCTACACATTATTCCTATAAAATCATAGAGTTTCATTTAATTAAGTGTCCTTCAGAGAACTGCACTGGCAATCAAGGAAATATCAGAAATAGCAGGTGAAAAAGCAAAATCAAGCTAGAAATGTGTGCCTTCATTCCACATCTGCTTCCTAACAAACACTAAGACACTGTTTAATTCAGGAGGGGCAAAGAAGAGTTGTAACATTTGATGTGCTGCAGCTTCTCACATATTTGTAATTTGGCAATTACTCACTAGAAATATTATCCATGGCACAATTACACCAGTTTTCAATTGCCTGAACTGAAACAGCAGTTTTCAAAAGGCAGTGGAAAAAATTTACTCTTTTCTGTGAATTAACACTGATCAAGAAATAAATCAAATAAATCAATTGCAAAAAGCACGGGAAATTCAGAAATAACATATTAAACAGTGTTGCTGATTTGCTATTTCCGTATTACTTTGCTTTTGGGTCACTCTCTCTTTTCTTTAGCTAAAGTTCCAAGCTAAATTGATAGAGGCTAAATCCATGGATCCAAAGCTCAGTGCCATCAGCTTCCAAGACAAAGTCAGTTGTGCAATTTACTCCCAGTTTACAAACTTGCTAAATGAAGAATTACCAGATTGAGTTAATTTAAAAGCACAGATTTTGCAAGATCAAAAAGCCAGCTGCAGAGCTGCTTTCTAAACCAAAACCAACTCCACTGTGTATTAGAGAAAACCAGGAAGCAATCACCTGACTTCTGTTAAGTAACACAATTGTCTTTGGCCAATGTTTTTGGGTATGAAAATTAATTTCCACCAACTAATATTAGAAACTCTGAAATAAATTTTTTTGAAGGTAAGAAATAATGAAATTTTACTAAATGATTAAGGAAACACTTGTGGTAGGGGAGTGGAGAAGAGGGTGCAGGCAGGCACCATCCTCTCTGTGACAACCCTGAGCCTTCAGTGTTGGGAACAGCCAAGATACTCACTCCCTACTGCTGGAAGTCTTGTGTCCTGATGGAGCTTTTTCTTCCAGTTTCGTTTTCTTGCTTTCACTGGCTCTGTTTTCATCCTCATTCTGAGTAAAGCAAACAAGAAATACATCCAGGAAATATCCACTTTTACAGCTTCACTGACAGTGGCAATATTTCACATTAAGAGACCCTATTTAGCAGGTGTTTTACAGTGTACAGAGTAAAATACACACAGACCACAAAAACATGACCTACAGCATCTAATCCTTATCAAATATTTGACCAGACCCTGATATTGGAACAAAATGAAAAACCAAGTCTGGCTACTAAACTACAACCTGCATAAAAGCAGTAGCAGCCAAGTTGTTCATTTTAGCACAAATATATTATCATCATGAAATACAAGAAAAATCTGCCAAAGGCTTTGGCAAAGATCAGGAGACAGATTTTATGTTGTAGGGTTTAAAGAGTGTCTTATGAATGCCAGGAAAGGGTAAAAATCTAATCAGTCTATTAAATTAAGCTCAGAGATGTTGAAGACTATATATTTATATACATTTTAATCCTGAAGTCAAAGGATCTTGAAGATGAATTTCTCAAGTGTCTTCATGGAGCACTTGAGGGATCAATACAGTGAATAAACGGAAAATGAGGCCACAGAGGAAATCCCCTGGTAACACATCCCACATTCAGACCCAAAAGGTTTCTGTTTTGTGACACTGATGCTGCAACCCTGAGCCTTGTGACCAAGGAAACACAAGAGCAAACAATGAGTAGACCTGTGGTACCAGTTGTGTTTGGAGCACTCAAACCTAAAACTGGAGGGACGGGGAAAAGGGGAGTTCTTTATTTGCCTCACACAGGATTCCATCCTCTCTGGTGGCACCAGGAAGCCTCACAGTAATCAGAGGCTTCCCAAAAATGAAACATCAGACTGTTTTCTGGGATAAAGCCTAAATTAATTGGTCTTACCAAAGCTTTCTGGTTTAGATGTGAGAGCACAGATCTTTAATGCTCTAACTCCAAATGTGTACTGAAAGGTGTAACTGATCAAAGAAAGAGAAGTCAGTGAATTCAGACCCATTGGAGCATGCAAGTGCATTCTCAGGAACATCAGGAATTATACAGCAACACTTGCAAAATTATTCACTGTGCTGGTCAGTGTGATCCCCTTTTTACAAAAAACCCTCTTTTTCTGACTTCATTTCTTCAACTAGAGAAAACAGGAAACTTAGTTAGGAAAATAGAGGACAAACCTCTGTTTGTGGTTACATGTCAAGTCTCCCAGATGACATTAATTTCAGCAAGTGATCAAGTTTACTTTGGTTACTCAGTGGGAAAACTGGTTTAACTGAAACTATCTATCCCCTCAAATGACTCTCTCAATGATTTCACAGAATCCTTGGATTGCAGATGTCAACAAAGTCTCACAACCACTGCCAAATCCCTGTCAAAATCAGAGTAAAATCCAGAGTAGCACAGGGATTTCTGAATCCCCGATCCAGGGTTTCATGGCCCTAAATTCACAGACACCAGATGTTTATAAAAACTGAAAGTGGATCACTCAGTCCATCTGACAGTCCCACGTTTGCTCTGTCCGTGTGTTGAGGTTTCTAAAAGCAGTTTAAAATTACACCATCAACTACTTCTGACATATTCCTCCCAAGAGTACTATTCCTCCACTGATTCCTCTCCATTTTACTGCCTCCAGCCACCCTTGCTTTTTACTTATAGTTGAAGACATTAAATGCTTTTTCTGAAAAAGACTGAATATTATTATGGAGAGATCCCCTGCTCCCAGTGAAGCAGCACCCCAAGATGATGTTTTCTGCTGCTGCCACGCCCAAGGTGCAGTCCTGCCTCATCCCTTATCCTGGCAGTAGCCAACTCCATAGTTCAGGGAGCTGACTGAGATGAAAACTGACTTTTTGGGGGGTTTTTACCCAGGTGGATTTTCCACTGGATCAGCTGCCTATGCTGGCCTGCAGGGCACGAGGAGCTGGTGCCAGGTCAAGGGGAAGCAGGAGAGGGCTGGATGCAGAGCTCAGAGGCACAGAATGTGTGTCACCTCCATGACCTCTGGGTACAGGGCTAACAAACACTGCTACAGGGATGTCCTTCCTCCAAAAGAAAATCCCAACAGTCTCGTCCATAAGAGCACAGGGATGATCCATGTGTTCTACACAAACAGGTAGCAAAGCCATTCCTAAATCGCTCAGTTGCTACACTGAGGTGTGATCTGGGTTCTGGGATACACACAATCCACTGTGGGCTGAGGTAACAGGCAAATCTCTCTACAAAATTATCACCTGTTTGTGTTTCCTTTTGCCTTTTGTAGAACTTTTGTCCGACGGCTGTTTCTGGGATTCCCTGGGGTGCTTCTCCGGGGCGCTTTTCTTCTCCACTTTGGGTGCATCATCCTTGTAAGGCTTCCCTGGTATTCGGGATAAGAGGCTCAGGTCAATCTTCACAATGAGTGGGTACCTTTCATCAGGATCACTGAGTGGTGAAAGAAGCTCTTTCTCTTCCATAGGAGAGAACATTCTTTGCCGAAAAAAGCTGTCATCCTCCTCCATGGAAGATTTAACAGGAGTCCTATTGCTCTCAGAGTATTTGGGTGTTTGTGATGAAGGAGGCAGACTCTCATTTTCATCTGAATCAGAGGATGAGGTATCTGTTTCGATGAATTCCCTGGATTTCTGGGCAGATTTGCTTGAAGCCTTGTATTTCTTTTTCTCTGTCGTAGGCCGAGGGGAAGACTTGGGCTCTTTCTTTATATTGGGTTTCCTGGAGCCTTTTGTGGCCGCCTTATGCCTGTTTGAAGGGATATTTGTTGCCATATCTACTGGGGTTTCACTTTCTATTTTAAGACCTCCTCTAGGCTCTTCCACAGATGTCTTTTCTGCTTTCTTGGGCTGTTTTTTCCCCACAGTCCTCCTCTGTGCCGAGCTGTCACTCTGGGCAGGCGATTTCTGCCTGCCCCGACTGCTCTCCGAGCCCTTCTGGGTGGGTTTGGAATCTCTCCCTGGTGTAGAAGAAATGGAATCCTTGGATCCACCTTGATCAGTGTACCCACTCCCTGTGCCCTGATCCCGTCCCTCTTTTTTGTAGCCTTGGGAGGATGGAATATTGCTGTCCACGGAAGAAGCTGGTGACACTTTATGGGAATTGACTTTGTTCAACCAGTTATCCAGTTGCCACTTGTTTGTCGGTGGTGGCTCTGGCTAAAAACAAATTAAAAAACAGAGTTAGAGAAGATATTTCATTTTTCATTGCATTTCTTCCATCTTTTCCATGGGATAGCTGTATGATGCTGCACACCAAAGCAAGAGGTGCACCCAAACACCTGAGATAAATAACAAATGAAATACCGGTATAAATAACAGCTCAACTTTCCCTTCATCTGGAGCAGCTGCTATCAACAGGCAGTATTTGATGTCATAGTTTTTTAAGGTATGTTATTTAACTTCTGCTTTCCAACAGACAACTGGTGGTACAGACCACCTCAAATTTAAACACCAGGTGTCTGTTTATATAGAGAATTGTCATACCCAACTACAGGTCCTTCGGCAGAAGAACAGTCCAGCCTGAAAAAGAATCCACGTTGGTCTATTTTTTTTTTCCAACAGTTTGAGAATTTATTCATCTTTCCTGTGTTAAAGCTGAGCATTAATGCCAAGCATGGGCAAAACCCTACCTCGGGGGATGCACTCTGGGATGGTTCATTGGCTTCACTGTCACTGGAACTGCTTTCACTCTCCGAGTCAGATCCTGAGCTGCTTTCAGAGCCACTGTGGCTGCTCGAGTCATCCCTGGAGTTATCTGCTCCTTCACTGTTATGCTGGGAAGGTTCAGAATTACTGAAAGAAAAATGGTGAAAAACAAACATTACCCAAGCCCCAGATACATCCTAGAACTCCTTTCATTAGAAATTACAAAATATAAAATTTTAATTAATATTTACTAGAAAATGCAACATAACTGAACACAGTTCATTGTGGAAACAACCAAACTTTGGTTTTTCCCTGCCTCCCAAAGTGGTCAGTGTAATTTGCAGGATAGACACTATTTAATCACCGATTAAATTATAATCACCTTTTGCTTTAATACAAGACAAAGAACAAATATGAATTTTGGAAATGAGCTCAAGCCAAGACTGCTGACTAGGCTGAATATCTTTCCTCTCTTTCCTATGCTGCAATCCCCCAGGAATTCCTACCTTCCAGGTGTGCTCCTTGGCACTGTCTTATCGCAGTCCTGCAATTAAGAAAAACAGCATGAAGCTTCTAGAAGTCATTTTAGGCTTGTATATACAATTAAGTTGCAAGACATCAATTTAGAGCCTTTCATTTTTTTAATATAGCATCTTCATTCAGTATTTGCAGCAGCTTAAATTTATCTGCTTTTTCCTTACACAGAAAGAAAAGCAAGAGTTATTTTCTCCAGGTTTTCACCACAAATTTCTATATTCTTTGTGAGAATTCCCATTTCTACCACTAATTAATAACACGTTTCCATCTTTTTGAATCAGATGATTCAGCATTTCACAATGCTGAAATCCCAAAATGCCCAGGGTACTTGGAGTTCACTGACTAAATGCATTATCTCCAAGTTTTCCACATGAATAAAGTCAAGTACTAGAACTGGGAACATGAAGAAAAGAAACACCAGAGGAGTGAAGTTACTGCTAGGCAGCACAGACATACAGGTATTTTTATTTCACATGCTAAGGGCCATTTCTGGTAGAAGTTGCATAAAGTTAATACCAAAAAGAGTAAAAAAGAGATTTATTTTTATAAAAATAAAGGTGCTGCTGTACTCCCACTGACATATAGAGCACCTCTTATCATCCCAAACACAGTCCCAAGGTACCAATGCACAGAGATGTTTACACCATGAACTCTTTAGCTGGAATGGCAGAACATGAGGGCCCCATCCTAAATAATGAGCCATTATTTATGTTCTAAAGTACGCTGTTGCCATTTGGTGTTCAGAGAAAGCCCACGTGAAATCAGTAAACAAGAATTTCTAGATAAAAGCATAATGTTTTCACAAAACAATTTCCCCCCAAGATTACATTTAGGAATACCTGAGGTTTGCCTAAAAACATTCCACTAGATTTTAGTTTCTTAATCCCAAATCTCCTGTTAAACTGCCCAGTTTGCTGCTGGGACCTGATCCTGCTGCAGGACTGAACCATGAATGAATTCAGTGTTTTTCTGGAACTCTGATTTAAGGCACATACCTGCTCTCCATCGCTGTCTTCGCTACTGCTGAGTTTTAAGTCATCTTTCAACATACTAAGTAAAAGGGAGAAAGTGAGACAAGTTTTTCCAGGTACTTTAATTACTTTCAAAGCATTCTTCTAGATTTCAACATGCCACTGTTTATCCTACAGAGAGGCTGCGTGGGTGAAAGCCACCAGATACTATTCAAACATTTCATGTTTAAGAATGGTGAGCTGAGTCATTCTTTAGAGAAGAATAAGGATTCAGGTACTTTGACTCCTTAGTCCATTCTGCTAAATTTAGAAAGGAAATTTGACACAATTTACTGATGTGGGAGGAGGTAACTTGTATATGTTCAACTTCTTACACACAATGGCCAAGAACAGTGTTTTAAATGGAATAAAGAAAGCCAACACCAGTGGCTGCTTCCTGTCTTGTGGCAACAGTGCAACTGTCCTAAGCCATAATTAATTATTATTATTCAAAGCAATAATTACTTATGGTAGTCATACATACATTATTTCACAAGACTGAAAATACATGAGCACACTGAAAACATATTAACAGGGCTTTTATGTTTAGGGAGAAATATATTTGATTATAAAAATAAAACATCTTACTCTGTCTGGTTTGATTCGCATCTGCAGAAAGAAAATGAGAAAGGATTAAAAAGTCTGACACTTCTGAGTTTCACAGTAGAGCTGTTCCTACTGATGATCTGGAAAGGAATACCCGCCTCTAGGATCGTGTTCCTGAAATATTTGTCACTGCTATCCTTTTCGAAAAGATGCAGTTATCTCCTTTTTAGAGGCTTTTTTTACCAGATCATAATCACTTTAAAAAAAAAAAAAATCATTTAAAGCTGAATTGTCACAGTAAACATCATCTAAACTTTCTTCCCATGCATCCCAGCTCAGCATGTGTTCAATCTTGCCTCTTGTTCTCAGATGTCCTCATGTTTCCCATCTTTGGAAACAGCAAAGTTCCTCTCAGCATCTTCTTAAACTGCATGTTTTGGGGAAACTTACTGTAAATCTACATTAATTGAGGGGGGTTTCTTTTTGTTCTATTTCTTTTCCATAGGTCACGTGCTTTTTAATCTTGCCAATTCAGTGGCAGAAGAACCAGACTTAATTCTGTGACTGCATCCCAACAAATGGTAACAGAGAGTAAGTTTTCAGATTCTACTTTCATTAACATACAATCAGCCAGTAAATATTTATTTTTATGGGTATATGTGTTTGGAAACAATCTTTTAACTGCATATAATTGATTTTTAGGTATGAGAAAGGTGGACTACAGCCATCTAAAATATTCCAGTTGCTTTTAAATTTTTCTGTGTTGCTGTGTCCGTGTCCATAACTAATGGAAACATTCGTCAGTGAATTAATAGACTGAGCAGAACAAACCTCACAAGATCCCAGACACAGTTTTCTGTCTCCTCCAATCCAAAACCTTTCCTTATCCTGTATTTGTGACACCTACAAGCTGCTTCCAGCTGACAGCTCTGCAAGGCACATGTTTGGTAAGTCCTGTCCTGCCCACTCTCACATGCTGATCCCCTTCTCCTGCCAGCCAAGGAGAGGATGCTGAAGTGTCTGTGCAAGAGCTGACACATTCTACTAACAGCTATTTTCCAAATCTCTTAAAATATGACTGTTGTTTGTGAAATGTTTTCTCAACAGCTACTTACGATTTGGATTGATGACCATTGGATGTTTTGGACGAAGGATTGTATCGTTCTAGAGGAAGAGAAAAAGAAATGCACAGTTGAAAACTCTGGCAGTAAAAGAAGTCACTCCAAAGCTGTCACAAGGATACAGTCATGGATAAACCATGAACAGCTGAGGGGACAGGAAGGAGCAGTAACCAGGTGACACAAGGTACAACCTCCCACAGACTGAAGGAGGGAGGGAACGCCAAGGCAAAGTACTAAATACAGCCAATAAATTAATCAAGAAAATCATTTAAATCATTGTTGTCTAAATGAATACACAGTTTGTTACTAATGTTGTGAAATCTGTTTTGCTTCTACTAAGATTAAACTATTGCTTTCTACATGGAGGATATGGGATATAGATCTGTCTATTGAGCTCTGACTGTTTCAGCATCCCCACACAGCTTTTGAGTGGATGAGCAACTTCCACATCCCAAAATCTTTCTGAAACACCAATTCTGACAACAGGAATACACACTGATATCATCTGCTTTTCAGTTTGGTTTTTTTCCCCCTTCCCTCTTCTTTAATCCTGGCAAATAACTGAGTGTAGCTCAACAGAAACAAGAACTGAGACTGTTTAAAGCTTTCCAGAAAATCCAAACTGGAGCTGAAAACTGGCTCTGTGTTTTAATTAACCTTCCTCTTCCTTTACACACCTAAAGATCAGCTGCTCCTATAACGTGAGCCTATGGTTTAGCATTATGGAATTAAGCTTTAATTTGTTTCCTTAAATCCCCACTGTATCAGGTGTTCACATTAAGCTGCTTGTGAATATCTAAGAATAAACCATTCTTCTTTTACTATTTAAGCTGTTTAATCACTTCAAGAAGGAGTGGAAAGACTTTTGGAAGGTAACAGAACAAATGGATTTCACTTTTAGCTGGTATGTTACCTGTGTTAAGTGTTACTTTCAGCAATATTCAAAATAATTACACAGTTAAAAGAAATAAAACTGCTTTTGTCTAAAATCCAAAAATGCATTCTGGGACAAGAAGTTCAAGGATATTACTAAGCATATTATATGAGTTCTTGACCAGTTCTCTCTCCTGATTTTAAAATGTCGAAGTGAAAACCAAGAGTGAAACTGCAACGTCCTTTTTCTACTGAATATAAGCAAAAGCACTATTTCAGTTTCCAATATGTCCCCAAGCAGGGAGTTGGGTTTTGTAAAAGTGTTTTGGTTTAATACTCAGCTATTTTCAATTCAATCAACCATGGAAGCATTTTTTCAAGAATTAGAAAATGTGATCAATTAAAAATAGTTATTTTTTCCTAGAACACAACACCCTTGCAACTCAGTGATAACTTTCTATATCTGAACAAAGAAACAAAAGGAAATCAAGCAATTGTTTTATAGCTTAAAACTTGAGAAAGTAGACTCCATCTTATTACCAGTCTGGAAAATCTCATTCCCTAAAAAACATGACATCTTAGGAGATGCTGAGAATCATGGATGTCAACAATAGCATTAAACATATTCCAAGGAGTTTAATATACTCACTCTGTTCTCCAGTGCCAAAACTGGACTGCTGAGATTCCTAAAGGAAGAAAAGATCACAAATGTTGGGTTTTTTCCACTGGGAATTTTAACATACTAAAAACCAGGCTGTAAGGAAGATATTCTTTCTACTTCAAGGATGGCGTCTAACCTCTGAAAAATGGGAAAAAACTATCAACAACCAGAAAGAGGGATTCATTATCCAGGCCCCAGAGCAGCCCAGGTGAAGAGCTTCCCACTCCTCTTCCTCAGCCCAGCTCACCCACGTCCTTGCTGGGCAGTTGCACTGCATCATAGCTGGAACTCCAGAATCCCTCTGTAACTTCCATAAATCCCAGCTCCCTGTATGTTTAGCATAGAGAGGAACCATTCAGAATGTTTGTTTATCCTCCTTATACACAAACTTTGCTGCTTGTTTGAAGTATTTTCCTTCAAACCCTTTTCTCCTCATTTTCCTTTTCCAGGCACACACAGCACCCTGAGGGACAAGCAATGAGGACACGAAAAACCTCTCAACAAAAAAATTTATCTCAGCCACAAAGGACCCTAAGGGACAATCTGAGATTTAAATTGTGACCAGCTCTGCACACTCTGCCCAGAATACTCCATGTGGGTCCCTGGTAAATCCAGCCAGGCTTGGGTAGCCAACACAGCGTTCCCAGAATAGCCAAATCTCCATGAAATCACACAATTCCCTTGTGCAAAAGCCAATACACAATGATACCATAGATTTACAGAAAGGTTTGAGTTGGAAGGGACCTTAAAGCTCATCTTGTTCTGCCCCTCTGCCATGGGCAGGGACACCTTCCACTATCCCAGCTTGCTCCAAGACCCATCCAACTTGGCCTTGGACACTTCCAGGGATGGGGCAGCCACAGCTTCTCTGGGCAACCTGTGCCAGGGCCTCACCACCCTCACAGCAAAGAATTTCTTCCTAATATCATATAAAACTAGCTGTGAGAGATGAAGCCTTGCAAATTTTAGCACTTTTATCATCTTCAGTATTCCCATTCCACAGAAACCTCAGTTCTGACTCCCAAGACACAGTAGATTATAAACTTTTTTGAAACCCTAAAATACTGCTTTAACAAACAAATACACAGAGGCTACTGAGCTACTGAAAACCCACTTCCAGGCTGGAGTATCTTTTTAAAATAGGACCTTCCTGACCTCATTTTAAAATGAGGACAACTGCCAGTCCCAGAAATACAAATTGAGTCAAATATTTCCAATTTTTTAGCTACATACATACGTTTTACCTAAATGGTCTGGCAGTATCCTACCAAAATTACAATAAAATGAATTCCACTTTTTCTGGTACACCTGTGAACCAGTTTTGCCACACAGCCAAGTCAGTGCCAGGCAATTTATAAAATGGAGGTTTTTAAACACACAAAAGCTTTACACAGCAAAGCAGACTTAAAATGTTTCAATTTCCCTTAACTTTGTATTTCTCAAGTGGAGCAGTTGCAATAATGCACTGAACAAGTATTTTGTGCATGGGGAACTTGATGGGGAACCTGATAAGGAACTCTCCTTGGAAGGTGTTTCTGATCCTTACTAACTGAAAGAAAGGAAGGGACAATAAAATAAAATTAACCTCTGTTTAAAGTGCAAAGCAAAGATGGAGAGAAGTCTTGTGACTTCAACAGAAAGCAACAGTCACACTTCCTTCAAAATAAAACCTGGTTTTTTATCTTTTACACAGGTAGGAGGAGGGCAGGTGTGATTCCCTGAATCTCTTTTGCCACTGGCAGCTCAGACGCCAACAGACTAAGTCAAAAAAGAAGTAACGACCACACAGTAATCAAACACCACACCTCCAGAGGCACTGCACTGAAGGGAGCATGGGATGGGGAACTGGCACCCCTTTACCAGCACACGGATGAGGAATTTGCAGAACACACCTGCCTAATTCCTCGCTTTAGTCAGCTTCCTACTTGGAAGGCAAAGCACAGGCTCTCAGCTAAGTGCACTTTAATGAGGTGTTATGGTTAAATGCGCAACTTTTTCCAACTCTCTTGCCATCTATTGAATACATATTTCTTTAAGAAACTCAGAGATCAAAAAAAAAAAAACAGCTCTACTTTCAACTCCAAAGATATTTACAGCAGCAGCTTCTAAAGGTCTGCTTCAGAAAGAAATTCAAAACAACTGAAAGGAAGGAAACCCTTTTAACCAAAATATAATAGACTGCTACGGTTACACAGGGAAGACACTTAAGCAGGAAACAAAAAGTATGACAAAAAAACGTGGAGAGAGGAACTCTCCAGCTGGACAGGACGGCATCGGGGGCTGGATTCCCCCCTCACAGACCTGGCTGTGGTGAACGGGACCCATTTCTATTTAATAGCTGAAATCTCAGGTCAGATCTCATTTTCATTTCTCAAAAGGAAGTTTCCATATTGCTGCAGATCAAGGGATCCGACTGCTGGCCTTGGTCACTCTGGCACAGGGCAGGAATGGAGGAACCTGGAGGCAGAATCCACCTCTCCATGGCCTTCAGGCCCCGGCGCAGGTACAAACAGTGCCAAGCCTCCCGTGGTGCTGGGAAACAAAAACCTTCCCCTCCCCAGCAAACAGCTGGAGTTTTTTAATATATTTTATAAACATGCCAGTATTTTTGGCGGTTTTGACTGTGAGCCCATGGATAAAATTACAGAGTGTTAGGTCACGGGATAACATTTTTTATCAAGTCTCAGGAATCTACATATTTTTCATAGCATCCATAAAACTTTCCCTGACCTATTTTCATGGAGTTTTATCTTCTGATTCAAAGACTTCCTGGTAACTGTTAGATATATTTATAGTAATCAGAGAGGCCCCAGTCAGGAGTTTGGGTTCCTTCAAGTTACTCACTCTCTACACATGAGGAAAGCAATCCCATCCCAACAGTTTGACAAATAAAATCAAGTGGTCCACCAAAGGGAGCTTAATTCTGTGTGAACAGGAGAAACATACCAACTTTTGCACACAGGAGAAATGCTGTGAAACACTTCAGCATATGACTTGTAATAAATGGAGCACAGTATTAAAGAGGAGGAGCTTTCCTGCAACAGAACTGCTTGATTAAAGTAAACCACTGTTTTGTTTTGTTTGGTGAATTCTGCTCTGGGCCCAGACTGCACAAACCTATGGCTCACTAACTCACTGGAATTCTGCATAGCTGCTGCTGCCAAGAATGACAGAGGGGAGAAGGCAGAGGAAATTATAGGCTTTGGATGCAGAGAGAGAATTTGACAGAGTTCCACGGCTAAGATGTGCAGCCACAAAATAAAAAAGCTGGCAAAAAGTCAAGAGAGTCAGAGCAGCCATAAATGGAATTTTTTGCAAACTGGGTGAAGAAACACAATCCTGGTTGAGAGGTTCAGAAAGCCCCACAAGCCACCTTTTTTGTTCAAACGTTAACATAACTGTGCAGTCCTAGGTAGTTTCTCTCTGTGTCATAGACATGGATTTCTGCACACTTCTCCTCAGACTGAGTCAAATGCCAGGGATACACAGAAACAAGCAGCATTCAAAGTATTCAAGTATTCAAAGTAGTGGAATAAGGACCTTTGTTGATGAGAAAAGGTGTGGGATTTCTTTCTCTATAATAAAAGGTACGAATTATTTCCAGGCTGACAGTTTTATATAACACAGCAAATAAACCCTGACTAAGAGTAGTATATGCAAGATTAATATTGATCTAATGCTAAGAAAATAGACGACAGGATTTACTTTCTAGATATGCCTTCCAAAGTAAAGCTGAGAACTGAATGGCATGTTCTGAATTTTCTGATCACTGGAGAGAAACAAAATGCAGTGAAACAGGAACATGCCACACAAAGGGTGGAGACAGCAGGACTGCCCATGGCTCTGAGATATCCAGCCAGGATGAGAAGCTCAACTCATACCAGTCTGGGGTAGTTTTGTGGATATGCCCTTCCAGCATGGACCTGGAACCTTTGGCTGAAGGAAGGCGATGTCAAATCATTCACATAAGACGACGGGTTTAGACATATCACATCAGAAACCTCAGTGAGAAACTTTTCTTAAAATTATTCTCTCAACTGTTCTGGTTTGGGGAGCAATTTGGATCAAACAGGAAATTAAGAGCAGCAAATGATGCTCTAAAACAGCAGTAGGTCAAATAAAACATAGTCTTAATCATTACAAAGGTAACTTTTAAAAGATAGTCTGATTTCTATAGTCTGAAGCTATGCCAAGTTAGGGGTGGGGCACCCCAATTCCTCACAGAGATATGTTGAGTCTGGAGAAAAATCCTATTGTTGAGTTGAATCTTTTACTGGTAATCAGCAGATACAGGAAACAAACCATGAATTCCTGGATGAGTCAGGAATCTCCAAGCTGGGTTTTACCCACAGTTATCTCCCCTGCCTACCCATGGGCTCCCAGGATCCTGCAGACTGCAGAGCTGCTCTTCAAGGCAAACAATTCCCAGTGCCAGTGTGCCCCAAAACCCTGCAGCTGGGGCTGCCAGACCCGACCCCAGGGAAGGAGAGAGATCTCCTTCCTCAGAGGTGTCAGCTCCAGCAGGTCTCCTGGAAATGTGCCCAGAGCTGTCAACAGCAGCAAAGAGGTGGTTTTCTCTTTAGAATTAACAGCTTAAACCCTTCATAGTTATTAAGCACACAAGAGGTTGGGAAAAGGACCTTTTGAAACAAGTGATCTGAACATTTCTGATTTTTAAAAGGTTTTAATTTTTTGTAAATGTAAAAATCTCTTAGAAAGACACTTCAAAATAAGGAGGAAATTTCAGTTTAAGCAGAGAAATACACTTAAATTTCTCAGCATTTATCAGCCAGACTCTGATCCTTTGCTACATGGAGGGAAACTCACTTGGTTCTACATAAGTAGTGCAAACCATTTTCCTAATAGGGAAAAGGCTCAAAGGCATTTTCAAGCCTTTCAAGTATCCTGAAGATTTGAATTTATGAAACAAAAGTTAAAAAAGAAAGTTTGACTATAGACAACCTTGCAGACTTCTATCCGTGCAAAACAGAGGAAAACTTTGGACATTCCTCATAAGGTCACTGCTGACAAGTGGTTTTGAAGCAAAATAAAGAGACATAAAGCACTGAAATAAACCCGGATTATACAGAATTGAATGTAAGAGTTCCAAAATCCTGATCTTTAACAGGAGTTACTTTTACAACATTCAGTATTTGAATACAGCACTGACCTTTGTTGGAAAGGGGAATTTGGAGGGTTCAGTTTTGCATGGTGTATGGATTGCAGTCAGTGGAGGGGGCCAGGAGTGGGTCATCTCCTACAACAACAACAACAAGAAAAATTAACAGAATTACAGCAAAGATTTCATTACAATCTGAATTTGAATGGTGACTGTCTCTCAGTTTTCAGCTCATTGTTCACCCTTCACTAAGATTTATATTCAAAACCTTAATTTCCCCAATGTGCAAAGATTTTGCATATAAACAGTTTAAAATTCAGGTTATCCATGAGAACAGATATTGCATGTAAACCTGAATTTTAAATTTTTATCCCTGAGAACAGATAGTTAAGACATAATAACAAACAGAAAGGCATAAATCAATAAACTTGGTTGGCCTGAATGTAAACTGCAGTACAGGTCAGAGTCTGATCATTTCAGACCATGAAGAACACGTGTGGGACACAGGGGCAGAAGGAAGAATCCTAGGAAAGGGAAACCTACAGAGTTTAAGGAAAAAGGGGAAAATCAAATGCCTGAAGCTTCAAAGAAAGTGCCTTGTATTCTTTCAAAGCATCTCTCAGGACCACGCAGTACTGAAGGTCAGAGGAGATGGCAAGCCATGGAAATGCTCAAGGGGGGCCTGATGATCCTTTTCTGGGAGCAGACATAGGACAGGGAATCGCAGGACTTGGGGAAAATAACCCAGGTAGGGGACCGGGAAAATTCTGCCACGGGGTAGCAAAACACCTACTATACTCTAGAAAGGTATCAGAATGAAGGACTGTATTCTGGTGGAAGAAATGGGTAGTTTTGATTACCAGGGAGGAGGCATAAAAGAGCAAGAATGCAGTGAGGATATTCAGGAGACTGTGTGCACACCCACAACACCCAGTGCCCACTCTGCTCCCAGTTTTCCCAAGTCTCCTTGTGCTAGAGGAGCACCTGAAGAGCCCTCCTGTAAATGACTTCCAGCCAAGGCAGTTTGAAAGGCACTAATAACTGCAGAGTCCTTCCACCTCCTTAGGAATGTTTGAATTTTCAACAAATAAATGATGAAGAAGAGCACAGGGAACTTACTTTGAGGATTTCATCCACACAGCTCACCTCGCCAGATGCTGATGCCTACAAATCAAAACTTAAGGTTAACATCTCCCAAAGCAAATCTTCCAGGGACTAGAAACACTTAAAAACAAACTTCAATCTTTATCATGACTCATATGGACTCTACACAGATACAAACAGCCCTTGCTAATTCCTTTCATCAGTTTTAATATCAGATAGATCCACGTTTTTATGGCATGAGTCACATCCAGTTATGAAAAGCAAATACATGAGATCTATAAAACTGTGACAATGATCTCTTACTTCTCACTCGACAGTTAAAATGATCACAGGCACTCAGTGACATTAAAAACTTCAAGAGAGGGGAATGAGAATTGCAGCTTTCAATCATTTCCTGGAAGAAGCCACAGGATAATATCTTGAATTCAAGTGCAGGACCGTGAATTCACAGAAATGACAAACTGCATTCCCAAGTAAAACACACGTTATAGAGTGATTCCAGAAACAGCAATAATTACCAAACTATGAATCTTCTGCATCCCTGACTGCCACAAGCAGAAAGAAGCAAAGCTACTACAGGATTCACTGCCTCAGCACTGACATGGCAAGTCTTGACAAATAAAATCATTCTTAATTTCCTTACCTGTGTCCTGAATATTATTTTGCTATTTGCTGAAATCCCAGGAACAAAGGCTTTTCTCTGGCTACCATGATTCAAGGAGTTAGAGAGGAGATGCAATGAGATCTTATTACTAGGAAAGGCTCTCTCCTTGCCAGTGAGCTGGAGTCAGTCTGTGCCTTAACGAGTCAAGAATTACCAAACTCCTAAAAGTTGTTAACCCAATAGTATTTTATATCCAGCATGACTTACAGAAGTCCTTAACCCTGTTCAATTTGGTGAGTTAGGGTGAGCTTCTTTTCCCTAGGTATATATAATAATCACATTTAGTAATTGCTACACACTTCAAAAGAAAATCTGATATAAGCAGATATGATCAAGGCTAAGTCAACTGGGCTCCCAGTAACAATGTCAGTATCCAGGTTGTCAAAATATTTGTGTGTCCTTCTATTTCATTAACTTCTAACTACAGAAATACTCCATGAAAATTAGCCTCTCTGGGTTATCTCACCCTGCCTGAATGTCTCAGCCTTTACTTAATTAAAATCTCAGTACCCACATGGAAGAAGCAGAAGAAAAAAAAACTATTACTTTTGCACGTTCCCCACTGAAAATACAGCCTTCACTGCTTATGGTTAAGGTGCTTTGTGTAACAAAAAACACGGTGTTTACTAAAAACTCACTTTTGGTTAGGCAGATTGGGATTTTAAAGAAGCTGGAAAATCCCAGCCCAAATGGATTTACATTTCAGAAGCCAGGAAACAGCCAGCAACTTACATCCAGTGGCTGAGAGGGAATTTTCAGCTTGGTTAGGTGTGCTTTGCTGCTGGGCTTCAGCTCGTTCACGGCGCTGCTGTGGGTCTGACTGCTGTAGTGTTCCGAGGATAACTTTGGTTCCATGGATTCCTGCCCATCCATCGGCCTGACGTATGCAGTGGGTTTCTGTAACATTGAACTGGACTTGGACATTAGTGAAGGTGGAAAAGACTGATTAGAGTGTTGTCCACTTGAAAATGAGGGTACACGGGAGGGAGAGTCCCAGCTGGGATCAGGATCCCGGGGCGACTTTGACCGTTGATGTTCTTTGCTGTGGTGATCATTCCCATGAGATCTCGAATGGCTGGAGCTCAATCGCAGGAACAGCAGTGGTTCCAAGGTGGAAGAACGGGGTTTTTTCATGACCCATCTGGCTTTTTTTTCTGCTGCTGCTTCGCCTAGCTCCAGCCCATGCGTTCGTGCCTCTGGCCGCTTGCCCGTGCCGTGCCATCGGAGCGCTGCCCGTCCCTGCCAGGCCCGAGGAGCGCTTCTGGGACTGGGAGGAGGTGCTGGGAGCCGGCCCCACTGGAGTCCATTTGCTGCTCTGGTGGGAGCCTGTGCTGTGTCTCTGATCACCAAAGAAGCTTTGGTTTGATTTCTCGTCGGGTGCTGATGGAACGGTCGGTTTGGGAATTGCAACAAGCTTTTGGAGCGGTCTGTCTCCTATGAGATCCGTCATTTCATCATAGTTACCAAGCATGCTCTGGATACGACTGGACAACTTGTCTTCTTTGCTGGTCTAAGAAAATAATTTTTAAAAAATAATGATTTGAAACCAATCACAATTTCACTTTCACTTAATTGATTTGATAAGTACTGCACTTCATCTAAATTTCAGGTCTAAGTTCACGGCTAGAATTCATGTCTCTTTTGCCATTGTTTCCAATTCCCAATTTTAGTTCTTAAAGCAGTAATTTAACAACCTAAAACATAAGGAAAAGATGTACTTCAGCAGCAGGAACAGCTGAAAGAGCATTAATCAGTGCTTCAAATAATGCAATGGTGAGCTGGATGCAGGTTTAAAAGCAGTAGATGCCTACTGTCACCTTAAACATTATTTCTCTAACACAGAATGCATGAGTTCTAAAAAGTTTTAATTAGCAGTAAAATAAAATCAGCTTAACCTCACCCCTGCATGTAATTTTTAATTGGTATTTATATTGGCACAATGTTTGTTGCCCAGAGTTAAAAGGGTTCTTTCTTCTATAACCATTTCGTTTTCCAAATTAGGTCTATTAGATCATTCCCCATGCATCCCAATCAGCTCCAGTTAACTTCATAAAGGTGGGATTTGGTTATCAAGCACAGGAAAGTAATGGGAGGACATGAATAAAAAAAAAAATCACCAAATATTCCTCAACTTTCCTCCTGCAGGAAGTCAGTTTTTAGTAACAATGTTTTACTTCTTACAAACCAGTTGAAATTGTAATAAGGGAAGAGGTTTGCTTTCAAAGTGAGTTCTGAGCTACATAATTAAAATCTTAAATGGTGTTTTATTAGTTATCCCAGAATTAGGTTATTTTTTCCAATTCTGCTCAGTAAAGCAAACCTGGCAGGAAACCCAACACAGGCTTAAAGCTGTGCAAGATCATAAACAAAATCAAGTCCTTCAAAACAAACTAAAAAAATCAGATACAAACTACTGGAGTACTAGTTAGAGCTTATAATTCCATCCTATCAGGGATTTCAGCATTTAAAATTAACTTCCTATTTAAACATTTTCTTTCTGAACTTGTCCAGATCTGGATTACACTGATTAAAGGTTAGAAAGTTTAGCAACCAGCATTCATTCACCCCAAAAATGGCAACTTGGCATCACACAATGGACAGTTTAAGTGTTTTGAGTCACCGTACAGAAAGTGAAGGAAGGAAAAAAATTTTATGATTTTATTTTTTCTCTTTCTCATTCCCTTCAAAGCTTCTCCTCCTTCCTAAGCACTGTAAATCTGCCAGTGGAGCTGGTTAGTGACTGCCCAGCCTTATTTTCAAGCCCTGCTTAAATACTCGGTTGCCGTAAGAGCTTTGGATCTAAAAAGAATGCAGACAAAAATACATTTAAAACATGATTTCTGTTATGAAACCTGCATTTTCAAGCACTGCAGAAACTCACCACTTTGTAAGGTTCAGCAAAGAGAGGGGAGTTGGGTGGAAAGGCTTCGTCACCCTGCTGAATTTCTTGATTTCGCCTTTCCCTTTCTTTCATACGCAGCACATTCCGGTCTTCACGGTTCATGTTGCTACGGGCAAAACAGATAATTTCTGATCACAGAAGGAAACAAGGAGAGATGTGAGCGCACAGAGTCAGCCCCTGGTCCTGTTTGGCCAAAGAATGAGGATCATAACTCCTCAAACCCAGATGTTTGTCCAAATTCAGCCACTTCCCCCTCCAAAGAGCTGTAACCCCCAATCCACAGCTGCTCTAACAGGGAAACTTTATGCAGTATTAAAAAAAAATTGAAAAAAATCCACAAAGTCCTCAGGCAAGTAACTATTTCAAACCATTTCACCGCTCGACTCATTTCGCTGTCTCAGCCCACGCTGCACATCTCCCATTCATTTCTAAAATACTTTTTCTCCCCCACATCCCCCAGATGTTCTGTAACCCCCCACCCATTCAGTGCCTGGCTTTTCCTGTAGGTTTGGGTTTATTTTTGGTGCTGACATACCTTTTTTTGGCACCCATCCTCCAACATATTCTAACCTCAAGCTTTGATGTGGTTTCCAGGTCTCCCTTCCTCCCCTGACTCCCAAAGGCATTTCTACTCAGAGCAGTAATTTCAGGGAAGTTCTGGCAATATTGCACCTTCTGCCTTGGACCATATTCTCCTACTGCAAAAATTCAGATTAAAAACTTGCTAATACCCCTTCTTACAAATTTTACTTTGCAGTTTGGTTGTGCTGCTGGTGTTAACAGAAATATGTCAAATTGTTCCAACACACACAAAAGCTGGAAAAGATTCCCTCAGAACTTTATAAAGCATTGGGACTTAAAGGAGTAAACAAAGTAAGATGAGAAATAAGGTGGTACTAATTCCTTTAACATTTAATCCCAGCATGGTTTGGGTTGGAAGGGACCTTAAAGTTCATCCATTCCATCCCCTGCCATGGGCAGGGACACCTTCCATTAGACCAGGTTGCTCTAAGCCCCATCCAACTTGGCCTTGAACACTTCCAGGGATAGGGCAGTCAAAACATGTGCTAAACTTTCTATCAAGTGATTTAGAAATGTGCTTTACTGATCTGCACAAAGTACAGTAGGTGTTCCCAAGAAAAAGTTATGCTCTTCCACATAATTTGCAGTCTAAAACGAAAATGTTGGTTGCTTAGAAAACCATTATTTCATGTTTTTAGACAGCTGCCTATTAAAAAGAAAAAAAACTTGCTGCAGTATGACCCTGAAATCTGTGTAAACCCAGCTATCCCATTCTAAACAGGAAAACTTCAACCCATCACTCAGTTTTTAAAATACAAATCTCTTCACCTCAATAATATTACAGCCTCTTGCATTTATTTCTTTTACTCATTTGGCTTCATTTTGTCTGTTACTCTGAAAACAGTGAAGTCTAAGAGGACACCTAAACCAGAATAAAGCCAAGGTATAAGTTTAGATCTTTAATGTTTTTGAAGGCAACAGGTTTGTTGTATTTCCCTGCACCATAAAAAGGTATGAGCATCAGCTTAATTCATGCAATGATGATATCAAGCCTATGAACACAATACATTTGAAACTTTATGTGAAAAATCACTTTTTTCTCCAGTTCCCCTGTAATCAGCTGAACTCATGTAACTGCAGGTGACCATCAAGGCTGAGAGAGGGATCTATGCACTGGAATGTGGCCAGCAAATCCCTTGGATTATTTTGGCATTCATGACAAACTTGTTTTAAAAGTTTGAGGCTTAAAAAGCTCATTCTTCAGACTGCAGCCCAATTTCTTACACATGCAGGATTTAAACACAGACAAATAACAGATTTAATTATAGACACTGATCAGTAAAAGCCAATTAGAACAGTCTGAGTCTCTGGCATTTACTATTGAAGGCAAATTTTGAGGTAGAGAATAGAAGTGCCCTGGTTTTGGGAGGTTCATTCACATTAAAGGGATGGGATTGGGAATGATATACAGCTGTACATTCAGAATATTATAATTCTAAAGAATTTTACATCTATAATTTTCAAATAGAGGGTTAAATATTAACAAAGACTTTCCCTATTTTTTACGGAGTCAAGGATCATCTTTTAAAATTTTATCAACATTTACTATAACTCTTGGGACTGCAGAAAAACCAGCATTTTTACCAACACAAAGGAACATTACAGCAAAGATTCATTCGAGATACGAGCTGGAGCAAATCCAGAACTGATCTGGCTGTACCTGCCCAGGTCTATGTAAAATTAGTCATCAGAAATACAGCAGTTAATCACACTTTTAATCACTCCTCCCCAGTCTTTTGTAATGTAGTAAATGATAAAACACCCTCATGGGTAGTCATGTTAAGGGGATTGGGTTTAGTTTTCTTGAATTCTTTTACATTTTTTATTAGAGCAAATAGTTTGAATGGGATTCAAGTTAGACCTGTTTGTATCTAATCACCTAATCTCTACACAGAGCTATTTTAAGTTCCTCTAATGTGTACGAAGCTATTAAAATCACACTACCACTAAATGTGTAAATAAAGGAAGTTAGTGAGTGAGGCTTCCTTAGTTCTGAACTTCAGACAACTTCCCAATTAACTTCCTATCTTGCACAGCCACGAGATGTACCAGAAAATAAGCTGCCCATGTAGAGGAAAGCAAGGAGAGGTACTTTGAAAGCAGATGACCAAGGCCTGTCTACTGATCAACGTTGCCAGCAGCTACCTTCAGCGTCAAGGAAATTGCAAAACTAAGTTTTCAGACCACTTGAATTACACCAACCCTGTAAAATCCACTACATAACATTTACTGGTATGACCAAAGTTCTGTACTGTTTGCCAGTCCTCAGGTTTTTTTCCAATTTGGAGTGGACACCAGTCCCATCTCCTGCTGGCACTCTGTTCTCTCTCAGTTTGGATTCTGGCTGGGGGAAGGAGCTCTGCCCCATCACTGCTCCCACCAGCAGTGCAGGCTGCTCAGAGGCAGAATTGCTTCTCCCTCTCCCACATTTAAACCTTTTCCCACAGGATGGAAGAGCTGGGAGCAGCCAAGCTCCCATCACTCCTACGCCATCCTCTGGGCAAGAGGACAGCTCCTCTGCTCCTGTCTCTCTGCACACCAGGCCTGCAAGCAGAAAATGAAGATCTTGTTGCCTTGTACCTGCTGCTACCAAGAGGATGTTGCAACAATTTCCCTTTTCCCAGGAGTCCTGAGCAAAGTGTGAAGGAGAAGCAGAGCCAGGCTAAGGGAGACAAAACAGGTCCCTGCAGCAAGGACCAAAGTCGCCTTAATTTCCACATCTGGGAAAAGAGAAGTTCAAAAATTAAAAGAAATTAGAAAACAGGCCTAAAGCACAGCACAGTATTTTCATTTTTAGGAAGTTTAACTCTACGTGTTTTGAGTCATTACTTGTGCTCAGTGTGCCCTGCTGAACTCCACAGTCTGTGTGTATGTGACTGCACAACTGACTGTTCAGATCTCACGCCTCTGCTCCAGCTCAATAGGAAGAGTTGAAAGAAAGCAGGAAAACCAGCAGGGAACTCACAGAAACTTCTGACACAACATTCTCTTGTGTATATTCTTTAATCATCATTAATTGCTGCTCCAGGTCCACCAAGCACATCAATTGCTCGAGTATCGCTCAAATCACCCGTACTAGAAACACAATCTTAACTTCTCCTTCCAACATCTTCCTAAATCCTATTTGGTATTTCTGTTCATCCTTAATCCAACAAGGGCATGGCTTTGGCTTGAGCTTCCTCAAGCCATCATCATCTTGGATTTTATAACTAGTGTTATGAAACGGCAGCACCGGTGCCACCTTCTCCTGCTTCCCACCTCCCACTCCCCTAGCTCCAGGCAGGGGGGGCACATCCCAGGTCTGGGACTTTTGGACCACAGTTTCAGACTAAAAATAAACCCCAATCAACACACCCACAATTGTCAAAGTTTTCCTGGCAATGCTGTTAAAGAGGACCTTGGCCAAACCCTGGGTACAGGTATAGGTCTGGCAGCCTCTTCTCACCCCCTTGAACCACATCAGGCATCCCAGCTCCTGCCCTCACCCCAGTTCACCACCAGCACTATCTCTCCATCTTCCCAGGCACCATAAGGTAAAACCATCAAAGGCGAAGGTTGGTCAGAGGAACCCTCCAAGTGCAGCCCCTTAAAAGGGATCCAAACCCACCACATCTCAACCAGGCACTCGTGGATCTTCAAAGCCTGTTTACAACACCTCCACTTCCTTCAAGACATCCTCATTTAACTCCAAGGTTTCTTCCATCTCAATTGGTTTCGCAAGCAAGAGGAATCAAACAGTTCATTTATCCAGTGCTGGTTAACTGGCAGTGCTGAAACACAAATTTTGTTTGACAACATTTGGCCATAAACGATCAACACCTTCAGAGAACACAGAGTAGCTCGGGCTCTGTGCGGGGCACACCCAGCTCTGGGGACACACACAGCTCCCATGATTGTATTCTTTTTTCTTAAAAGGAGGGGGGAAAAAAGCTAGAAAGCCTGTTTGTAATAAGGAATGATGTTTTAAGAAGGCATTTAAAAATACCTGAAGCTGCCTTAATGCTGCACCCAACTCCCTCCCAAAGATGCCTGTTAATTATTTCAAATACTTTTCTTACTTGTACCATGAACAGCAAGGGGCATCTCAGGAGTTGGCACAGCAAGCTTCTCCCAGTTTGTGCATGGAGTATGGCATTGCCACAAATCCTGCATTAAAATGCCTGTGTCAGCTTTTAAAACGCGCTCACAGAAAAGCTGTTTAAAAAGGGAGAAACCGAAAAATAACAACAAACCCCCACTGCTACACAAAGAGGAACGTGTCACCAAGAGTTACTTGATACTTAACAATAAAAGTGAATGTGTAATCTTAACTTCCAGATTTCTATGTTATGGTAAAGGAGAAAAATGCAGAAAAAACATAACATTTCCTACTAAAATGATACAACTTTACCCAAAAGAGAACAAACAGGAGGATTATCCAGGATAAATTTAAAGAATAATCACAATGCTGCAAATACAGAAGCAGCACAGAGTCATCTTCAGAGTTTTATAACTGAAATAAGGAACAAAATTAAAACAAGAGCTTACAGAGAATTTGAATAATATTCATATGTGTTCAGAAACAGGCAAAACCCAACTTGTCAAAAGGATGAAGCTTTCTGTTTCTCTCCCTCACACCTTCTGATACTGCTGCAGCACTCTGTGCCAAGGGAGGGGGATTTGGTTTGGGAGGACTCCACATGGGATTTTCTCCAGCAAGGAAAAGACTGGTGATACCAGTAGTACTCCAAAATTATAACTCTAACTCCGTATCACACAGTAAGGCTGCACAGCTGAACACAGGACAGCCTGAGCCGTAATTCCATTTGGGTATTTTGATAAGAACAAACTCTTCCACAGCTCCATCTCCAGAAGAGAGCTGTCCATCCTTCCAAGGCTTCGTTTGAGTTCTTGGAAATAGGATTCAAATACAACTGTATTGCTAATATGATACAAATATAAATCAGTGATTCACCACTAACTGAAACATAAAGGTTTCTCATTTCTATAACACAAACACAACTGTTTGTATCCCACCCTTCAGATTAGGGATTCCTGCTGCACATTCCGTGGGGGAACATAAAGTGCCGTAAGAGCCAGACGGGAACACCTTTGTACATATCGTGAGGGTGGGAGAGCTTTAAATATAAATAATTAAAAAAGTGAGTTGGCCTAGGTCAGGTTAATGTTTGACAGAACTCCCAGGGAGGGCAGAGCCAGCAGTTTGCTGCAGGCACTTCTCCTTCCCACTCAGCTCCAAAGCACCACAAAAATCCCCACAGAGCACAATGTGCCTGGACTTGCCACTGCTCCTCAGACAAATGAGCACAAATCCCTCACCACCGTTAGCTGAGAAAAATCCCACAGCACTTTCTGTAGGAGCACGTTGTTAATTCCAGTGTCTCAGTCAAGTGATGATGCAAGTAATTACATCCTGCTCTTGAGTTTTATCTGCCAGAGTCCCCCTCCATCCATCAAATATCAGGTTACCCAAGGATCAGTCAGCATCTTCTACCTGAGGAGCCAACACAGGGCAATGATGGATAATATAAAAGAATTACAGGGATCATTTGTAACTCAACACTAACCACTGGAAAAGGATTTGGGGATCCTTTAGAAAGAGACTCTGCAAGTATGACATTTCATTAAACAAGTTCAGATGAGAACTGGTGTATCATTCATTATATGTGAGATCCAGCACACAAAAGCAAGGTAGAATCACAGGATGGTTTGGGTTGGAAGGGACCTTAAAGATCATCTAGTTCCACTCTTCTTTCCAAGGTAAAGTAAAAGAACTAAGGTAAAAGTGCACACCCAGCAAATGGATTTTAGAAGTCAAGTTAAGGAAGAAAGTTCTATTTTCAGCACTTGCAATACAGCTCATTCAAACCTAAGTTTTAAGTCAATTTCTAAAACATACTGATAAGACAGCCTAACACTGTTTATATCTAAGAAAAATTTGATGTAATTCACTCAGAGGACCTGAAAAAATGCACAACCATCCATCCTTTAAAATGTCTCATTTTTGTGCAGAAGTATTACACGATAGGTAAAACATCCCTCCTCCCTGATGAACCTTACACAGAAATAAATTCCCAACTCTTTTCTTGCATAGAGAACAGACCTCCTCACATCAACTTCAGTCCCTCCTTTCTGTCCTGTCTCTTCAGAAATGGTAGAGAAACAAGGGAAGTGGCAGGAAAGTCTGGGAAGTGACAGGACAGCTTCACACTCCCTCCTCCTCTCCTGGTGCACAGAGAGCAGAGGAAGGTTCATTTCCCCATCCACTGTCCCTCTCCATCACAAAGCTCCATCCTAGCTGATGGCACAGATCCCACAGAGGAGGGACCCGACAGTGCAGTTACTCACTCAGGGGAGGAGGAAGTCTGTAGGACTGAACAATGTCATACAACAAAGCTACAACCCACCACAATGGTCATTTTCTGCACCTACCACAACACCCAGTCAGATAAGACACAGGAGCCTCAATAAACTCCTGTCACAAGAACCAAGTCTGAGCCAGGAGAGGGAAGTGAAGCTGCTACTGTTCAGCAAAGCTCAACTTTGACTTTGCCTTCTCCAGCTTTTGCATTTCTGTTTGCCTCATCCTGCAATATCAAAACTACTTTCAGGAACAGGAGACTTTCTTAACCAGGCAATGATATTCTCTTTAT
Source organism: Manacus vitellinus (assembly GCF_001715985.3). Lineage (NCBI taxonomy): Eukaryota > Metazoa > Chordata > Aves > Passeriformes > Pipridae > Manacus > Manacus vitellinus. The sequence goes on from NW_021939882.1 coordinate 5,190,634, forward strand.
CAGCATCTGCAGTTCAAGCCCTGACATCCTACAGCTCAGATCACAAAACCAACAGCCTAACAGCACAGATCGAACTCAGAGCTTGACCAGTCACAGTTTTGTTTCTCACTCTTGGCAAACTTCAGCCCAATTTTATCTCCCAGTCAACAAATAACATCCTTCCCATCTTTGCTGTTCTCCATTGCTGCCAAAGTCAATAATTCACCCAGTGCACAGATGGACCATCCTGAACACAAGGTTTTTACATGCACTCCTTTCATGTCCACACAGGCAAACCAAAGCATATTCCAATACTGTTTCTCAACAAATTTCTGCCCTCTAATTGGGCAGAAACTTAATAACCCAATTCCTGTGCCTACATGTTCTTCTGCTTAAACTTTGAAGCCAAGACAACTGCCGTTTAAATTTTATTAAGCAATAGTTATTCAGACATCTAACATTAATCTGGCTATTATCATTCTGACTTCCTCACATTAATTTACTTTCATAAAAGATATCATTACATTTGAGTGTTATGAACTCTGTGGCATTAGGATTAAGAAAGGATTCACTGACAGAAATTCTTTGATAAATCTGCTCTGTGTCAGATTTGAAACAGCAGACAAGGTTTTAATGAGGTGCCATCTAAATTAGGAGTGAAAAGGCAAAAGGGAAAATCACATTCAAGGTTCACATCCTTCTCCCATCTTAACTACTTAAAAAGGAAGGAGAGAAAAAGTTTATCAAATACTTTACCCTGGTTTAACTGTCATTTCCTCCAGCTTTACTCAAAGATCATCTGTCTGCACTGTCTCACAAGACATTTATCTTGGACTTCCTATCATGACCAAGGCTCACACATTCTGCTGCATCACACATTGAAATGAACATCAGGGTTTGAGATAATGAATTCTGCCACTCTCCAAACCACTTGGGTCTTGTGTAACTGCTTGCAGTAGCAAGGTCTCCTCAGCCCAACACCGTGTAACCACTGATAGTGTCTCTGTCTCCTCCCTTGCTGCCTCAACACGGCTTGTTTTCTGAACACAGCTTTTATTTGATGCATCTTCACAACACAAGTGCAAGTAATAAAATATTTTAGGGCTGTTAATGCATCCTGTGCCCAGCTCTACTTGGTTCTTACAGCAGAAGGGAATTTTTAAAATTTGAGAGTTTGGTTTGGGTGTTGGTCCAAGCCCCCATCCAGGGCAGATGTCCACAGCAGCTCCCAGCCCCTGTTCACCCCACTATCCTGGTTGTGCTCACACAGAAATTTATTGGAACTGGTTATGCTGAATTTGGGAAATCTGTGCAGGTTCAAAATAGGTATTTTGGGAGCAGGGTTATTTTTAAATACAAAGAAGATTGAACACTCCACAACCCCAAAACAGAGAGTAGGAATAACCAACCTGTTTAAAACCCATTTAATAACAAAACCCAACGAAATTCCCCAAGTCTCATTAAATTACTGTTTTTTGCATCACACTGTCATGGGTGAACTTTACCTGTAACAGGCAACAAGCAATGTTGTTATGAGGGATGGAAGACCAGAAGGATGCTGGGGAGCATGTCAGCAGAGCAGCCAGAGTTAAAAACTTCATCATTTTATGATTTAACTCTCCTCAGAACCATGGGAAAACACTCAGGGTGTGACACAGAAAGATTCAGAGACTCAAAGTGAATTATGTTTCCAGGTTGTTCCCAGAACAACTGAAGGGGGTGGAAGGGAAACATCAAAACCACCTGAGTTGATGCACATCAGCATCAATATATTTTCAAAATTATTATCAATACATTATTATCAATATATTTTCAAAAGTGGTGGCTTGAACACTCCCAGCACCGGTGCTCTCCACTGGCAGCTGCAGCAGTTCCACGATTGCTTTAGAGCTTGAAGGAGCCTTTGTAAAATCCACAGTTTTGAGTACCAAAAAAGAGAGAATACAGATTCTCCCTCCTGGTTTTCAGCCCTGACTTGCATGCAAAGAGTTTACCAAACTCATCACCATTTCCTACCTGTCTAAAATGTATGTGAATGATGTGACAGCTCCGAGACCTGGGATGCTTTCTGCTAACTTACAACTTTATTTTTAAATTTAAATACACTGAAGATGAGAGCCCATAGTAGTTAAACTCTGGAAAAACCCACTAGGGAAGAGAAGTATTTAAGATTTGTAGACAAAGCAAAAAAAATTTGGAAGCGAGAGGAAGGGACCAGAACTATCTACAGAGGGAAGCTGAAATGCAGCAGGAAAGCCACAGCTTTGATGTGTTGTGCTTCCAAACAAACACTGCTTAAAAAAGCTGGAAAGTTCTAACCTTTCATCCTACCTACTAAATGCCACCTGTACTTTATAACCCCCTTAAGCAGATTGAGAAAATCGTTAATATTTCAGCCACCACTGAGCATCAAGGCATTCAGTGTAGTATCTATTACCCCAGGAAAACGGTTGATAAATGTTAATTTATCACAGAATATAGAGCTAAGTATTCTATTTATTGTAGAAAATAGGGCTATACAAACTCTTTTAATAAAATGACACAACCTCATTTTCCCCATGATGATAATGTTTGGGGTTTTTTTCCCCAAAGTTCTTGCAGTTGTTTGTACTTTTCTGGATGTGGTCTTAAAACAAAAGTCACGCTGTTAACAGAGATTTAAGTACCAAAAGGAAACCGAGCCACCTGCACAGAAGAAGCCTCACGTCCCAGGCAGGGTGGTCTGGGCACAGTGTAACTCTGTGCCATTACACCACAGAGGGCATCATTATCAATAATTATTATTATGAACTCTTGTCCCCAGAACAGTTTTTGGTCTACCTAAACCAACAACGTAACTTCTGCACTTGATACACTAGCAAAGGACTTGTGCAAGCTGGTGTGGAACTGCTGCTCCCAATGGGCTTTGTTAAATATGAGCCTGAAGACCCGACAGGTGTGAAACTACAAAGCACAGGTTCCTAACAACACATTTAATTTCCAGCCACAGAAACTCTCTGAGTTTTGCCACTAGAGAAGGACGTTCAGCTTTTTGTCACATGAAGTTAAAGACAAACACAAGGGACATTGCAAAAGCAGTGTCAAAATCCAGCTGAATTTCAAAACCCTTCATGCAAGAGCCCAGTTCAGCTCACACCGAGCGTGTGCTTGGGTCAGGGCTGGAGCCTGGAAAGAGCTCTGGAACAGCCCAAACTGCTTCAAGTGCCACAGAAATTACATGGCAAGAAATGCTTCTCATTCCTCCAGCTCCCAGGCATGTGTCAGACAAACCAGCTCTAGTTAAACAGTTCTGGTGCCCTTCTGGGGCACCTGGCACTGTTGGCAACCTCTCTTTGTGGGCTGATTTAACTGAATTCTACTAAGCACAAACTAATATTAATTATTAAGGTATGACTCACTATTTAGAGTGAGAGTCACATGTAATAATGTTTTTGATTGCATAACTTCATATTTATAATTGAATAGCAAGAAATCAGCCCATTAGACCAGCCAACAAGATCCAAATTTTGTACTCTTAAATAAAAATGAAGATTAGACCACACCCATTCCGATCATTTATAGCTTTTGAGTCTGTCAGTAAATCATGACTGGATGTATTTTAACATTCCTCTGAATAAATAATGAAAAAAAACAACAAACAAAAAAAAAAATAAACCAAAGAAAAAAATTCTCCCCCCCCAAAAATCAACACAAGCTATTTGGGCCAATTAGGTATGTGAAGAGGCTGCTGCAAAAACATCTTCAAATGTCAATTCAGCATGGATCTTGCTTCATGTGGCCAGGAAATAATGCAACTTTTTCCATTAAAAAAAAGAGAAAACTGAAGAAAAAAAAAAAACTAAGCAAAAAAACTGAAGGGGAAAAAAAAACCGAAGGAAAAACCACCAAAGAAAAAACCACTGAAGAAAAAAAATTAAGAAAGGTGGATTTTAGAGGGTTATTAGTGATTAACAAATTTAAGCTGAAGACTACTTGTTAAAACTCTCTCCTATTAAAACATATTTCTGGTAATTATTGGCTAAGAATGTGTCACAGTGCAAACTCCTTACTTGTATTTTTTGCTCATTAAATATAATTAGTGCAGCTCTTTCAGCACAAGTAATCATTGCTTCAGGAAAAACCTTTTCACCCTTTATCTTTTAGAGGCTGGTTTACACCAAACCCCAGAGTTTTCATCGTGTTAGATCAACGCTTTAATATGATGCTAATTTACCCTATCAGCAACAGAAGGATAAAATTAAATATCAATTAATTAAATTAAAATATATTAATTAAATATAAATCCAAAACTTCACAATTTAAAACAATGTTCCAAGCAGGCACAGTGTAAAAAAGAGTCACAAACCACAGGTGAGGTGGAGAGTTTAATGGTAAATCTCAAACAAACACAACACCCCAGCCACCCAAAAATACAAAAACCTCCTGGAAACACGCAAACAACACTATCAGTAACCTCTGTTCCACATAGGACCACCCAGAACATCAAAAAAACCCCCATGAGACAGGAAAAATATCAGTATATCACTCCATTTTATCTCCTCTTGGGCAATCTTTGTGCTTCAAGGCTCGTGAAGTTACAAGAATAAAATAGTATTAAGACATCTTCGTAAAATCAAGCATTTTTGACTCCCAGCAACTTCCACTGGGTTAATTTTCTTATTTGTTCCAAAACACAGAACAACTTGCTAAAGTTAAAACATGTAAGGTAAGTCCTTTAACTTGTCCTTTAACCTGTTTCCCATATTCAATTTTTCTGAAATTTTCACCTTAATGGCTCAGTTTCTCAAATTTGGACTTTGACCTAATATGTTTTTAATTAAGTAAGGAAGTGCTTATGCCAGCAGTAATGCAGCACTGAAAAATGAAATTGGAAGATCTCTTTTTTTTTTCCCCCCAGAAACTCTGGTCACTCCTCTGCCCACAAAATACACAACGTCAAACAAACTAAATTCCCATTTTGATGTAGCTTTTTTGGTTTGCTGCTACCCCTCCCTGTAAGAAAAAACAACATTTTAGAATGGTTTAGGTTGGAAAAGCCCTCCAAGACCATCAAGTCCAATCATTCCCAAGGCCAAGGCCAACACTGCCCATGTCCCCAGGTGCCACATGCACATGGCTTTTAAATCCCTCAGGGATGGGGACTCCAGCACTGCCCTGGGCAACCTGTGCTAGGGCTGGAAAGCCCTTTCCATGACGGAATTTTTCCAATATCCAACCTAAACCTCCCCTGGCACAACTTAAGGCTGTTTCCTCTTGTCCTGCCCCTTGTTCCCTGGGACAACCTGCTCCGCTCCTGCTCCTTTAGGATTTCCTTCTTAACATTTCCTTCCTACTCCATTAGTTCCTCTGCAGACAAACTGTACAAAGAGAATTGTGGACTCTTATCTCTTCATCCTCCTCGCTTTAACGATTTGTGCACATCAAAGCCTGATTAAAACCATTTAAGCACTTCCATCACTGAAATCTCTTTAACGTCTTTTGGAAATTAAATTAAATGCAGAATCAAAAAAACCCTCCATGTCAATGTACAAAGCTGGACAATTATGATCAGGTTTGAACTTCTATAGTAATGTCAACACAGATGAAGACCCTCATGGAAATACAAAGTATTTTTAAGCATAATTTATATTTAAAATATAGCAGACAACCTGTAAATACTAAATATTCCTTTAAAACCAGACACTTGAAACAGTATTACACTAAGTCAATACTAGGAATTTCAGAGGAAAATGAAGTGAAAAAGTGAATGACTGTTCAATGATGTGAGATTTCCACAGGAACCAACTGTTGAGAAAAGTATCTACTATGGAGCAATTTACTTCAGTGAAATCTTAGAATCCAAGCTAAGGACAACTGTAAACAATTTTCCCTTTCTCAAGAGTTTAACTTGAGACAAGTTTTTAACTGGTCACTGGTTAGAAACAATATTTTCCCAATGCTTGGTTCTGAAAATTAGGAACATACTACTATTTTTCCTTAAAACTGGAAAATGTATGTAAATAAAAGGATGTTTGATCCAACTACAGTGAGACACCAAGTAGAGCCTCCTCTTCCAGATCCCAAAGCAACACCAAAACCTGGGTGCAGAATCATTTTAACATTTACAGAGTTTTAAAATCTCTTAAGTTTTTATCCAACCTTTGGATCCCCTTTGTTTTGACACATTCTGTGACATTCTTCCCAACCCAGGAGCCACCCCTGGGAGCTTCAGGAGGGGCACAACCATTCCAGGGCTCATTTCTGCCTTTCCATGAAGAACCCACTAAACTGAAAAGCTGGGGAAAGTCTACAGTCCAAAGACAAATAACTTAAAGCTGCTCTTGGAAACTGCAGATAATGAGGGAACATCAATCCTTTAAAAACAAACACACTGAAGAGAATCACACCATTATCCTGCCTCTTGTCTCCTACCTCTAGTTTTTATGTTCCCAGTGTAGTACTGGGAATAAATAGTGAGAAACTGCTGTGGGGCTGCAGAGGAGCACACGTATCCACAGGGAGAGATTTGGAAAAATAAAACAGTCTCTCCTGGAAAACATGATCACTACAGGATTATAACATTAGTTAAAGTACACTCCATATTTGTTTAATTATAAAACATGAAAGCAGCATGTTCAAGTGATTTATCAATAAATGTTATGACATGAATAAAAACTAAGATGAACTATTAAAAAAAAAAAACAAACAATAAAAAGGGGTTTTAAGCTGCATCGTGAGGGGTTGTTTTCCATAGAAAGGAGTGCTGGAAAATTTCTCTTAATGAGCTGTTAACAGAAGAAAATTAGTTCAAGACTTCAGGGTAAGAACTTCCCTTATTCTATGTTTGCAAAGTACAAGAGCACAAGATTTTTTTTTTCCTGCTGGTACCTGGTGCTAGTGGCAGTTCATAACCTGGGTTTTACATTCATCAGCAAGAATTAATGAACTAAGTAAGAATAAGAGACAGAACAACCTGAAGAATACAAACACTTGGGCAGAAAAGACAGAGCACTGCGCTAGGGGAAAGAGAGGCTTGAAAGCACCAAGTTGGAGAAGGAAACTTGGGAAGTGGTAAGAATCCGAGAGCCTGGAGAGGTGGCAGACACCAAATCAGACACGAGTGCATGAGGGAAACATGCTCAGAGCTCCGGGGAACATGGAATTTTGGCCGGCACATCCAAGGCTGGCACAGCCCCAGCACAGGAAGCCCCGGCGGTGCCACGCTGAGCTCGGCAGGGACCACGGCCTGGGGTCACTGCAGAGAGCACCAGCTTACCCAAAACGGGAAGTGTTAATTCAGCTGGAATATGTACATCTAGTTCAAGGACCTAAGGAAAGAATAAACGTGGATTCCCGCAGGAGAAAGCTCCACAGCCAGAACAGCACAGCTTTAACCGTTCAGGGTGACTGCGCTCACGAGAAAAGCTCCGTGACAGGAAGGAGTAGGAGCCTGTGCAGTTGAATTTCCTAAGCAGTGACAGAAGCCCTGTCATTTCACAACCTGGAGTACATCTCCTTAGTCATTAGTGACTGCAGAGAAGGAATGATCCTGCAAGAGAAGAATAACTGCCAGAGAAGTTCTTTCATCTCGAGCTTTGCAATTCTATGAACTTGATTCCTTATTTTCTTACTTTAACACAGTTAGCAAGAGATTTTACATATATCTAACCCTGCTCTATCTAAATGTAATCTGTTAAACTTTCCTGACTTGTTTCCAGACACTCCCTCTTCATCCTAGGCCTTTCCATCTCCCAGCTCAGGGTGTTCTGCTCTCACAGATGACACCAACATCGCCTCGTCCCTGGTACAAACTCAGACAGACACAGAAATCAAGTGACAAGGAACACAAGTGGTCTCACAGAATGGTCTGGGTCTGAAGGGACCTTCAAGATCACCCAGTTCCACCCCCCTGCCACGGGCAGGAACACCTTCCACAGCTTCTCTGGGCAACCTGTGCCAGGGCCTCACTACCGTCACGGGGAAGAATTTCGTGTTAATCTCTGATCTAAACTCAAATTTAGATATCTGATCTCCAGCTTAGTTATTTCTTAGCCTCTGCTGAAGGTAACTGTGAGCCTGTAGTAATGTGATGGAAAGGAAATACGCCTGTAGAACAAACCACATGTGAGTAACAAACTGAAATTATGTGGCTGAGAACAATTATTGCCACAGAAAAGAGACCTCAGAGTCACCAAAATCTCCAGACTTTTCTTACATCCTCACACAAGCAGACCCCAAACACGACACGCCAACAAACAACTCCCAGCTCTACACACATGTTGCTGCAGCCTCTTGGAAGCTGCTCATATTCTCTCCACGTGCCCACGAAAGGCCAAATCTCCCTATGGGAGAGGTGCTGCTTTCACGTCTCAGCTCTCAAGATTCAACTCTTAATATATCCACCCTCCACACTTAAATTTCTCTTGATCTGGAGCAAAGAATAAGAGCAGCAATGATTATAAAATTCACTAACCAAGAGGATGAGCAGGAAGGAAGGGAGGTACCAGAAACAGTCACAGGCAGTTGTGTCACCTCTTACAGAATGTGAAAATGAACATATGAGAGGGGACACCACGACAGCAGTTTCACCATCACCTCATCACAGGTGCTTAGAAGATGCTGAGAGCTGCTCTCTCAGTCAGTAAGGGCACAAGTCACATCTGCCCTTAGTCACCTCTGACATCCAGGAGCACCCACGGTGGAAAATGACGTGTGGCAGAATGTCCCTGCCAGCAGCTACAGAAGGAAGGAGGAAGTGGTGTGCACATGCCAACTTATCACAGACCACCTGGAACCTCAGGACAGATTTCTGCTGCAGCTATTTATCTCCAAACCCCCCAAAAATGTGAACTCTATGGTTTGTGCAGATAAAAACATATGGCATCTTCTCATTAAAGTGATGGGTAATAATCACGCAAAAGCATCTGCACATTCCAGCTTCCTCAAAAGACATCCTCAAAGTCCAAGTAATATTTTACTGGGGTTTTATCATGTTTTATCAAGTTCAGATAGTTAGAACGGGGAAGAATGCAAAAGGTACAAATTACTTTGTTTGGGTTTCTGTGTGGCATCTTGCACAAAACCTCACCCCAGGGGCTCAGTCTCACTCTCTCAATATTTGAGACAAGGAGAAAAGTCATAAAACTTTTATGATGTTTAAAGGAAGTATCAGGGACCTGAGAAAGTTTTGAGACTAGAGTTGAAATTTGCTCTTTTCTTTCACCACTGTTAAAACTGTACTGAAATCACAGGGGCAGATTCAGGTGTTACAGTATCAGAAATATTTAAAGTTATTACAGAGTGTCCAAAGGAGGGACACAAAGATGGTGAAGGGTCTGGCGAGGAAGCTGTAGGAGGAGCAGCTGAGGGCACTTGGCTTCTTGGGCTGGAGGACACTGAGGACAGACCTCACCAGGGTTTGCAGCTTCCTCACTGGGGCAGTGAAGGCCCAGCTCCGACCTCTGCTCTGTGAGACCAGTGACAGGACCCAAGGGAGTGGCTGGAGCTGTGTCAGGGCAGGGTTAGGTTGGATATCAGGAAAAGGTTCTTCCTCCAGAGGGTGGTTGGGCACTGAACAGGCTCCCCAGAGAAATGGTCACAGCCCCAAGGCTGACAGAGTTGGGCAATGCTCTTGGAGACAGGGTGGGATTGTTGGGGTGTCCTGTGCAGGGCCATGAGGTGGATTTGATCCCTGTGGGTCCCATCCAACTCGGGATATTCCATGGTTCTATGACTCTAACCGCTGAACAGAGGAGAGTTTGCTCTCTCACAGAGCTGCAAATACACTGTACAGCAGCCAGGAAATGATAAAAACTGACATTCGTACATTAATAAAGGCAAGATATTGGTAACATTTTTTGTTCCTCACCAACAAGACCTGCCCCAGTCCCAGTCCAACCACTGTGTAACTCCAGTGTGACCCCCCCCCTTTGCTGGGACTGTCTCACACCTCCCACAACAGCAGCCCAGGAAGTTTAATCACATTTGCCTCATTAGAGAAGACAACAAAATGACAAATCCAGTGCACAAACACTCCCACAAAGCACTTCACTAGACCTCGTTCTGCAGTAACACCCCCAGGCTGCAAATCCCCTGTGCCAGGGACCTGGGAGAATTCAGGAGTTTTAAAGGAATGTCAAGAACTGGAAATACACCCGAGAAAAGTTCAGCTGGGAGGGAGCAGGCAATAAGGTAACAAATAAATGCACACACTGAGGCAGAACAAGTTCATTTTAAGGAGTGATGTTGAGAAAGGGCCTGGTCAGTCTCACAGGGACAGGTGGGGGGTCTGATGCCATCACTGGAAACAGGGGAATGTTTAAAGCCACCAAGTCTTCCAAAGAAAATGACCAGAAAAGGCTGTAATAAGGCAAAGAGATGGGATGGTCGTACAGGGTTTTCCACACCTGTCCCTTTCCAGGCTGCCTTTCCATTGTACATCAATTTCCCAGGCTGTACATGAGATATGGGTACAAACACTCAGTAGTCCCCCAAAATTAAGTTATTTATTTGCTCATGTCAAGAAGAGAATCAAAGTCAGAGCACTGAAAGCACCAACACCTAGGTTACACGTTTCAACACTTTCTTGCTTTGTTTTGTTCACTGGGAAAGGGAAAAGAGTCAGTCCAGGCTCAAGGGATGTCAAGCGACTGCTCTTCTATCACCAAGTACAACACAACCCCCACCAGGGACAAGGCTTTACATAACAACCCTCCACTCACCCGCTCACGGGATGCGACTGTGTCCATAACCCCGAGTCTCCCCTGCCCCGACCTTCGGCAGCACCTGCCCGGACGCACCTCCCGTGACCGCGGCAGCCCCCAGACACCC
>NW_021939882.1:5202416-5214886 GCF_001715985.3 Manacus vitellinus
GGGACTGGGCGGGATATCGGGAATCAATTCTGCCCTGGGAGGCGGCTGAGGCCCTGGCACAGGTTGCCCAGAGAAGCTGTGGATGCCCCACCCCTGGAAGTGTCCAAGGCCAGGTTGGACGGGACTGGAGCAACCTGGTCTAGTGGAAGGTGTCCCTGCCCACGGCAGGGGGTTGGTCTTAATGACCTTAAAAGGTCCCTTTCAACCCAATACATTCTGGGATTCTCTGATATTCTGGTGTATCACACACATCTGGATGGACAAACAAGACTGTGATGATCCACCTCACACAGAAGCCACATTTCAGTGTCCCTTAAAGGCACAGCTTGGACAAATACCTGTTCATAAAGCAAATTAAACCCAGGGGTTAAGTCATGTTGAATCATTTCTTTATCAACCAAATCCATTTGATAGTGAAGCTCCTATTTATTAAGGACTCTTCTCTAAGAAAATAAATCAATCCACTAATCCACATGAAACTGTATAATGCACTTTTCCTTGTGAGCACCCAAAACCTGTTTCTGAGTAGCAGATGTTTGGTTTAATAAAGCCCTGGATTCAAAGATCGGGTTGTCTCCCCTTCTCCTGCTCTGCCCTCCGTTCCCAGTGTTTCTCCTTGAAAGGTGATGCCTTTTCCCGAGGCTGTTTTCCTGCCAGGCTGCATCAATTGCTCCTCTCCAATGAGCAATGGCAGCTTTGCCTGGAATTGCAGGGATTAAAAGGGCTGTTCAGAGCTGTGCAGGGCCTGTAACTGCTGAGTTAATGCAGTAATTTCTAGTTAGCAGGGGTTTAATAAAATTAATGATCTTTTGCAGCTTTGGGAGACAGTCCTGAAAGAAGCACCTTTCCCTTGTTAAAAAAAATTGAATCAAAGCATCCAGCAGGAGATCAGGAAACTATCTAGTGGCACATGAACCACAGTAAGGCCCTGGCCAGGCTGGGGGAGTTTACTCTGTAAAATAAGAACAGGTAGAGAGAAAGTAAACAGAAAGGGCAAGTAAAAAAAATATTGTATATTAAACATTTCTTTAAAAAGACTGAGTAGAGAGAGGGACTTATGGTTGGACAAGTTACTGGGGAGCAGTGCTACCCTTCTGAGGCAATGCAAAAGCAACTTCAGATGAAACCATCTGCACACAAACACCACAAATATTTTATATATTTGCAGTAATCATCAACTTAGCAACTACTGTTTAATAATTTATTAACTTTTCCCATTAAATGGTACATTCACTCAACAAGACTTAAACAATTTTCTGGTAGTTTTATTTACAGTCTGCAGCTTGTTCTGTAAAACACAGGAGTGGTCACAGAGACACACAACGTACGCGTTTCCAAACATTTAAATAAGTACAGTTTATTCCAAAGTAATTGTACACACTACTTTTCCCCATAAAAATATAAAAAATAGTTTAGTTACTATATTTTACCTAAACCAAGATATTTAAGAATTCTTCCACATGTGATGCCCCCTCCCCAGTAAGAGCACTCCAACAATAACAAATTTAGGAGACTGCATCACAAAATAAAATACTAATACCAACTGCTTCAATCCACCAGAAAAAACAAGTAACTCCCAATCTGCAACCAATCCTTGTTCTGCAGCGTGTTTGGATTCTGCTTCTGTTAGTTTTGTGGGGCTTTTGCACTACTTTGCTTCTCCCGTGGCAGTTCTCAGACATGTACAAAGTGTTACAAAGAGTGATTGATTTTACTGCAGATTGTAATTCACCACGTGCCCAACAGCATGGCCTGGTGATCCTGCATTACACACATTTCTCGGAAAAAATATCAAAAGGGGAACACTTTCCTTTGGGAACTTAATTTCTTTTCTGCTTTTCTTACTGAGCATCCAGTGAAACAGCCTTTTCCCCCATCTCCTTGAAAACAGCGCCCAGTTTCGTTACTATTTCTCTGGTTTACTGACTATATTCTGTATGAGAAGCTGATGGAGTCCTGAAAAACACCCACTCTCAAGCCCTTGTCTCACTGGGATACGTTTAATTTACAAAAAAAGGCACAAGGATGAAACTCCAAAGCAGCATCAGCTCTAATTCACTGCACTGCTGCTTTCTGACAGACTCTGTGTCTCAGAAAACACTACAAATACATGAGCCAAGGACACAGGGAGTGGAAAGCCCAAAGCCTCTGGGCAGGACAAGCACTACATTGATCAGTAACAACTCAACACTAGTTAAATTGGATGTTGTAGTTAAGACTTGACCTGGAAGCATCAGGAAAAGCCATCAGAACACAAGCTCAGCAGCACAGAATCCATTTGTCACCAGCGAGATGGAAGGCCCTGTGTGTGACACATTGTGCATTCAGGTTCAACAATGCCAGAGCTCCACAGCAGCACTGTAAAACTTCTGCTTTTAACAATTTAGAGGATTTTCTCAATGGAACTGAAGCTGTCATTAAGAGAGGAACAGCACATGATGCACAGCATAATCTGCAATAAAAAGCTCTTGCTTTCTAGCATGTAAACATCCAGGTTACTGGACCTTAGCTCATATAAACAAATCTGATGATAGATTTTTTTTTTTAGAACTAAAAAAGTAAAGTCTTCCATAAAAGGATAAACCACAAAAATACTCTTTCAGTAAGTCTCACGTGCCCTTTGATACCTCCCCTGTGGTATGAACAACTATGCAAAAAACACTTAAGAAAGTTTTAGCAGTAGAAATGTTGACCATTGAACTGTTTGGCAACAGTGTGCTCCAGACACCTCTGAGTGGTGTCACTCCCTCCACACCAGTCCTGCCCCACTCCAGGCTATTTCTTCTTCTTCTTCTTTGGGGGCTCATCATCAGAGCTGCTGTCACTGCTGCTGCTGCTGCTGCTGGAGGAGCTGGAATCTGAGTCGAACTCTGAAGAGGAGGAAGTGCTACTGGAGGATGGGGAAGATGAGGAAGAAGAGGAGCTCTCATCACTGTCACTGTCATCGGAGGAGGAGGAGGTAGAAGAGTCCTCGCTGTCAGAGGAGGAGTCGCTGGCTGAGCTGTCGCTGCTGCTGCTGCTGGAACTGGTCACACTTTTGGATCTGGGAGAGAACAACCAGCTGAGAACAGCCCTGCCAGCACCCCCACATCACACAGTGTTCTTTCTGCTGTGTTGTAACCCAAAGATCAATTACCTGGCCTGAACATTTCCAATCTCAGACAAATTCCTGTGCCCTCCCCTCCCCTTTTCCAACCCTGAACGAATGGATCTTGCCCAATACAGCAATGGCAGAGGGACACCACATAATCCAGCAGGACTGCAGAGAGAGGGTAAGTGGGAAAGCTGGCCAGGATCTTGTCCCTAGCAATGACCACAGGCTTTACAGACCTGGCTGCAGGAGAATTCTGAATGTCCTGTACTACGAAAGCCTCAGGGAAAATTAGCCAAGCTCAGTTCCCTGCTCCCCTCTGCAACACAGTGAAGTTCTGGCAGTGTAAGATTTGGGGGAGGTTTAATCAGTGATTTCACCAAGGTCAGAACTGTTCCCAATGAAAACTGTTCTTAGATTACTCCTGGCAAAAGAACCCAAATTATCTGCCACTACAGGATGCCTACGTTTTCCAGGTAGAGAAGGGGTGGAAACAATCCAAGATACAGACAGAATGATGAACACAGCAAAGAGGATTTCTGTATGCTCTGCACATTTTTTTCCATGTTTAGCCCTTACTGAGGACATTGCTCTCAAGATCAACATCTCTGATTAAGTGAGGCAACATCAATTTCAAGAAAGTACAATTCAATTCTCCCATAGATCTTCCTCCCAACAAAGTGTAATGGCACTGATTCACCTCCCTTCCCAAAGTCAACCAAAGAACATGCAAAACTGTAAATTATAACAATGCAGAATCTCCTTTCCATTAGAAAATTAAAGTAGTATTTTTTATCAGAGGGGTTGTTTCAATACAACTCATGAAATGCCTGTGTTAAGGTTATTAAAGAGAGACTGATTTTTTTAATTGTATCAGCCATGTCAGCTGGCAAATGTGGGAGTGTGTGTTGAGCTATGAACCACAGAAGTTTTTATAATACATCTGTAATCTGTTATCTCTGTGTGTGCAGACACAACAGCTCTTTATTACAGATAAATCCACAAGGGCTGGTTAAATACTTGTTGTCTGGGAAAAACTACTTTTAAGATGAGGAAAACAAAACACACACAAAAAAAATGGGACAAGTTTCAGTCTAACCAGTTCCATTAGATGTGCAGAATCCTTGACATGGGCAGGAATCAGTCAGAGGATCCCCTGAGTGGTAACTCTTAACATCCTTTTCCAGATCACCTCTCACACAATCCACAGCAGCAGTCCAGTGTTTAGGTTATAGTCCAAAACCCACTCATACAAACATCAGAATATTGTACTGCTTCTCCTGGAGGAAAGCAATAGCTGCATTTGGGAGAGGAAACAGGCAGGGACTTGTTTTCAGGTGATGCAACATGGAGCCTGTTGGTACTTCCAGGAGGAGGATGGAGATGGCAGCGAGTAAAATTCAAATACAAAACGTAATGTGAAGGAGGTAACGTGACAGTGCAGATGTTGTAGGTTGGTAGATGTAAGATTTTGGGTCTACCACACCACTGTCAAAGTACAGAATTTCTCCAGCAGATAACATTTCTTCTCCTCAAAACAAGTTTCTAAAAGTTAATCTCCTGTGTGATCCTGTGCCCCAGCTGTGGCACAAGTGCTGGTATCACCCAGGCTGTCACCCTCCTCTGCTCCAACCCCCCCAGGGGTTTTAAACCCTCACAGGTGCCACTCACATCCAACCTACAATTCTGGGCACAGTAACAGCTGGGGCCTGAAGAAACAAGTGAATTAGAACACAATTCCACCCTTTAGAGAGGTGTGATCTGATATAAAGTGGGCTTTCCATGGATAACCAAAGCATGGCAGGTGGGAATGCTGAAGGACACGTGCACCTGGAAGGCAGCTCTCTGTCACCTGAGGTCACAAGACTCTGCAGCAGCTGCTTTGCCTGAGCCTGTTTTTCTGGTTGAACCTGAGATCATTTATTACTGTTTATATCAAAACAAACATACTCTGTGTAAAAGGTTCGTGCTCCTACTGCCAGAACCTGAACTTTTGCATAGTTTTATTTTAAATCTGGAACTTATATACCCAGTGGTAACCCTCTGCTGAATTGTTCACATTTAATTCCTCCCATATAATAAAAATATAAACAGCAAACTATCTGAAAAGGAGTTTATATTGATGGATTTGGTGCTTGCATAAAAACAGGAGAATAGCTCAAATCTACAAGAGTTTTAAAATGTCAAGGAAAAAGTGACCAAACCACCCAATCCCCCGAGGACCCTTTTGCTCTGTTCATTTTTGCATTGGTTTGGAGCTCAAATACTCTGAAAATAATTCTGCCAGTAAAGGCTGCAGCATCTGAGAAAGCTGAGACAAGAAGGGGCCTGTGTTATACTGTTTCGAAATTAGTTAATTTATGATCTCACTGGTCCCAAGTAACTCCAACAATAAATGGGCACTACTGGGAAAGGAGCCTTTGATAAAACACACACTGATAGCCAAGCATTCCAATAAAGTCACATTCCACAAGATAACCTGAAATAGAGGCATGTTTTAAAGACCTGCTGTGCCTTATTCACTGACTGCCACACAAGGCAACAGGCCTGGTCTTTAAACACCTCCTGAAAACTGGTTTTAGATCAGATTTAGAGAACTGACAACTAAATGAGAAGAGATACTGAGGCTGTTACAGGACAGACATTCCCCCCTGGAGTAAAACTCCCAACACGATCACCAGGAGTGTTACAGCCTCAGTTCTGGCTGTTCCTCTGCTAATAAAGCAAATTCCCAAGCAAACATTAATGCAAAGTCAAGTACAAACAATGTCAAAAGAGTTCTTGGCTCCAACTAGTACTTGGAGTGGGGGAAGGTTTAGTTCCTGGATTTTGGTTTGGGATTGAGGTGGTTCTGTTTGGTTTTGGGGTTGGATTTTTGGTTTTTAGGTGCTTTATTTCATTCTCTAGACAAAGCTTCAGAGAGAGAGAGCAAGCTGGCAGGAGGGAATGAAAACAACAAAAGACAGAGCAGGATGAACAGGTGGAACAATGTCAGACCAGAAAACAGTGTGCCAGTATTGCACAACTGTTTCAGAGACACTTGATGGACTTTGAGGCAGAAATACAAACCTTTTTTATCATTAAAGCAAGATCATGCAGAAGTAGGATGATCAGGAGGGAGAAAAGTAGAGAACCAGGAATTTAGAGTTTTTGGATAAGGAGGACTAGAAATTCTCCAAATATCTGTCAGACAAAAGCCTGCAACAGGCTCAGAGCAGTAAAGCCAACACTTATTTGCAATGTTGACTTTTCCCACCCCCTCTCAAACTCCTGCAACACCCAGTGCAGGATCCCAGCCAGGATCAGCTGCACCATTTGCCACCCATCTCACATACCTTTTTTTCTTGGTCTTCTTTTCTGCAGCACTTTCTCCAGCACTAATTAAGGGAGGAAAAATAATGGCTTTGATTAATGTGGTAGGAAAATTAAATAAATAGCAGCACAGTGAGTTTAATATGAGCACACAGAGAGCCATAAGGGCACCAGGCAGCTCTTCTCAGTCCTGAGCAGACCAGAGCACAACAACTACAAGGCAGGAGAATTAAAAAAAATCACAGCAATTCACCTCTAATTTTCTATGTTATGGATGCCTTACTCTCATCTTTGCTTCATTTTATATGGACAACAGCATTTTGAGATGGGAAGGCACAGGAGAAAAGGACACAAAAAATTGTATAGAACTATATTTAGCAATAACTGAATTGATGGAAGCAAAGAGTAAAACACTGAATTAGCCTGTAGCTTTCACATTTCTTTTGAGTGCAAAAAGAAACAGAAAAATCTATTTATAGTGATGCTTTCAAGGTATGTCTTTCAGATTCCCATGCGACCATCCAGTCACACAAAGTTTTAGTGGTAAGTGACACAGAAGAAAGTTTCTTTTAACAGAACACTGAGGGAGATGTACTTTTTCAAAGAAGTCTTCACTGCTGGATTCTCTTTTCAAAAAGAAATCAAAATTCCTTCAGTCAAACGTGCCAGTCACGTGCTGTTTTCAATCCACTGCAGACACACAGCACATAATTCAACCTGGAATGTACCTGTGTGATTCAAGTATTCCCTCATCAAATCCTTACAACACAACGTGCCACTGATCTATGAGGAAGTTGTACATTTTCATGATCCAGGATACCTTTTTTGCTCAACTGAAACTTATTATTAGAAGCCATTTTGAATACATAAAAATGGAAGTGAAAACTGCAAATATATTTCATTCAGGCATTAGAAAACAGTATGTGTTGATAAAGACTACAGAAAGGGTAGAAAGAAGAAAGTGTTAAGTGTAACCTGCACTGTATTTCAATAAAAGTTCAATGCTCTTTTTAAGCCAGAAAAATGAGATTTTTCCAATTTTTTATTTTCACACATACGGTATGGAAACATTATCATCATACAGAGGAGTTTTTCACACTCCCCCACACTCTCCTGTGGGCAAGAGGAAGATTCACTGATATTCAAATTCCAACCCAAGTTATAATCCCTCCTGTTCAGATTTACATTCCTAAGGCCTTACACCCTCCGAGGGTCATCAGGTGTTCACAGGTAAGATGAGTCACTGTGAGAAACAGAATTAAACCCCAAAGTACCTTTGAGAAGACAGGACCTCACTGAGTGTGTGAGGAACCAGGGCACAGGGCTGTGCCTCCCTCTAGTGTGTAAGGTGTAGGTTACTACAGGAGTTACTCCAGGCCCTGCAGTCAGACCTGCTCTGGGCACTCCCTCGCTCTCCCTGTGGCCCCACCGTGCCTTCAGAGCCATAAATCACACTCTGTGTTGGGTTCAGTGCAGTAACATCACTCAGGAATGAGCATTCTCTCACCTTTCCTCCCCTCCCAACTCCTGCCCCAGGCTGGGCAGGCAATGAGGTTTTACTGACACCTCCAGAGTGTCCATCAGAATCGTGGGGTCAGCACCGGGCCAACAGAGGGATCCTGGAACAACTGTGACATGAGTTCATGCTGAAATAGCTTGGATGTGGTTGTCAGAAGTAAATATTGACCTTATTAGGCTGTGTTTGCCTTCTGGTTAATGATTCCTGCCTGGATCTTTAAAGGTGGTGATACAAGCACTCCAAAGCAGAGCTGTGGGAGACCCAGCTCCTCTGTGACAAGGAAGAACCCTCCAATACAAGTGATATAAAAAGCAAAAGTGTGCTCTAGGAAGCTGTTTTTCCACAAAGGAAAAGCTTCATCCTTGGAAGTGTAACACTGGCATCTAAGGAATAGGATCCCTTATGGCACAGCTAAGGAGCTTATGATTATATAACCCCTGTGAATCCAGCCCAATTTAACCAGGATTAAACACTGCTCCTACCTAAGGATTAGTCAGTCTTCCATTCACAAGATGACTTTTCACAGCACATGCCCCTCACACTGAGGACTGTTACAGCCCCAAAACCTCCATTTGTGACAGACTGGACAGTCCTGGAATTCCTACATAAAATTATCCCATCCTCAGACTCAAGCACAAGGACTAGGCTTCAAGGAATTTCACCCTCAGTTGGCAATTCTCCAACATGAACCTGCAGAATTCACCAGAAATGCGGCAGAAAAGAAACAAGGGAAAAATCTGAGTCTCAAACTCTGCCTAAAAACCTCGAGTTTCTAAAGAACCCATCCAAACTCTGTCTCCAAGCCGAGCAAGTTTCAGAGGCCCAAGCACTCCTGATGTCTATCTGCAATACTGGGTGACTGTAATTACTTCAGGATTACTCATTGGATCAAAATTAATTTCAAAATCAAACATTTTACGTGGCTCTTATCACAAGCTAATGAGCCTCCACTTCAGTCAGTGTTTCAGGCCTGTGACTCATAATTGCTGCCTGAGCTGCAACAGCTGCCGGAGCCACAGGAGCCCTGTCTGCCAGAGGTACCACCCTTCTCTCTCCCACTAGGATAACAGCAAAAGGTGGGAATGCTCTCCATAACTCACATCCTGGCAGTGTGATGACCCACAGCCAACACACTGAGCTGGAAGTGGCAGTGACTGAGGGCACGTGTCCAAATCCTCAGTAATTCCAGCTGCAAGGGCTGGGAGGGACCTCACATGGTCCCTCCTTGGGGCTGAGGCAGCACCTCCCCAGCTGCCAAAATCAAACTGCAGTTGCAATGGCAGAGATAACCCTCACAGGAATTTTATGGAAAACTGATGTGTTGCATTGTTTTTCGCTCTAGAGCTGCTTGTTAAAACAATTATTAACCTTGGGGGAAGAACACAAAGTGTACTGAAAGCAAAGCAGAAAGGAAATCACACACCACATGCAGAGTTTCATTTAGATTTCTCTGTTAAGATGCATCTTTCACTTTCTCAGATGTCAAAACAGGAAATAATTATGCAATTCAGTGAGGTGTTGTTACTTTATGCTTGAGAGTTGAAACCACCTGATAACTCCACTCCCATTCACCTGTTTAACCAGTGCAGCTCCCAGGGAGCAGCAGGGGCTGGGCTGGCACAGACACTGTCAGGTCATGCCCAGAACACCAGGTTTAACTCCACATTCTACCAGCAAACCTGAACAGAAGGGCAAGAGTTGCCTCTTTGTTATAAACACATTTGCAGTCCTCACACCCACCTGCTTGTACCAGCACATAAACATGAAATCAAGTAACCAAGGAATTCAGGAAACTGCTCCATTAAGAAATGGCTCCAAGTGTTTTAACTTTGGCTTCGTGGATTTCTTTTGTTACAGACAGGCCAAAATGCTTTTAAAGTGTATTTCAGAGGAGCAGGTGTTAATGAGAGACTTAAATTAAATTAATTTAAATGTTATTTTTAATTCTGTGGGACCTGAGTGTACATATTCCACCTAATATGCAAATCATCTCTAACATTAGGCAAACATCACACAGTCTGGAGGAAAAGATCCCAGAAAATGGTCTGGGACACCATCTTTGCTTTTATTTCATTGATAAACCAGGCATTTCATCCTGCCAATCTTACCTCTGTTGCAGTAATAGTTGTTTTTCTTTCTCTTTCAGGATTTTGGCCAGTTGAGCTGTCCTTGAAGGCCTGTGCAGGTATTTTCTCTTCCCTGTACATTCATATGTCCAATGGCCAAACTCTAAACACTTCTGACATCTCACATGCTGCTTGTTTGCCTCTCTAGAAAAATGCAGAATTGCTTAAGTGACTCAATCAAGTCTGTTTAACCTAATGAAAAATTATTAATTTTTTTATCATGCAGATTTTTAACCACATCAAGTCATGATTAGACCAGATATTCACAGGTGCTTCAGCTTTTCTCTTAAATCAGGACACAAACAGTAATAATCAGGTACATACAGAATTTAAGCAAACAGATTTTCATTTACTAATACATTTTCACATGGGAACAACTACACTGCATACAATTTGCAGGTGGTTGTAGATTACTTCAGGTAAATAATTGAAATTAGGGTTTAGAAAACAGTTAGCAAAAAGAAGCAGCTATATTTCAAAACCCCAGAATTTAACACTCAGGCACCAAACTGCCCAATTCTCACAAACAGCCTAGGACTCCCAGAGATGCTCCTGGTTGTACCTTATTTGAATTTACTAAGATTCCTGAAAGCCTGGCAGAAGGTTTATCACAGGAACAATCGGATTCCTGCTCACTTTGTGCACAGTAAATCCAGCCAGACTCCCCTGATTGCCCTGTGCCCCCAAACACCTGCAGTGTCAGCGAGAGTTCACATCCATGTTTCAGTTCTTGCACCGTGTAAAATTCTGTGAGCATTTTTAGAAATCAGGGAAGGGAAAACACTCCTACTTCCACACTCAAGCTCTTAAGCTGCTGTAGGGAAGCTTTGCAAAGCTGTTTTCCCTTCTCCTTTACAAATAAGGAAACTCACACACAGCCAAGGGACTGCTCAAGGTCAGGATCAAAATTAGTTCAGAGCCAGGACTGAACTCGGGACTGTGTCACTCCTTTCAGTGCCCTGTGACTCCTGTCACCTCTTCCCACCTTCTGTTTTTTTCCAAGCACCAAAATACAAATTTTTCAAGGCCAGCCCATCTAAACTGTCTGTAATTACCAGCCTGGCTGAACTAGGAGGCTTCCAGACTGTTCATTAGTGAGAATAAAGTGACAGACCAGCAGTGAGCACTTTTCCTCAAAATGAGCATTGCACTTCTAGGCAAGGGAGGAATTGCTTCTCCCTCAGCTTCAGCCACCTTTTGTGGTAGTTCTTGAAGGGAATCTTGTATTGAATATCCATCACTCATTCAATGCAGAGGCCATTTGGCTTCATATTCAAGCCTTAGAAATATTCAGCTGAATCAGCACTAAAAAACTAATTAAACTTAAGCCTGCACAGCACAAGGAACTGGGACTGGAGCAGGAATCAGAATGTCTGGGAAGGAACAAAACTCAATGGCTTGGAGAGGTTTGTTTGTCTTTCTCCTGCACTTCCGGCTCTGCCACAGCAGTTACACAGAAGCTCAGGGATGACTCTCCCTCCTCTTCATCGACATAAAACCCCCAAAGTTGATGTTTTTCTCTCTCAAACCAGCCCAGACTTTTGTCCACAGGAACAACGTGGAAGTGTAAAGTAACAACAATATAACTCAGTGTTTCCAGGGCTTTAGTTCTACTCACATGAGTGGAGCAGATAATTCCATGCAAGCTAAAAAGACAAGGATTAAGTCCTAAAACCAATATAATGACCAGAACATCAGATCTGCTCACCAGCCACAGATCTGCAAACACCACATCAGCACCAACGAGTTTAACACTAATGAAAAGCACAAAACTGAAGCAAACTTTTAGCAGGGATCAGTGATCCCAACCCTGGAGCAAAGGCCGGCAGAGGGACAGCTCAGCACAGACCCACCAAGCACATAAGACATATCAAACCTAAGAAATAAGTCCTTGACTCAAATAAAATAGCAACTGAAAAGAAGTCTTTTAAAATGAGTCTTTTAAAATCCCAAATTACTTTCCACTAGAAAACAGGAAAGAGATTACTACTAAACCATGGAAAAGGCAGGAGAATGCAGAAACCATCCACATTCTGCCCAAGTAGTGTGATCGGGAAAAAAACCCCAAAACACAGTCAAAGAACTGAAACATGAGAAATAAATTAATCTAAGGAAAAAACCACCATCCAAATCTACAAACAACTGCAAAAACAATGTCAGCAGCACGTGGGGGTGGGACACATACACACCTGCTGCACTTCCCAAACAAGCAAAAACATGGTTTTCCTCATTTCAGTGTTTGCAATCAGATCTTTATGGTGCTGAGGGGATTATTTGATTGCAATACCTACATCTAGCAAAGCTCGTTTGTGTTTTGGGGGTATTTTTTGCGGTTTTTTCGTTCTGTAAATGTACCACAACACGAAGCTGGAGATCACTTTTTTCTTAGTTGGGCTGTCGAGCGCCTGCGACGCGGTTCAGT
>NW_021939882.1:5216163-5221913 GCF_001715985.3 Manacus vitellinus
GGAAGTTGCTATCTCACCTACAGAGCTTTCCTTAAAACCGGCCAGCTTAAAAACATTAAAATCCAAATGCTTCTCTTCATCACAAAGCAAACCTAGAACAGCCAAGTGAAATGAGCACTCGCTGCAGTGAACCTGAGCATGGACACGGTCCCTGCTGGGCCCTGACAAGTGCCATGAAGAGGAAAACTCCCATTTCCTGCCAGAGCATGGCCTGGACACCATTTCTGTGATGGTTTTCCCACGTTGTGATGGTGATTTCAGGGACCAGCCTCATCACAGCATGTTTTAGCACATCAGAGGAGGGAATGCCAGGTGAGATCCCATCTGTTGGGATATTTCAGATGACTTGCTTATGAGAATCAGAAATATGGGAATCCCTTCCTAGGCAAAAAATAAAGCAACATAAGCTCAAAATCTTTATGTTTCTCTGTTTCTTAACTTCCCAAGCAAGATGGGTTCCCTCATTCCTTCTTCTGCACATTTTCCTCGCAGCAAAAATTGCTGAACACAGTTTTGATGTGTTCATTGCTGGCATGATGTTTGTGTGGTAGAAAGGGTCTCCTCTTCCAGCAGAGTCACAAAAAGGATTTGTTTCAACTACTCAACAGATAAGGAAATATCTGGGGGTAAAAAAAGTATTTATAATATATCTAAACTTAATGCCAGTATGGATGTCAGTCTGTTCTAGTAAAATCAATGCAGACACTCAATGTTTGTATCAGTAACTAAGAGCAGACCCAGCTCTATGTTTTAGAATTCCAGGCTTGCATAATTCCAGACTCCATTGGTATCCACCATATAAACAGACAGTTAAAGGATGGTACAGCTGAAAGAAAAAAGATAGAACTGGTTTGAATTGTTCCTTCACATTAAGGAACCTTCTGGAGCCTCAAATCAGAATAGTCTTCATTAGGTCAGCTATCGTCAAAGTTCGCTGAAAGGGACAATGCATCCCAAAAATCTATGATCTATACGGACACTCAACCACGGTTCCCTTCAAAATAAAAAGTAAAAAACAGGCTTTGTTATTAGAATACATGGAAATGAACTAAATTGATGAGCTGTGAGGTCGGGATTGAACTCCCCTGTCCAAGAGGGGGGAGTGTTGCTATGGGACTGTTATCCTGACTGTGCCCTTAGCCAGTGCCTGCTGGGGACTGTTCCCTGCACCAGCCTAGAAATCTCTGCCCTATTTTTGGATTCTCAGCTCACATTTTGGCAAACACTGAGCACATCCCTGTGTCACCAGATCCCAGATGTCTCCCGGTGGAGCGTGAAGCACGTCGACGAAGTGGGGACGTCACCCGTGTGTGCGGTTTGTGGGATCTCACATCATTAGCTGTGTCAGTGGAATGGATGACGTGGATCCAGAACAAATTCCAATGTTTTCCTCTCCTGGGCAGAGGGCCAGCAGCCTGGTGCACTCAAAGGAGCCTCAGCGGCAGGCTGAGGGTGCGGGATGGGGCAGCGCTCCCAACCCACACAGGGTGAGAGGGGAAGGCTTCACCCACACCATGTGTGGGCACAGCACACAAAATTCCGGAACTTTTAGGAGGCTTGTGGATAGTCTGGGTGGAGAAAATCTGGGCTGAGCTCCTGTCCACAGGGTTTCACCCATCCGGGATGGGCTCATGGCCCAGCTCCCAGTCCATGAGCAGCACAAGCACTGGCCCCATGGAAAAGGGCATGGCAAGGACAGACTGTGGCCTCAATCCTCCCTCTATTAGGATCTGTATGTTTTGGGATGACAGAGCTCAAAGTTACCCAGCAGGTACTCCTGCTGCTTCCAGTTATGTGGGAACTGTTTCACAGAATCCCATCTCTACACTTGGGCTGAGCCGTATTTAACAGTTTTCTTCCCCCAGCTCTCCTTAGCAGACTTTCCAGAGCTGGGTTGCTCCAATTGCTCCAGGATCCCCTTGCTTTCTGGTTTAATTTATGGGTGATCAGTTGGTTTATCCATTTGTTGTTAGCTATTCCTTGATTTAATTACTTATTCCCATCCCCATGTGCTTACTTTCCACCCCCTGACCAGCCAGGTCAGATGCAGGTCACTCTCCTCTGCTATTATTTCCTACTGAAGTGCTTCCAGGTTTTTTGCTCTTAGTTCATGTGCCCATGACCTTAATCTTTGTACCATTGAACTTAATTCCAGTCTTACTACTCCAGTCACTGGGATCATGCGGTGTTTCACTGATATTCTTTTTATCACATCGAGAAATTTAATCACAATTTAAAAATTTCTCTCCTAAACTCTTGCATTCTGTGAAGGGACGTACACTCATATGGAGCATTTATAATTTTATTTTCTTTAACATACCCACTGTTTCATATTTTGAAATCAGATGACCCCACCCTTACTTTATCAATAAGTTACAAATTCTGTCTGCTGGACTCGCAGCTCTGTTCAGTGCCCCAGAATTCCATAGGGAGGCTGACACACTAACTGCACGGTGTCCAAATGAAGCCTCTTGCATTTTTCTGCCACATTCCGCGGTCCAACAGGCTGAGAAGTATCTTACATGCTTAGAACCCATTCAGAAAGACTGCTCCAGGGCACTAATTTCCAGTGTTAAGAAATACATGCAAAATTATGAACTAGCCTTAATTATCCAATGATGATGTATGTGCAATACACAGCATCCAGGAACAAATAATTGTTTCAAATAATTTATATATTCCTTAGACTTATGCCTTTGTTGCTACAGTGCCCATCACTTTCCAATACTGGTTTTGTAGCTGCTTTCCTCCTTTTTTTCTGTTTGCATTTATTATGTTTCTGTGGGAATGTCCAGTTGGGATTTGTTTGGTGTGGGGTCTGTTTGGCTTGGTTTAATTTATAAACACAGGAAATCTAATTATCTTCCAAGTTTGATGGAAAACTATGGAAACCAGAATAAAAGGGAAATTTATCTTTTTCACACCTATTTCTCTGAAAATTCTTGAGATAACAGAACTGGTAGAACCCGGCTCCCATGTAACCTTTGGAAGCACAGACAGGCAGGATTTCAGAGAACTGGGTTATATGTGGTATGAGTCAGAACAGAGTTCTGGGCAACCTGATATCCCAGATCCCTCAGCTGAGGGGATCACAAAGCCCATTTCTATTTGAATATCCCAGAATAGGCTGATGACCCATACATTGGGTGACGTGCACAGCTATTTCCAGCAGCCCAAAGAATAGCCTGTGACAGATACCAGCCAGGGGTTATTTTAAGCCCACATTCGTGGTCGTGTTTGGCCGGCGTTAATGAATTGCAAGACTGACTCGGAGGTGCAATGAACTGTAAACTGAGGCTGGAGGTTCTGGAAGAACACTGGGATACACTGTGGGGGTGGATTTGCAGTATGCAGGCACTGAAATCATGTATCTGTTTTGCTTATAGATCATAAAGGATCATGTGAAATATGCCAGGCAAGGATTTATATGTGAAGCTCCCCAGAGGAGTAGGTTTTAAGAAAGTCTTGGGGCTGCAGACTGAGATCAGGACTGACCAAGGCACAGATTGAGTAAAGCACTGAATGAAGCACAGTATGGATACTCTGAAAAACAGACAAAATCACTCCTAGCATACAAATTAACATCAGTATTTTCCCCATTTTTTATCCCCCTGGTTTTTGAGGGTCACAGATCTGTAACACCTGCCAGGCCACAGGACACCCCTTTGCAGCTCCGAGCAGAGGGATGGTAGCACGTACATCACCAGCAACTTATTCCTTCTGTTAAAAATAGCCGTGAGTTTTGGGCCATGTTATCATCACATTTTGAATACTTTCTCTTAGCTGAGTTACCCCATCAGGTACTTCACTGTTCCATTCATTGTTCTCTCTCTGCAAATCACTCTTCACCAGGGAAGAAAAGATAAAGCCTTATTAAAGAATATATATTACAGGAGTTCAAGATAAGCTGCGTGTCTTTCAGCTGTCATCAAATCCTAATTATTGCTTAGAAATAGGTACAACAGTCTGTTCATGTTTTGTACATTAGAAGTCTCACTTCTTACAAGAAAAAACATTCAGAAAATAGAGGAGAGCGGGGAGAATTGTGGAATCTGTTCCACTTAGATGACTGCATCGCGACACCTCAGGTTTTGGGTTGATTTATTTATTTTTTGCCTGGCAGGGGGCTGTATGTGGTGACCAGAACTGTCTGTTTGGGCTGGCAGGGCCCCTCTCCCCCACCTCCCTTCGGTCCCCACAGGCAGCAGCCCTGGCAAAGTCCCAGGGCCGTGTCCTGGCCCAGGGTCAGCGGTCACATCAGGGCACTCAGACACAGATCCCCTCTGACACCAGACTCTGCTCCCTGTCTCTCCTTTTCAAAGGGAAAGCGACAAATACAAGAGGAAACTGTTTTCCCAGTACTGTGGGTTGTACAATATTCCCACACGGACCAACGGCTGGTTCCGTTCCTTGGCACCTCGCTCTGCACTCAAGGATGTCGAAGGTCAAACACTTCATTAATATTCTGTCATTAGCACCGTGATGCAATTTCCAGCCCACTGGCAGCTGCCAGAGTGGCTCTGGGGCAAGAGTCCTTCCTTCCTGGAATATTGAATTTCTCCACCACGTGTTTTCTGTGTCACTAAAACAAGGAGCAGGGATGTAAATACAGTGCTGGGAACTTGGTAACGAGCGTACTGTTTATAACACATTACACTGATGTATTTTTGGTGTGTTTTATCTCAGAACTGAAAGCATTCCCAAGCATTCAGTTTCACCAAATCCATGGATATAAGTATCAGAATTAGGTTTGTGGTCGGATGAATCCACCAATCCCTTGTGTTTTCATCCCAAAGCGTTCCCCTCAGCAGAACCCTCCCTGACCTCTGCTCTGCCAGGGGAAGCAGCACCACTGCTGGGTGTCCATTTCTCCCTTACCCCACTCCCACCACCACCGGGACCATGGAATGTGCTGGAACTATGAGGGATTCTTTGTATATTTTATTTTATTTTGTCTTTTAGGAATCCTTGATCCCTGAAAAGACTTTTCTCCAGCAAACCCACAAAACAGTAGTTGGCCAAATGTTGCCCTGAAAAACACATGTCCAAACTACAGTGAGAATGGTCCAATGAGATATAATAATATTAAAATTTTATGTGTTGATTACAGGCCGACTGTACTGTAAATGCTACTGCATATAAAGCAATCATGAGCTAAATTTTATTGGGAGCATAGCCGGAACCACATAGGTGGAACCACAACGTCTTTTAACCACATTCTCAAGTATAAAACTATGAACCCAGCCTTGGATTTTCTTCTGTAATTCAGGAAAAATCAGAACACGGAATCCCAGAATGGTTTGGGTTGGAAGTACCTGAAAGCTCATCTCATTCCAACCCCCTGCTATGGGCAGGGACACCTTCCACTAAACTAGGTTGCTCCAAGCCCATCAAACCCGGCCCATCCAACTCATCTAAACCACAAAACATAATTGCTAAGGAGGAGTTTAAGTGCTTTTCTGCAAAACCTGTTTCTATAAATTGTAATTTAACTACTATAAAATCGCATGGCGAGCTGTTTCCATTCATCCCCATCCGTCACCCCTCAGGTCGTTACATCATACGGGCAAAAAAGTTTCATTAAACGGCTTTTCTGCAGCACCAACAGCCTCTAACCCAGAGGGAAATAACTCAGCAACCTCTGCAGTGCTGCCAAGCTGTGACTTAATCGCCTTTTTTCTCCCATTCCTGGAATATTTTGAGAGAAAAGAACTTCTTGGAAAGGAAAAAGACGCCCCTCCCTCAGCCCC